>NC_034599.1:36694622-36724972 GCF_900095145.1 Mus pahari
TCTCTCTCTCTCTCTCTCTCTCTCTCTCTCTCTCTCTCTCTCTCTGTGTGTGTGTGTGTGTGTGCATGTGTGGTTATGATCTGTATATTCTTGCCACACTAACACCCTCTAGTTATTTGCCTGAAGTCCTTTCCTACCACATTCATACAGTTAGGTAAATTTTCACTGTCTCTGTCTCCTCTCTCTTTCTCTGTCTCTGTCTCTTTCTTTCTCTCTCTCTCTCTCCCTCTCTCTCCCTCTCTATCTTTCTGAATGTGTCTCTCTGTATGTCTCTGCCCCAGCTACACACAAACCTGTTCTCTGCTGATTCCAGATTGTTTTAAGGTGAACATTTAGGAAATTCCCTAAATTGCTTTAGATTGTCTGAGATGATTTAGTACAGGTGGATAGGCTAGATAGAAAATGCTTTGGCTTTCCTTCAGGTCCCTCCATTATATGAGGCAAAAGAAAAGAGAAGAGAAGAGAAGAGAAGAGAAGAGAAGAGAAGAGAAGAGAAGAGAAGAGAAGAGAAGAGAAGAAGAGAAAGGAGAAAGAAAAGAAAAGAAAAGAAAAGAAAGGAAAAGAAAAGAAAAAAGAAAAGAAAGAAGAGAAGAGAAGAGAGAAGAGAAGAGAAGAGAAAGGAAAAAGAAAAGAAAAGAAAAGAAAAGAAAAAAGAAAAGAAAGAAGAGAAGAGAAGAGAAGAGAAGAGAAGAGAAGAGAAGAGAAGAGAAGAGAAGAGAAGAGAAGAGAAGAGAATGAAGTTGGGCAAAAGTAAGAGAGGCCAAATAATGCAAGACAATGCAGAAGAGGAGACGGTTTTGTTTGAAAGGATCACATTTGGGGGAAGTAGGAACCAGATGTGTTGAAGATTAAGATTGGGGGAAGGCAAAACATTTCATTGGGCCTTTGAAATCTTGCCAAGAACCAAGAACCAGGACTAGTGACAGAGGGGCGAGCCAGGTAGGGCAATTAAAATGGAAATCTCCTTCCCTGAAGCATAGTGTGGAGCAGGGATACAGAATCAGCTGCAGGGGGAGGTGGGGCCAAGTCTGGCACAGTCTGTGGGTTTGAAAGAAGCTGGGCGGGTTGGAGAATACCAGCTAGCCTTTGTAGTTCTGAGCTCAGGGAGGGGGTGACAAACACTGGGCTTCGGGTCACAAGACTGGCTTGGATGGCTTTTGGAGAAGTTTCCTCTCAGTTCTCAAACACTTCAGAAATATTCACCCCAATGTTAGTCTCCAATCACAGCCTCAACGCGTGTTCTGGCCAGTGGAGGAGATTTCAACTGTTTTACTGTGGGCTGAAGGATGGGGGCCAACTCTCCCCAGTTCCCTAGAAGCATCCACTGGACAGAATACAACATCTTTGCATATTTTTCTTCCACTTCCCACTTGATTGCACCTCCCGGATCTCTAGGTTAATCCCCAGGACAACATTGCTTTGAAAGAAAAAAATGTGTGAGCCAACTTGAAGATGTGGACTCCAGAGGCCTCTATGTGTCCTGCCTCTGCTAGACCCAGACAACAGGCTCAAGGCGATGGATGGTCACAGAGAAAGTAGTAAGTTTTTGTTAAGTTTTCCTTGTTGCTATTTTTTTTTTTTTTTTTTTGCTCCAGGATCAGATCCCCAAAGCATGCAAGGACTCCTTCTGTCTCTGCCTCTCTCTGTCTCTGTCTGTCTGTCTCTCCGTCTGTCTGTCTCTCTGTGTGTGTGTCTCTATCTTTGTCTTTCTCTCCCCTTTTTTCCTTCTTAGTAAAAATAAATAGTATCCTTCTCACCCTAGAAACGATTTATAAAAGCAATAAACTCCTTCTTTTTCATGGTTCCAATCTTGGCGTGAAGATATCTGTGGTTGGTCTGTATGTTCCTGTCCTCAACCCAGTATTTTAAAATGCATCCGCATCAGCTCACACGATCCATACAGATGTTCTTCTGCACAACAACTACTACATAACTGATGTGATCACGCTAAGCTTATCCCAAGACTTGCAGAGATGTTTTCTTTGAGGGATTTCTGTACATTTGTGCTTTCTCAACGGGCTAGGAGACTTTAGAAGGAGGGTGTGGCTCAGCTGATTCAGACTCATCCCCGACTCTTTCTGTTGCCCCTCCCCCTCTCCACCTCCTGCCCTAACTCCTCAGAGCTAACCTGAGCCAGCTGTCACTTCAATACTGTCTACTTCTCTTTTCCAGCCTGGTTAGACTGTTGGGCAATCCACCACTTTTCACCATCACGTTCATTATGTTTGTGGCTTCTGCATTACCTTCAGACCAAGACATAGGCTGAACGATAGCATCTACTCCCCTCCAACATCTCTCAGCCAGAAATAATGTAGCCAAAGCAACAATAGTGATGCTAATATTGTATTTAGAAGCTCTCTAGCTCATTTAATCTTCTGAGAGGCTTACAGTTGTTAACTAATTAATCTTCACCACACTCCATACATTAGAGGTAAATATTCTTAACCATGACAGAAGACAGGTATGTATATGCTGAGGACAGTAAAACAGTTACTTACCATGGTTCGCTTGATAGAGTAACTGGTATTTTTAAAACACCCATCATAGATACAATAATTAGAGATATGCTTTTGCTAACAAAGCCACTACCCACTTCTAGCGTACCCCTGGGTACTAAATAATTACCCACTTTGTGTGCTTATCTAGCTCACTAATTACCCACAGAAATTGGGGTCAGGTGTTAACTGCTTGAAATAAGTATCCTCTGAAGACATGGCTGAGTTGTATGGAGAAAATGATGTGTTCCTTAGCCCAACTTTCACAAGTCATAGATTTGTGTATCTTTGGAAGCAAAGTGAACACAGACAAGGATGAATTAGCTTAGTGTGTGGACATTAAGCTAGACTGTTACTGCCAATCAGAGGGGTTTGGAGAATTTCATTCTGTTTGTCCTCTCCAGTTGGGTGCAGTGGCCTGCTCTCAGGCCCTCATGTATACAAGACAACCGAGGAGTCTCCTTAGGAATGAGTCATCTTGGTGTTTCAGGGAGGCGCCCAATGAGTCAAAGATTTTTTTTTTTGACAGCTCCACCCTTTTTGATTATTTTAGCATGTTTCTCTCTCCTTCCCCCTCTCTCTTTTCTTTATCGGTCTAGTACAAACACCCAATCGGCCAAATCTGAAAAGGATTCTGACCCAGTCACCAGCTCCTGGCAAACACCTTCCTCCTCCCTAGTCATGACAAAAAACGAAGTCTTAAAGATCCTCCAACATTCTGGCACTTCTTCTCTTTTGCCCATTTGTCTGCTTCCTCCTCCTCTCCCTCCCCTCTCTTCCCCTCTCTTTCCCCTTCCTCTGCTGCTTCATCTCAGGAGCTCTTCCTTCTCCTTCCTTTGGCTTCCAGCCTTGCATCTGAAGCACCTGCAGTCTCACCCTCAGAGACAAAGCACAGTGAATGTCTGTGATGAGCACAAAGAAACTACCTTTTAAAACACCCACTTACAGCGAACCTGCATCTTTGGCTGCCTTCCCCCATTTCTTGCTATTTACAGAACCCCGTATTCTATTTTAACACAGCACTGTCTGTTGTCTGCAGGATTGTAGCCTCATTGGGAAAACTGAGTTAAGACAGCAGTAACCCCTGTGTTTATAGATGAGTAGAGACCCTAATTTTGGGAGTGGTACCAACTGTGAGAGTACACTGTACAAAAGGCAAGCATTAAAAAACCTGTGACAGCAAACCCTTCGTCTCTTGGGGGGTGGCTTCTGTTTTTTCTTGTGCCCCCCTCTTTCTCTCTGCCCTTTTTCATCATCTCAAGTATTGCTTATCATCATTGAGGGACCTTAGGCTGATCAATAAAGTATGCCTATATCTGATGAATATGGGGGTGGGGGGAATACAAATGCTTCAGGAATTAGAAAAATGCCTGCCGCAGAAGCCAAGGGTTTGGCTGAGTGGAGGAGACTAAGTGAGTGGCTTTCCAAATCCCAGGACTGTAAGTGGCAAATTAGTGCACATTGCAACCGGAGACAACTGGCAAAACTCAGCCATTCAAAGGCAAGAGTTTTAGCATCATGGTCATTGTGTGCCTGAAGAGAGTCTATGTATCTGAAATATAGACTTGAGTTGTTGCTCTTTTATGCTTTCACACACAAATTTCAAAGAAATGTTTGGGGTGTTGTTGACTATCTGCCAATTAAAAAAAAAAAAAAAAAAAAGAACAAGAAAATTTCCCAAGCAGCCTCACCTGAGCTCATCTGCACTTGTGTGTGGATGCTAAACAATTGGCCAAAGAACCACACTGCACCAGAGGTCTCACTTCTTCACATTCACCATCTTGAACGTGCTCCCCCCCCCCCCATTTAGAAAATGGGCTACCTGAACTGTTGATCTAGCAAAGAATATATATTTATGGACATATATAATATATAATGTATATATTACAATGTCTAGTTTCCCCTGACCTGATGGTGTATTTTGGACCTCATTAGTAGTCAGGGAGATGTCTCCGTGCATCCGGTGCTGCTAGTCCGGGAGGAGACATGCTACAACACAGAGAGAGCAAGCTCGAGAGAATTTTCGAAGAAGCTTGTCTTCAAGATATGGAAGGAAGTGAGAGATGACAGCCTGCAAGCTTTGTATGCCAGTGCCTGGCAGGGCGGGGAGGGGGTGGGGGAGAGATGCGAGGGAAGCCAAGTGGATTCTCAGAAAAGGGGGGAAGCCATCAAAGAGCTAAAGGTGATTAGAGGGGGATATCGATTCCTTACTCTGCCAGAGGTTTAAGCAGGCATGTGAGGAATCTGTACCATGGTTGGCAGAAAGAGACCCATTGCCTCTTGTAACCAGACACTGGGGCTTTCCAGGAGCCCAGGGAGAGAGCCGAGAAGAAAGGGGGCAGTGTGGTCTAGGAAAATTCAACTTGTCGCTGATTTGTGCCTGATGCTTGCTGTCCGTCAGCAGCCTCCCTTACAAGCCTTTTTTCCTCTCTCTCCTTTTTTCTTCCCTTGCCTTCTTCTTCAGTGAAGCCTAGGGGAGCCAGTAAAGATTAAATGTGCTTTCTCAAAGGCAGCCACTTCATGCTGCTATGTCGAAAGGGCTATTATTATTATTAATACGAGAGAGAAAGAGAGAGAGAGAGAGAGAGAGAGAGAGAGAGAGAGAGAGAGAGAGAGAGAGAGAAAGATTAGGTATGGTGATGACGGTCTAGCTTTTTGGAGAGCAAAAGGGAGAGAAAAAAGGAGAGACCATGAGCTGAACCAAGGACTGTGCATGAGCTGGACCAAGGACTGTGCATGAGCTGAACCTACAGAGGTGAGAAAAAAAAGTTGTGTGTGTGTGTGTATGTGGTGTGTGTGTGTGTGTGTGTGTGTGTGTATGTGTATGTGGTGTGTGTGTGTGTGTGTGTGTGTGTGTGTGTTGGGGAGGTGTTCTAAACAGACCATGTAGAGAAGGAAAAGACACGGTTTAGCGGGCTGGCTGGCATGATTGTAGTTCTTCTGGTGAGGAGGGGGTGAGCCTGGAGCTCTAAACTGTTTCTAGTTGTATATGAAAGTATATTTAAAAATAGCTATTTTCCTTTTCTTTTTATTTATTATTATTAATTTTTTTGTACTCCGAGTCTAAGGGCCCCCTCCAGTGTCTTCCTTACAGCGGTGCTTTGTTATTCTGTGTGCCCAGCCAGCCATCTACTTTGCTCAGGCCTGGGATAAAAGAAAGAAAGGAGGGGTGAGGGGAAAGAAAATTTTTTAAAGAGGCATCTTCCTATAGGCTTCCCCTCCCTTTTCGTGTTTTTTTTTTTTTTTTTTTTTTTTTTTTTGAATCTGCAACAGAAAGCGCCGCTTCCAGGCAGAGGAGGTTCGAGAAAGCGACTCTATCAGGTACAGCACTAGTAGCCGTCTGTGAAGATGGAGGGGGATTACGCCTCGGATTCCTCTGAAATATTGGCCAAAGGCTTCAAAGGATCCGCAGCGGGAGGCGAGGGTGGGGGAGCATCTCCCCAGCTCGCACCCACCCCTTCCCACTTTGCGTCTACCAAATGACAGGCTGGTGCTCGCTCTGGGTGATTTTGGCCTTGGCCTCAGCCAAGCAGCTGATGCAGAGGAGGGCCAGCTTTGCGAGACTGACAGAACTCTGAATGCTAAAGAAAGAAGAAGAAAAAGAAAAAGAATTTTTTTTTCTCCGAGCAGTCCTTGGGAGATTTTTTCTCGTTCTCTCTCGATTTATTTATTTATTTCTAATTTTTTTTTAACCGACTATTTTCCAAATTCGATCAGCCCCAGCCCCTCCCTCCACTCCCACCCAACAGCCTTCCCCCCAGCCCCCACCCCCCGGTCAAAGCATAAACCACAGAGTTACAGTCTTCTCTGGATTTTGGAGTATCGCTTCCTGCCCCCGCCTTCCCTCCCCGCCCCATTCTCTGTCCTATTGAACACCTCGCCCAGCCTAGAGCTCACATTCTCCCCCGGCTCCGGATGGCGCTCCTGGAAGCTCTGCAGCTAGGCTCCACTTCAAATGGGTGAGTTCAAAAACCTATCTAACCTCCGATTCCTGCTTCCTGCTTCCCGCAAACCCCGTCTCTCAGGATTGTTGCAAGAGGCACGCTTGCCCTGGGGGAAGGTAGATGCATATTTTTTCTCCCCTCAGTCAATCGTGCTAGTTAACAAATGAAAGGTTTGAAGAAATGTTTAATTCCAGTTGTAGATCGCTTCTTTTCTTTTTCAAATAGAACTGGACATTTCTGAGCTTATTCATATTATTTTCCAATTTGGTAAATTATTTTACCCAAAGTTGCAAAGTTTCCTTTGATATAACAGGCATTTATATGTTCAGGTATATATATGTGTGTGTGTGTTGCATATACGGGGTTGTATGGAGATAGAAATGGATCTGAATTTTGTGAAGGGGAGAGGCGTAGAGAGCCAGGATGTAGTCACACTGGACCACCTGTTTGCTGCATTTTACTCCCGAGTCTGCAACCAAAATTGCCTGTCATTTTTATTTTAGTTTTTTGCTTTGTTTTGTCTCAAGAAAGAATGAAAGAATCTTGTTGCGCTCCCCTCAGTCCCTGAGACCCTAACTTGTGATGTTTACCGTTTAAATCCACGGGTTAGGCTCTTGGGAGCTGCGGGTCGTGCCTTTGCATCGCTGAAGGAACTTTTTGTCTTTTAAGGAAGAGAGAGAGAGAGAGAGAGAGAGAGAGAGAGAGAGAGAGAGAGAGAGAGAGAGAGAGAGAGAGAGAGAGAGAGAGAGAGAGAGAGAGAGAGAGAGAGAGAGAGAGAAAAGTTTGACAGAAGTGATGGTAATACACCCTTGAGGCTTCCATTGTTAGATGGGATCAGGTGACCCGAGTGGCAGCTTCTGGCTTCTGTAAAAGTAGGCATAGTATGTTAGCATCCTGTGTTGGCTGCTATGGACGCCTGTGTATATGGCTGATACCGAGGCTGGCAGATCTATTCCTTGAGAGCAACACACAGTACTATCGGAGCGTAATACCAACAGCTCAGTACCTGGTGCTTGGCCTCAGAACATCTCAGCTGAAGTCCCAGCATGCCCCATGCCTCCAACTTTTAAGCTCAACAGTTAATCTCAAAATTGTGCCCAATTAAAATGGGCATGGGAATGTATTCTATCTGCATTGTCTACATGTGTGTTCTGTTACCAGACAGAGGTTTCACTGACGTAGGTACTCATACACCTCTAGTCTGGATGAAGTGAAGAGGTTAAATATTCAACTCTTGTATTCAATACAAAGGAAGGGAATTAAAAGATCAGGGAAGATAAAATATGTGTTACTTTGCAAGATTTTGTGAGAACAAAAATGGAAGAAAGACTTCTCCCTCCTTGGTTTGGTACCTCTTTAAAAATGTTATACATGATGGACTTAAAAGTGAAGAAAGATGGATATGGATTTTCTAAATATTATGGAGTGAAAGAAATAACTGGGTGCATTTGGTATTGATGCATTCTTTGAGGGGGGGGTACAATCAATGCTCATGACTCTCTTTTAGAAATGAGGAGGACGGCTATCAGGATGTTAATTCTACCTGACAAAGTTATTGGTAATATCAAACCCCATTTCAAAATGATCCCCTCTCGAGGCGATTGTGAGCATTTCCTACTTTGTAGTTTTCTGAGATTGTAACTTTCCATGGCAGGGGGAGTCCCAGCATCTCAGGTCTGCCTCACAGAGGGGAGAAGGATGCGGCGCTTTACCTTGCCTTTGTTGTAGAAAATTCCGGGTGCACGGTTTCCTTTAAACGGTTTTACCCTTCTCAGCCCGACCTTCCTCTCCATCTTTGGAAACTACCTAAATCAACCCAGACCCCCAATGCTTTCTTCTTGGGAAGATTTTGGAATAGCCTCATTGTGCACACGGAGTGGAAGGTGAAGGAAACTGTTTCCGATTTTTTTTTTTAAGCATTTATCGCAATTTTACTCATTTTAATCCAAACTGCATTCAAGAAAGCATTTTTGCATCAGAACGCTGAACAGAGAAGTGTGTAACAACTGTGCTGTGTCTTTTGTTGAAACCTCCTGTGCAGCTGTATTTTAACTATTACTTGGCAGCATTCGGTGGAATGTGCCTCAAAGCGTACAGTTCTGTAAGCAATTGCCTGTGAGTTTATATAAAATAATTAATGATTCCCCACCCCATTTCAGCCAATGCGTATATATAACTATGTGAAAATTATGGCAGTACAACAGTTTAACTCATGGGTAATATATATATTCACATCATACATGCAAAAGACTGGCAGACATTTGGTGCTTTTGAAGGCAAGATATGTACGCAGCCTATCTGATAGAAAATGTGTGCATGATCAATAAAGCTATGATAGCTATAATTTCTCTGTGATTTCAAATGATCGGGGGACATGACTCAGTACAAATGTTTCAGTTTGTACTCTGGGGCACCTCTGTTTTCCCCAGGCTTTCTAGTGGATTCCTCCCACTCTCAGACTAAAGCTGGGTGCCCAGGCGTTCAGCGGGGCGTGTGACACACAGGTTTTTATATTTTAGCAGGCAACTGCTTCATTGCAAGGGCAGGTTTCTCAACAGCCCCTCTTCCTCATGGAGCCCATCAGTGAAGTTCAGTGAAATGAATAACATAATTGGTGGTTGGTTCAATCACTACCAGTCTAGACTAGCCCAGACGCATCAATTAGAGGGGACTGTCTTTTTAGAGGGAGAGTGTAACCGAAACAAGCAGGCTATTATTGATACTGATCTTTAAAAGCGCAAATCCACCCTGGCAGATAAAAAAAAAAAAAAAAAAAAAAAAAAGACTGGGAGCTGCAGTGGGGGTGCACTGGGGGAAGAAAAGAGACTGGGAACTGGAGCTCAGGGCGCAGGAGGACAGGAAGCTGGAGAGAAAGGGAGGGATAATGAGTGGAACGCTCTCCTGTGCCTCCTAGGAGCACAGCTAGAATTCAGTTCACAGGGCTCAGTGGCTCACCATTTTTTACCTAGCTGAAACACACACACACACACACACACACACACGCACACACACAAAACCACCTCCTTTTAAAAAGTCTTGCTTTTTTTTTTGGCTGTTCAAAACCAATGTAGTTGAAATTCAACAGCTTAAGAAAGCCCACTGATAACAAGAGGAACCAGCTGAAACCCGTTTTGCA
The DNA here is from genome assembly GCF_900095145.1 of Mus pahari. Taxonomy (NCBI): domain Eukaryota; kingdom Metazoa; phylum Chordata; class Mammalia; order Rodentia; family Muridae; genus Mus; species Mus pahari. The sequence continues at coordinate 36,704,198 of NC_034599.1, forward strand.
ATATCTTGCCCCTCAAAGAAAAATACAGAAAATGCTTAATTTTCTAATCTCTAACTGCCTGCCTGCCTTCCTTCCTTCCTTCCTTCCTTCCTTCCTTCCTTCCTTCCTTCCTTCCTTCCTCTCTCTTTTCTCTCTTTTCTTTCTTTCTTTCTTTCTTTCTTTCTTTCTTTCTTTCTTTCTTTCTTTCTTTCTTTCTTTCTTTCTTTCTTCTTTAAGGAGGCATGCTAGAGAAACAGTAACTTATTTTAAAATCTAGCACCTGGAATGAAATTTATGGGCAAAACACCTTTATACAGAAAGTTTATGGCTTCCCACAGAACACAGTAAAATTAAAATTAACAGAATGCAACAAAGGCTGCTTTGGCGATTTGGTAGGTTTTTCTTCTTTTTTTCTGGAGGGGAAAACAGATGATTTAGACAGTGTTAGGAACATATCAAGCCCCAGGGAAAGAAAAACGTTTGATTGGTATTAATTAAAACACTGCTAATATATTCTAATAAAATCAGATTTAACATTCTAAACTAATCCGCCTAGCATGTCAAAGGCAAAGAAAAGTATTATCTATCTTATTTGCATCTGGGCAACTCGAATGCATTTGCTCATTCGGCAGAATTAATTTCTATCACCAGTCTATTTAATCTCCTCACAGATTTAGGCAAACTTATTCTTTCAGGCTAAAAAGGCCCAGGGTGGGGAAACCATGGACGGTATTTGGAAGAGCAGTGACTGTATTTAGGGCCCGTTTTCTGGCTGACCATAGTCTTTTCTCTTCATTCGCTGTAATGGGATGTGGAGAACAGTAGAGATTGCAGAGTGATAAACAGCACAGGGAGCCTTTTTTTTTTCTTCTTCTTCTTCTTCTTCCTCCTTTCTCTCCTTATATTATACCTGGTGGCTTATTTTAAAAATTTGGTTGCCAAATTTTAACAATGCTGTCAACCTATCCATGAACATCTAATTTTTGTTTTCTAATTTCAGAACCCATGTCATCACAGATTCCTAATGGAAAATAGATAGATAGATAGATAGATAGATAGATAAACAAATAAAGGTACTTATACCAAAAAACCCATCATTTTTCTAATCTATTTTCTTTTAAGCTTTAGTCCTAAGGGCCAGTGAGGAAACGTAAAATTTCATTCACCAAGACCTGAGTTCTTTGTTCTATTTTTAAGTCAGTTCCATATTTTCATGGAGCTTGGAGTTTCAGCTCTTTATTGCTAAGCTCTCCCGACTGATAACATCATCCTCAGATGGTATGATGGCCGAAATATTTTGCCCATTATCAGTCTCCTGAACCTGATAGCCCATGCAAATATGAACCTAACACACAAAAAAAAAAAGATGAATGGGCCAGCAATGCTGAGGCCCGTATGGGTGTGTTTCTACAAGGAGGGAGTCTGCAGGCTGTGGGGAGGTAGACAGCCTGCAGTCTGCGTCAGGGAGCTGGCTGCAGAGATCTTCCTCCACTGCCTTTTCAAGTCTTCAAGGTAAAAGAGCAACTGCAGTTTGATTTCACTTGTATTGTTCTATAATCCAGGCAATAAATGCTAATTAGTAATGCTCAAGGATCCGACCATTCAGAGTAATTATCATAATTTACTTCTTCCTTGTTAAAGACATTCCTTGCTGATTTTTTTTTTTTTTTTTAAATCAAGTCATTCTGTCCCCTATTGCATTACAGTGAGTATTCACTAGAGAGATGTTCAAGGTCCTCTCAGAGCCTCATGGCTGCATTTGAAGTCACCCGACATGTGCCTTGGCTTATTCCAAGTGGAGCCACAACTTAATTTCGAAAGCAGAATTCATGTAAATGCATCGAATTCCGCACATGCACCAGGAATGTATGATTTTATTTTACAAACCCTAAAGGCTCCTCCTTCCGGGCCCACCCCTTTTTCTGAAACCACTTATGAGCAGAACAAAGGAATGTACTAACTGTGGAGGCAGCATTACATGTGAGCAGTCACTGCGCTGTAAAGTGTGCGCTACGACAACATATTTCATCGTACAGAAGTGCGGATAATTAAATAATGCCGCAGCAACCCCGACTAATTAGCAGAAAGATCTTTAAGGAGGAATCAAGAAAACGGATCCAATCAACTTGGAGAGTGCTCTTCCTTCTCTGAGATCTCAAATATATTTTAGTTGGTCTGTGATTGATTCACGCGGGGCTTGAGGACAAAAGCCAGTTCCTCAAAGCCGAGTGTGGATCTCTTAGACACACAAACTGTATGTCTTGGATGAGCTGAATTTAACATAAGGCTTTATGTTTGGAGTCAAAGGTAGAGCGTTCTACCTTGATGCTCATTTCCCCTTTTATCCATGGATCTAAGAAATGCCCAACCCTTAGCCTTTCAGTTAGCTTTCTCAACATGGATGTAGCCTCTCCCACATTTTCTAATGACAGATGTTCGAGTTCCTTATTGCTTGAGATAGGAGGTATCATGGTCACAGTGGAGAAGAAATAAGCAACTGTGCTCAGTGTCTTCCAGGGTCTCCCCCTACTCCATTTCCTTTGTCTAGGCGTTATTCTCAGTGTTCAGTGTTCGTTGGTCCTTTAAGTGAGAGCTCCAGTTTTAACGTGAGGGCTATAAGCATTGGAAGAATAATTCCCATTGGATACTGTATGGAGAAGCCACCTGCAAAATGTTGATGCTGTTATTGAAATCTCAAGTGGAGTCAGCTTTCAAAAAATTAGATATTAGATACATCCGACATAATTTGCAATCTGTAATTATACTAATGTGCATATAGCTGTGCTTTGCTTTATATGTAGCCTACTTGAGCATGTCCCCCACCCCCACCCCCACCCTCAGGCATGTCTCATCGCTTGGAATTGCTTCCGAGGAGAATGCTTTGTAAGTCAGCTTAGGTGTTTTTTTGTTGTTGTTGTTGTTGTTGCTGTTGTTTTTAATTCCTTGTTAATTAATACAAGAATAAAAGGACTTTGCATCCCGTGTGCTTCCATGAGACTGAAAGTGGAAAAACCTAGATGTTGCAAACTAGTGATCTTTCAAAGGCTCGCCACTGGAGAAAAATTTGAATTCTTTGCAAAATATTTGCAGATCTTTGTGAGTTTGGTCTTCGTCCTGGCTATGGATAACTCAGAAGCACGGAGAACAACAGAATAGTAAATATTACACATAAGGAATCCATTTCCTTTGTTGGAATCGGAGAGATGGCATTTGCCAGAGATGATGATTTTTAATCTAATAAAAGCAATCAAACCATTAACAATAATAAACAATTCCTTCTCTGTTTTTCCCCTCCATTTTGCATGTCACGCGATGAGTAACTGAGACTCTTAGCCACTAACTTCAGTTCCCTTTGGGGGCCTCAACATGATTCCTGAGATCTACTGATGGCTCCACTGGGGAGCCCCCTCCAGCGAGCTGCCCCCCTGAAGATCTACCTATTAAGAAAAGCCCAGGCGGAACACAGTGAGTGGCTGGCCAGCCTGGTACTTGCCATTTGCCATGTATACAGTAGGTGGTGAGCTTGTCGAGACAAGCTTAGAGAATTGTTACTGACTAAGACTATGTGAGGCCCTAAGATGTTGTTTCTTCACTCATATCACAAAAAGGATCTCAAGAGAACCTTACATTGACTAGACGATGCTACTCTACTGCTCATGCAATTAGGTAGGTATAGAACCCAAAGAACAAAGCTGTAAAATTTTTAACTCTTGACAAACATGTGAAATCTGACATTTCTCCTACTGTCCACTTCATATTCATTCCTTAATATTCCTTTTAATAGTGTTTATAGTATATATTGCATATAAAAGCCAGTTTTGCATGGGTTGGCTATATATAACATCAAAGCAATATATAGCTTGTTTCTTATTTTTTTTCAGTCTTCTCACATAATCTTGGGCTTTCCATTACTCACTACCTTTATGAATCATAGAAGTATTATAAGACACTGTCTTTTCTTAATAAAATACCATGCTAATTTATTCACGAACGAGTCTTGCATGCATGCCAAAGCTTAACATCCTCAATATCATTGTTTACAAAATGCATTGCCCAGGCACAGTATTTACCCTAAGTCATCCTACCAGTTAGATGTCTCCTCTAGAGAGTCAGCATCCTCAAATACAGTATGTGCCTTGGTGTATCCCGTTCAGCGTGCCTAACTCATTGATGTGTTTCCATTGTGTGAGCATAAAGGAGAAGTCGATGTCAAAGGCTTTAGTTAACTAAAAAAAAACCACCTGCAAATACATCTCATTCATAACTACTTCTGCAGAGTAAGAGAGAAACATTAATAGCTCTCTTCTCAAATATCCTTATCTGTGATGTGAGTGAGTGGGTCAGGCTAGGTAAGGTCTCAGTGCTTACCCCTCTCAGAATGATTGAAGCTATGTCATAGTATAGGGGCAATAGGAGCAAGGCCAGAACCTGTGAACCTATTTGTCCATTGGTACCATCAGTTGCCCTTCAAAGCTACATCTGATTCCACCTCCAGGGTCAGTTGTTACTAATCTGTTTTATCCGGTTGAGAAAGCACCAAAGATTGGAGTTTATTTTCCAGGAGGGACAGTGACAGGAAAGCAGCAGCCTAGGGGCAAAGGAAAAGAAAACTAAAGCTTCTCAATGGGAGAAGTGAATTCTTGATCCCAGCTATAAAGCCACATCCTTCAGCATTAACTTGGAAGATAGCCAGACACTGCCTTTCTGTTTTAGACCACACCCTCTCCCCAGCCCTTCTGCTATCCTGTGATTTCTTGTGGTGTGGTTTATTTACTCCATTGGATTGCTGCCTTTAAGTTCTGTGTTTCTTGTTCCCCCTTGGTTTATTTGAATTGTGGTCATGTTCCTTCCAGGAGCCTACAATGGTCGCTTGACCACAACGCACTTCCCAAATGAGACACTGACATATTCAAAGCCACCTGGAAATGACCCCATCTCCTTTTCTCAAACCACTCAGAATGTAAAACCTCTTCTTTTATTAAGCCAGACTGGATTCCCCAGTCTCCACACCTTTGATATGCTTATAGCTGACTAATTTCCTTCCTGTGTTCCCCAATATTTCAGTAACTCCTGACTTCCTTCATTACTTTCTCCCTTTTCCCCTTTCTCCTACCCTCTCCTTCTCTTCCCTCATTCCCTCTCCTTCCTTCCCTTTTCTTTTTCCTTTCTCTTTATCACTACTCCCTCCCCTCCCCTTTACTCTCCCTCCTTCCCTTTCTCCCTCACACTTTCTATTTCAGTACGATGTGCCAAGCTCTATGGCCAACACTGAAAACACCGAGACAAATTCAAGGGGCTAAGCAATAAACACCCAGTAATCCCAGAACCTCCATTCACTCCTGCGTTGCTAAGCAGTTAGGCACCTACAACCAACTTAGTTTGACTTCATTCCTAGGACGCATTTGACTGTGTTCTGTGTCCTGTGATCTTTTGCTCCGTGCCTGTGTGTCCTGTTTCAGGGAGGGTAGACCTGAAGCTTTCTTTGTACACACTGACACAAGACCACTGCTTCATTGATTCTTGAGCAAGGGGAACAATGGAAGAAAGCCACTTTTTTGTTGTTAAAGTGAGGTAGCATGTCTGCTGTAGTTAGAAAGAGCATTGTCTCTCCAGTGTCCCAAATTCACTTCCATTAAACAGTCAATGTGATAACTGTCTGTGACATGTTCTATTATCTTTCTAGTTGTTCCGATGTTCCTTTCAGCTGGTCCTATAGCCCCCTTTCTCAGTAATGTCTCCCCAGTGAAAGGAAAAAGACTGCAGAAGCTTCTGATGGACGCTCATGCCAACTGTGAAGTTGAAACAAAGCAAGTAACCAGCTGAAGAGGCCCCTCCTGCCCAGCAGCCACCCACATGGTGCAGTTGCAGCCAGTAGTAATCTTTGCAAGAAACAGAGAAACCCAGAACATTCAGAAGTCAAAAACACCCCCTTCCTTGTGTGTATCCCTCTGTCTGCGTTCAGGTTGATGTGCCTTCCATTTTGATCCTGGCATGAATATGCTTGTTACTGTACAAGTATAAAGGTAACTTTGCCCAAATGTGTTAATGTATGAAGAGACTGAATTGGGGGGAGGGGAGTTATTTTTATCAAAACACAGTGTTTGTTCTTGAGAGTGATCTAGAAAATGAAAAGCAGTTTGAAAAGACAGCAAAACAGTCACAGGCGATCCACAGAGATGCTCATACCGTCACACAAAAACACCACATCATGCCCCCCCCCCAGACTCTGAGCAGGAAACTTGGCTCTGTGACATACTGTGGCTGCTGCCAAGGGTCAACATCAAGCCAGACAAAGGTGCAGAAGCTACCTAAAGTGTAGTGATAAACCGAGTCAGGAGACAATAAGAACAGTAACCACTCAAAGACAATGCTCTTGGAGGTTTCCAAGTGGGTTTGCTTAAGAAAGGATACTCCCTTAAAGAGAGAATAGGAAATAAACCTTTAAAGGATGTAAAAACAAAATTAGATAAACTGGAAGATAGGAGAAAATAGAGTCCTTAATGCAAACCTAAGAGTAAGCAATGGAATGGTAGAGGAGATCCACATGGTAAGTTTTGGAGACTACACATATCCCATCTTGATTTCGCCTGACACTTGGAACCCCTGTCCGCGTGTCTAGTAGAGATGCTGCACACAGGTATCTCTCCTCTCCCACCCCAGATGTCACCTCAACTGAACTAGAACTAAAGTTCCAGTTCTGTGTCACTACAAAGATTGGTTGGTGGTTTCTGAGTAGAATTCGTGACTCTTCTGTTCGTAATTGCTTGTTACCAAGTTTATTCCATACAGGAAATGTTTTGCACATTAAATCTCATAGTTGCTATGAAAACTACACATCACCCACATTTCACAGGTGAAGAAACTGATTTTGGTGAGGTTGAGTGCCTGGCCAAGGCACTACATGCAGCTATGCACATTCAAGGTTGTGGTCATGAAACTCAGTCCCTAGTCTGACTTTTGTGAAGAGTTCCAACACAGTTGTCACCTTTTCCATGGGCCTTAATGCCTGTCTTTAGAAACACATGGCTCTTCTGCTGACTTATGGCCACAGTATTTCCTACTTTCATGTTGAATTATACCAAAATGATAAAATGTATTTTCATGGAAGAAAATTGAGAATTTAGTGAAATACACTACCTGCCAGGAGTTTGTACGTTTCGTCTTGATTTTGGTCTGATAGGAGACTTTTGATTTAGTTTTGCATGAAATCTCAAAGTTTTAAGAGCAGTAAGGATAGGGCCTTAAGTTACCTGTTATAGTACTTTTTGACAGAAGATGCAAATCTACAGCCTGTAATCAGAGTGACAAACAAACAACAAAAAAGACACCCCCTCCCCACAAAAACTCAAATCAAACCAACCAAACAAACAAACAATGAAATAAACAAAACTGCCCACTTACATGGAAATGTCCTAACAAAGACCAGAAACTAAGCCCTCAGTTATTTTTCAATGGCTTTTAAATTATTCCACCCTGTCCTAAAGAAACATGAACTTGTATTTGACTAAAGGCACTAATGTTGCATAGATTTGATCTAGTAAAATCTAGCTCCTTCCCTCCTTGGTACTCATGTCCATGTTAAATACAGCTGTGAACTAGTGTATTTATGTCAAGAAGTTGTCAATGATCTGTCCCCAAAGAACACAGAATAGCCAATGTTGTATATATACTCCATCTTTAATCCAACCATGAAGTCATTAGTTCACCTGCACCAATCCAATCCATTGTGCATCTTCTCAACCAACCTGACCTATGGCAATCATTTGCAAGTGCTATAAATGTTTATCTATGACTGTTCCAGAAATAGTTAAGTATTAACAAATACCACTAGTCATTTGGTGATGTAATCCTTGTTTATCTGTGTAACTAATTCAAAAAGACTTTGGCCATAAAACCCTAGAACTAAAAACCCCATTCTTGGCTTTCAGCCACTCTACAATTGATTGACATTTAACAGTGATTAATAAATTGTCCATCTAAATAACATAGATGTCCAAATTGTGATTTTTTTTTTTGCCTTGAATGAGACAGTTAAGCTGGGTAGGCTAAGGGACAGATGTCTAACTTTTTGAGGTACCTGGATATTTAACTGATGTAAATTTCTACTTAGCTGTTTGACATTGTCATATGTAGTCCTGGTCATGGCTCTGACTGTTCTGTTTTTTCAAAATGCTTGTTGGCTCTGTCTTACACTGTTCTCACTGATCTCATAAATAAACAGGTTTGCTGTTAAAGAGTAGCCCAAGCACAAAGTGTGATGTTGTTGACATTTTACAAGACTTTCCTTGGTCCCTGACTCCCAATAAAAGAAGTGTTGCATTGACTGTGAACTCGTGTTGACTTGTTGGAAAAGACAGTTCCCAGAGCTTGCTTTCACTTATATATGTATAAATTGAAACTAACTTGTGATGTCTAGGGACCAAATATCTAATGGGATAAAAGCATCCATGTTCAGTCTTTGTTTTCCACCTGCTGTGGCTGGGAGTTCAATGCCCCTCCCCTCCCCCATTCAGATAAGTGTGCTTCTTCCCATGTTGTGCAGTAATGGGGTAAGAAAATACTATTTTTCCCCATCTGCAGTATTGCTTCATCTTACCAGGATTACCCTTTAGAGTGTCAAGTCGAATCCAGAGAATTCTCTAAGCCACAAACATCATTCAACAGGGGTTGAAACTCTCCAGAATTACCACTGGGCTTGAGATATCACAGCACCAAGAGAACTCAATGTTCTGGTTTCTGGATCTTAGTCCCCATTTTCCTTTCCCTTAGGAGCACATGCTCTCCATCTCTGCCTTCTCGTACCTCTCCTTCTGTTTTCTCACATGTGTATCCTTTTGCCTGCTGTTCCTTCTAAAGTCTATCACCTGACCTTCAAGTCTGTTCCCAGCAGCCATTTCCTCTCAGTAGACTTCATGTCAAACATCCCCATCAGTAGGGTGACTTCTGCACCAAGGTGCTTTCATAGCATCTTGTTAGATTTACCAGTGAGGCTTGATGGCTTCTTCGACAGTCTCCTCTCACTATGAAAGATCCTAAGGCTGTGTTGTTCAGTCATTTACCATATGTAGTTCTTTCAGCTCAGATGAATTAATATTAAATGGAATTCAGTTCCTCATCTGTATTGACTACATCTCGAGAACTGAATGGCCACATGTGCCCGGTGTGCTTCCCCTGCCCTGCCACTGCCCCCATCCCATAAGCAACATGGCTACACACTTCCCATTGATACAGATTTCTGGTCCAGCTCTAGAAGACAAAGATGCTGTTTTGGTGGGTATTTCACTCTCCATGATTGGTGCTTTTAAAACTAAGGTATTTACTGTGTCTTACAGATGCAGCAAGAAATAAGATAAATGTGGTCCTTACATATATGGTAAATAATATGAATGCACTTATTTCAGTTATGTAGCATCACCAGTACATAAATTCTCACACTCAGTTGCCCCTGGTAATTGCTTAGGGTATTTAGATACCGATACCCAAGATTTTTAATTTTCAAAGCCTTCATAGAGCTTGGAATAGGCAAATAAACTGGAAAACTATTAACCTATGGAAATATAATATTCAAATGAGCTCTGAAGCCAGACCTGGGGAGTATAGGCTTATAATCCTAGCTACTCGAGGGGCTGAGATGGGAGAACTGAAAATGCAAGTGCTACTTGGAGTACAAGGAGTTCAGGCTCAGCCTAGGAAATGTAGTGAGACCTCGTCTCAAAGTAAAGCTGTAAGAAAGGTTAGGCATGGAGAACGCCCAGTGCTAAATCACTCACCTAGCATGTACTATGCCCTAGCTTAAATGTTCAGTAAATAAGTAAGTCAATCAATAACTACTGAGAAAGCTAAGGATTTGGTATTGGCAGTTGATAGCAAATTAGAGCCAAAAGGAGAATATTTAAAAATTATCTGTTAAACATATATTCATTTCATTTTTTTTGTTTGTTTGTTTTTTGAGACAGGGTTTCTCTGTGTAGCCTTGGCTGTCCTGGAACTCACTCTGTAGACCAGGCTGGCCTTGAACTCAGAAATCCGTCTGCCTCTGCCTCCTGAGTGCTGGGATTAAAGGTGTGCGCCACCACTCCCGGCTCTCATTTCAATTTTTTAATTGGTCAAATTACCTCCAGCTACAAATCAACAATACTTAGTCACTGAATTTGCCAGATCAGCAAGATAATGACTCGTATATGAGCCAAACTTAGTTTCTAATCTTAACAAATACTCTTTTTTTGCTATAGTAAGCTGACCAAGATATTAAATTGTCTTCAAACCAAGAAAGAATCAGTATCATAATTTTTAAAAGCCAACCATTTGATGGTCGATTTTCTTTGTTAAAACAAAACCCACATGTGTACGTACATAACACACACACCCATACACACACACACACACACACACACACACACACACACACACACACACACTCCAGGAAAAAGGAGCTCTGGTCTCTAGGAATTCTAACAACATTCTTACAAAGATCAATGTGCTTATGTTTAACTCCACACTTAACTAGACGGGCATTCTGCCTCTGAATAGCGGAAATGATAGTGGGAAGAGAGAAACCAAAGAGCTTATTGTGCTCCTGCATTCTTGGTTCCCACCTACCTCATTTCAGGACATTCCATTCACTTTAACATTTCACAGTACAGGTGAAATCTGTCAGTGTGTCCCCAAGAGAAAAGCTGGCATTAACAAATAACGACTATTTAAAGAACAGCTTCTGTGACCGGCCCACCATGTCCCACTTCCCAAATGTGCTCGGAGCTGAGGGGAATCCTAGAGATCTGTTCCCGTCCTTCACAGCATGTAAAACCGTCCCTGGAAAATGTGCCTTTCCATTTTCTACAGCTGTGGTTCTCGACCTTCCTAATGTTGCAATCCTTTAACACAGTAGCTTAGGTTGTGGCAACCCCAACCATAACATTATTTTTGTTGCTAATTCAGATCTGTAATTTTGATAGTTATGAATTGTAATGTAAATGTCCCCCCCATGGCATTTGATGGCCGCTGGGAAAGTGTTGTTGGACCCCCAAAGAGGTCACAATCTGCAGGTCGAGAACCTAGTGTCCACACTCTGCTTTTGAAGCACATTTTGGTGTTGTAGAGTCTATGGAGTTTGGAAATTAGAATTTCTGTTCCAAATCCCTCACACTGTAGTGTAATTTTCTCTTGCTCCCCATGGAGAGAAAAAACAACTGGCTCCCATTCTTTCTAAATTCAATCTCTTTATAAAGACACCTACCTCTCTACCTTCTCTTTTCTGGAATGAATAATGATTTCCCATCAGGAAATCCTCTCTTGGATCATGCATGTTCACCGCCATGTCACATATATGCATGCTCATTGCATAATGTTTCTATTCCAACAAGCCAAGACCTAGCACAAAAAACAAGCACATGAATCATTATTTTCATGAATGAAGTTAAAGGTCCAATAATAGACATTGAGTAAAATGGTTGAAACAATTGTCTTCTACTAATCACAGGCAAAAAGAAAAAAAAAATTATCGTGTTTCCTTGCACAAAATATTGACAAACTGCTACTTTGGGAGAGACAAATTAAAAATTAAATGATCATGTTTCAGTTTCCTTAAAGCAAGTCCCCCCACCTCATGCCCTACAATGGAATATTCCGTTCAGCATTCCACAGCAGGAGCCACCAATCCTTGGACAAAAATAGATTTGGTATAGGGCATTCAGTCAATGGAGTAATCCAATTGTCTGAACATTCTTCTCTGCTTTGTCATTTACATTTTAATAAATCCCAGAATACAGCAGGCTGCCCTGAGTTGCACAAGTGTGGCTAACCACGTGCACTTTACCATATGTAACAAGAGAATCCAGACACACAATTCCTATAACGTGTCAGGTCCTTCCGTGGCACAGAGATACACTTTCAAATTAAAACGTCTTTTGAAATGTTTACTGCTAATGTCTTGTTAGTAGTATATTCAGATTTCATAAGTAAGGAAAGCTGTGGGGAGAGGGTATGCCGCCAGGTAATCTTGGAATATTAGTACCTGTGAATGTCAAGAAAAATGCAGTAGATGACAGAGAGAGAGAGAGAGAGAGAGAGAGAGAGAGAGAGAGAGAGAGAGAGAGGGAGAGAGAGTTCTTTTTTTCTGGTTTCCTTTCTCTTCAACCAGGAAGCTCAGAAGCACATTTTAAAGTCATCTCACATTCTGCATTGTCAAAATGTCAGGCAACACCATCCTTAACAGATGTGTATATGTGTGTACATGTGTTTGCATGTGTGTGTGTAATTATTTTTATTAATCTATATGCATAACTTAGTTCATGCATATATTATATATTGGCCACCAGCTGCTTCAATGCTTTGAGACATTTGTTTTCCTGGCTTAACAGAGCCCGGTGAATTTTTATGATGTAGCAGAGCTAAGAGTGAGGGAGTGAGACTCATCATGTTGAAGAGTGCCAAGTGACATGTCTGTGCTCAGAGAGGAGGGGCTGGCCGAAGAAAGAACTCTAGAATAAGGTCCAATCGTAACATATATATGCTACTATGTATAATATGTGAATATCACTATGTACATATATTACTAATATATATTGTGCATAATAATATCAATATCATATGTACATATAACATAATTATATATTACTAATACATAGAAAATATATGTAAATATTATTGTGTGTGTGTATATATATATATATATATATATATATATATATATATATATATATATTTATATATCTCATCTTGGGCATAGAACTTAAGCCCAGTTTTGGTTATATCCTTTGTTCCTAATTAGCTGAGTTTTTAAACCTTGCCTACCAGAAACCTCTCACTGTAGGCTCCTCCTCTGTAATTTCTGATCACTGGTTTGTAGTAACAACCGTCAAAAGACCAGTATGGTTTCCCACATCAGTGAATCCGATTCATTTTTAACCTGAGATAAATTCAAGTGCTAAAGGGAGCCTTGAAAGAGTTCATCTTCTTGCTGCTGCTCAGATGGACTACGCCACTTGCCATGGGGATTGTGAATGTGTCTCTAATGCTCCATGGAGCCAGGTGCCAGGCAGAGGGGTGGGGACATCGAAACCATGGTGTCCTAGCACCGAAATGAAGTGAATAAAAGGCCAGTTGCACTGAGATACACACTCCAGCTCATGAGCATTTCTTGGGCCCTGCAGATGTTCTTAACTCTTACCAGAGTGTGCTAACTAGGGGGAAAGCCTGGCACAGCCAACACCAGCATCATCACCATATCACACACACCCCTTGCTTTGCCTGAAAGTGCCATGGGCACATGAACTCACAAAACACTACCATGGTTATAGAACAGTGGGTTATGAATTTAGATGGTACTTCACAAACTTGAATGAGTCAACTATCTCACCCCTTAATGGGGAGAATTTCCAGTCCTATGATGGACCATGAAGGCCGAAATGTGCGGACAATGTCATCTTCATGACTGTAAGGCCCTCAGTTCTAGGTTCAATTGTATTGCTGTAGTTTGAGTATGTTTCTCCCCCCCCCCCAGGGTTCATGTGTTCCCCCAAGGTGACCTTGAGGGGTGCTGTGGTTTGGAACTTTTAGGAGGTGGGCCTATTTGAATATCTTAAGCTATTTGGGGGTGTGCCTTTAGAAGGAAGAAGGTATTTCTTGTGGAAGCCTGATTAGTTCTCAAAAGATTAGAACAAAAAGCCAGAGCCTGGGTCTACCTAATCGCTCCTACTGTTTCAGGTATTCACCTCCCCCTCCCCCATGCTTCTGCCAGAAAGTGCTGCAGCCAAGAGAAGGTTCCCCTAAGAGCCTACAGTGTGTTTTAGGAGCCTCTAACCTCCAAACCTGTGAGGCAAAGAAACCACTTTCTTCCTAAAGTCAACCTGCCTTACATGTTCAGCCGGCGCAACTACCGAAAACAGTCAAGTCCACTTATCTGTAACTACTTTTTCCACAGCATTTTGAACTTGACTCAGCTTTTACATAAAATGGGAAACACAGTAGTTGACATACTTATTTTGCAAAGATTTTAGTAGTAATAGCCCCTGCCGCCGCCCCCCCGCCACACACACACACACACACACACACACACACACACACACACTTTACAGACACTTGTAGACATTAGAAAAGCGAACTCAGCTTTCAGTACTAACTACGCAGATGATTTGGTCAAATTTCCCTTTCATGCCAGGCTCACAAACTTTCAGCGGTGAGGAAGCTACTAGCCACACTAACATCCCTGCTCAGAAATCCCAGCCCAGATGGTTGAAATACATGTTCCCTCGATTGAACCACAAAGACCTCCTCCATATGCCCTCAGATAACACATCTGACCACCTTTCTGTTTGTCTATCCTTCAGATATTTAAAGAGAAAGCAGGATGTCCCTTTCAGGGTCTTCTCTTCATCATGTGACACATGCTTAGCACCTGACCCGCAGTGCCTATACTAACCCCTTTATCATCCTTGTGGGCTTCACACCTGTGTGTCTCCCTGGCCCCTGGAATCTGCTTCTCTGAATTGGATACCGTTTTGTAGAAGAAACGCATTCACAAAGAGAAAGGAGAGCAATGGTGACCAAGTCTTACATTTCTGTGATTAAAGATTAATATTCGTTTTTGCAACATTTAGCATTTTCAACCTCCATGACCTTACTACATGAGTCTGTGTTATATTTTATACATGCCCCTGCCGAACATCCATTTCTTCATCCAGATTCCAGTCTCTTCAAAGTATTTTCTTTCACTTTATTGTGCGTATGCATGTGATCAGGTACAATGGTCTGTGGTGGTACCCATGCAGTCTGTGTGTGGAGGCCCTAGGACCGTGAGTATCATTTCTCAAGCACAATTTGTCTTTTCCGTCTTTCTTAGATGTGGTCTCTCCCGGGTCTGGAGCTTGCCAGCTAGGGGGTAGACTTCTGCTAGCAAGCCACAGGGATTCACCTGTCTCCCTTTCTGCACAGCTAGAATTAGAAATATTTATCACTATGCCTGGCTTTTAAAATGTGTGCCAGGCAGACTAAACTCAGCTCTTCCTTTTTGAAAGGCAAGCAACTGACTGAGTGTTGTATCGTCCTATGTCCCTGCTTTCCCCCCCAAAATAAGTAGATTGGATATGTTAAATATTTCTCTAAGTTTTCTAATTCACCAGATTCACTCAAATTTACCCCAAAGAAGCAAAATGTAAGTGACTCATGCAAGTAATAGTTCCAGATAATATTGCGTCACAAAACTGTATAAGAATAATTCATTTCAAGTGTGCGTGTGTGCGTGCGTGTGTGTGTGTGTATGTGTGCATAAGCAATTACACACACACACACACACACACACACACACACACACACACACACACATATATATATATATATATATATGCTTCAGCTATTTTAAGGGAAGGTGATGCTCTTTCCTGCATCCTCCCTTCCCCGGGCCTGGAGAAACACATCCATCTATTCTGAAAGTGGCAAGTGCAAGGGGTGGATCAGCACCTTGCTTCAGCTAACTAAAAGAGGGAAGAATTCCATCTTTGAGGAATGGAGACGGCCACCACATTTCTAGATGTGTTTAGTAACTGTACCTGCCTCTCTCTTGTTCTCTTGTTGAGGTTAATAAATAGTCCTTTGTGAAAGAGGAATTATAGAGCAAGTGGCACCAGGATTCTTATGCCCTCAAGGGGGGGGGGGACAACTCAAACTCAAGTAAGAGTCAATCTGACCTCAAAATACATCTTTCTAGTTTCTCTTTGAGTGAAGATTGTCCATATGAGAAGAGGGAGTGGTGAAAGGTGACTGGGGTCTGGTACCTACCCAAGTGATTTAGCAACAGAGTGCCCAAGGGAACTCATGAGAAGATATTTCAACTGACTTCAGATTCTCTAAATAATTTGAACACCATGAAAAAGCCCTTAACACAGTCTGGCCCCAGAGGATGAAATTCTTGCAAGTCTCCAGGAGCTCTGCCTAGGCTATCATTCAACAGCAGAATCTAGAAGCTTCAAAAGCCCTGTTCCATGTGTTTTCTTGCTCTTCCTGGGTTGAGACTGGGCAACTTGCTTCTCCTGTTTGCAAGTGCTATTCATTTGCCTTCCCTCCCTCTCTCCTTCTCTCCCTCCCTCCCTCCCTCCCTCCCTCCCTCCCTCCCTCCATCTTTTCCTGTCTCTCTCCCTTCCTTATTTTCTTTCTTTTAAGAAAAGTTGCATTTATTTATTTTATGTGCACGTGTGAATGCCTGCATGTATGTATGCACCTCATGCCTGCCTGCTGCCCACAGAAGCCAGAAGTCATCGGTTTCCCTGGAGCTGTAGTTGCAGGTGAGCCCTCCAGAACGTCACACTAACACACACCAAAAAGCCACAACTCTTGGGGTGTGGTGCCTGCACGGCTTTGTTTCTTGTTGTGCTGCTTCTCTCTTGAGAGGTCACCTTTTTTACTATGTAAACATGAGAGAATCATCTGGCTCTATCTGAATTTTATTTGAGAGAAAAACATGGAAAGAGAAAAAGGGGGGAGGGGAAAGAAGGGAAGGAGAAAGAAAGAGAAGAGGGAGGCTTCCTGAGATGGAGCCTAAGCTGACCTTTGGTTTGAATTCGTTTGCACACGTCCTTTTGCTCCCTAGTACCTAAGGGTGGGGCGGGGAGCACTGTCAGACCAATGTAGTTGCTCTTCCCTTGCAAAGGTCTGCACTGATCACACTCATGGTCTCACTACATCACTCTCCTCACAACCGATACTCAGGTTCAGGATGTGACCTTGAAGGGCAGCTAGACTCTGGCTGCCTGGCCCCACCCAGACCTTTTCATTCAGTACATTTGGGAGAGAGACTGGGCTGGCATTTCTCACAGGTTGCCAGGCTGCCACTGCAGATCCTGGCAGGACATGCTGGGAACTGCTGCTCCAATTCAAAACCCTCATTTTGTTCTCTCTGAATGTCTCTTCAGTAGGATAAACAATGGCTGTTCCTTTAACCTTCTTCTATGACTCCGATTTCTAGGACTCTTTTGTTTGCTTTTTTGGGTTTGGAGAGAGGCTGGATTGCAGCCCTGACACAACCCCTCACATATAGGGATCACTGACATGAGCCACTACTCCCAGATGCACGGTTACCAGTTATCAAGAGTTCTATGAATTTTTCTAAACCTATATGTATCAGAATGGCTAGAACCACATATGGGTTAGTGGCTAACTCTAAGACACCCACACACAGATGCATACACACACATACACACACACACACATACACACACACACACACACACACACACATACCCATACACACAGACTCAGACACACAAACACATTTCCACATACACAGAAGCACACACATAGACACATAGACAGTCATGCACACAGGCATATACATACACAGACATGCAGAACACACACACACACACACACACACACAGGCACAAACTGTTCCCAAAGTATCCACTATGATTGACTCCCAAGCTCAGGGTAACATACTCTTATCCATTACCATGTGTGTATAACATCCACAGCTACTATCTCATCTTGATAAACAGGGTGCTGGCAGAAGGAGCTGGCAACATGAAGTATACAAGACTACATTTGAACTCTCTACTCTCCTGACTCTAGCAGGGATCTTGGAGAATTTGTTTTTAATCTTTGAATCCTAAGGTCACAGAATTAAGATAAAATGTCTTGATCTTTTCACACTGCTGAAAAACAAGAAAGGAAGAAAAAGAGAAAGAAATAAAGGAAAAAAAATGAAAGTAAGAAAGAAAGAAAGAAACAAACAAACAAAAAACAAAGAAACAAAGAAAACAAAACAGAGAGAGCTGGGGAGATGTTTCAGTGGATAAAATACTTGCTGAGCAAGCCTTCAGGCCGGGGTTCCGATTTCTAGCACCCCACTTGCACCCCCACACTCTCTACAGGCAGAGACTGGCGTTCCATGGGTAAGGAGTCCAGCAAGACTAGCAGAGACAGCTAGATCTGGGTGAGAGAGAGCCTGCCTCGTGAAATACACTGGAGAGTGATTGCAGAAGACACCCAGTGCTAACTTCTAGCCTGCACACAGATGGCATGCACACTCATACACACATGCAGCCACACTTTCCCACCAAACGCATGCCCGCCACACACATAAGCCCAACATTATTTTAAAGTCATAGACTGCTTAATTTTGAGTCCAGCTTGCTATTGGCTGTGTACATAAAGCTGAGATGAATTTAGAATTCCACTAAAAGAAGACTAAAGATGTAAATGCTTCCGCTTGAATTCTGTCCTATATTTGCAATGAAATTTTTTAATTATGACCCCATCATTGGCTTTTAGCTTACTAAACATAATAATCAAGGTACAGTGTGTCCCCAGGTTTTACCAACTGTAGTAAAACAACTTCTGACTTCATTCTACACATTGATATGATCTTTCCCCCTAAATTTACTACTCATGATGATGATTGAAAATTTACAGAACAGTAATTAATATTTTATGCACATCTCTAGAAGTAAATACAATAAGGATCCAAGTGAAAGAAATCCTCAGCGTGCCAGTTTTACTATTTTTCTATTCCCTCGAAGTCTCTGACTTTTTGCCTCTATGATGCTCTCTCTGCTTTATCACATCCCATCAGGAAAAACCAAATGAATAGATTAACATCTTATGCAACCGCAAAGCTGGATTCGATCTTTTCTTAACGGGTCCTATGGTTTGGTCCCCAAACTACTGTTGTAAAAGTCAAGGCTTTGATGATTTGAGTGGCACACAGAGTAGTTGAAGGAATATCATCAAGGAACATCTTTCATCCAAACTAGACTAAGTCAGTCAGTTCACATCATTGTAATACACCGCATAGAATTATGTATAAGTCTGATTCATAGATAGTTACTTACTTGTTTGTCCAAAGTAATATAGCAGTTTGTGCCTAACCAAAAGTTTAAATAATTGTAGAACCAACTGGCTCTATAATATTTCAAATATTTGTTACATACTTTGTATTTAGCTCATTAAATAAACATTAAATGAGGGTTGACTATGTCCTGGAACTCCAACAACAAATAATATGTAACTTAGTCCCCAAAGTGCTCACCCTATGAGAAGAAGCAGGCATGTAAAGACATGCAGGTCCTAAGAAGTATCCAGTGCCAAGAAAATTAGTGGTGTAGGTTGACCTGACTGAAAAAGAGAAGAAATGTGTAAAGAATGGTAAAAGATGAAATTTGAGAGTCTACATGAAGGATGACTGCCCAGTGCCTTTTCTAGTAAGTGAACATCATAAATGTGGTGAGCCAGCGTAGATGGTAAATTTTCCATTCCAAAGTCAAATCAAAATGGCTCAGCCACTCTAGAAGACTGTTACCTCTGACTCCATCCCATCTGTTCTTGTACATAGTTATGTCAAGTGCATTAAAACACATGTGCACAAGAGTCACTGGGTGGAGAAAACATGCACAGTCTATGAGCTGTCTTTCTATTCCTGAGAAAATACATCCACTTTAGTTGGATGTTCATTCCTTGAAATAGCAGGGATGCTTTGCTGTTAAGCATCTAACTAAATAGATAGATCAAAGATGCACACATAGAAATGCAGTGTGGACCTATGCATGGGACCCTCGTTTCTTTTAAACAATGGCACTTCTTCCTAGGCTCCTAGTTAATACCACAGTATATAATGAGCACAGACAAGTCTCTGTACAGTAGAAATGACTTGACTTATATAGGCATTGAACTTGACTGAGTACCAGGGTCATAGAAGTCCACTGTAAAGTCCTATGATGACAGAAAATGGTGTCTTTATGATTTGAAAATTTTCAATGTCTTTTAAGACTACACATCTCCATGCCAGCTATGTGACTCACACCTGTAATCTTAGCTTTTGTGAGGTTGAGGCAGGAGGAATGCCATGAGTTTAAGACCAGCTTAAGCAACATAAAGAGATCTGGTCTCAAGAAAGCAAAACAAAATGGACTCATCTAACTGTAGATGAAGAAGAGGCTTCACGCCAACCCAACAAGTTGAGATAATTTTGAGACATCCTCTCCAAAATGTGTCACAGAAGCCTTCTACGGGCCTTTGGAGAATAGGGTCAGTTTTCATTACTTCTTTGCTGTGATTTAAAAAAAAAAAGCCATGCCAAAGATAACTCACAGATGAGAGTTCATTTAGACTATGATTCCAGAAGAGTTAAGTGTCCAACACGGTGGGGAAGCATGACAGCAAGCGGTAGACATGGCAGCAGGAAGCTGAAAGACCGCATCCTCCATCATAAACAAGAAGCAGAAAGCAAACTGGAAGTGGAGAGGAGCTAAAGCCTCAGTGTTCACATCTAATGAAGTACTTCCCCCAGCAAAGCTGAACTTTCCCAACTGGGCCACCCATTGGAGGCCAAATGTTGAAGGGCCTGAGCCAACTTGGGACATGTCTCATTTAAAACACCAGAGGTATATAGGTCTGTTAAGTGTGCCACCCGAACTCCAGAGGATAAAGGATAATCCTCATTGACCCAATGTCATGAATATTTTAGAAATAGGTTTTAAAAACTTTAAAAGTCCTTACAAAGCTAAGTCATTGTAATCAGGCATTTTGCATGGGAACTGGTCTTCATTTTTCAACCCGCTCCTCCTAGAATCCTTAGCCAGGGTGACTGGCTTATTCTCCACTGAGTATAAGTGTCCTCCTTCTAGCTGGATAGTGGTTGCTGTTCTTTATAAAGTTATGACATAAAGAACTTTGAGAATTTTATCAGCGTCTGAACTCTAGCACATATGTGCATTGTAGATGTGTGTTTTGTATGTGTAGCTGTGAACAGAGTGTGTGAAAGAGCAAAAAAGGGAGGGAGGAAACACACACACACACACACAGAGAGAG
>NC_034599.1:36725012-36738987 GCF_900095145.1 Mus pahari
AGAGAGAGAGAGAGAGAGACAGAGACAGAGACAGAGACAGAG
Source organism: Mus pahari (assembly GCF_900095145.1). Classification (NCBI taxonomy): domain Eukaryota; kingdom Metazoa; phylum Chordata; class Mammalia; order Rodentia; family Muridae; genus Mus; species Mus pahari. The sequence continues at coordinate 36,725,055 of NC_034599.1, forward strand.
ACAGAGAGACAGAGACAGAGACAGAGACAGAGACAGAGACAGAGACAGACAGAGGAGGAGGAAGCTTAGAATCGAAGTGTTAATGAGCTCTCATTTGCCAATCTGCATTTGGCTTCAATGCCAGCGGCAGCCCATTCTCAACAGTAGTTGGTAGGTGAAGCAGCCACATGTTCCCTTAGCAGTTCTATGTGTACATTAACCACATTCATTCAGGTAATAGCTTTTCCTTTTCTTGCATCCGGCTAAATATCCAATCATGTGAAGTTGCATGGACACTAAAGAATGAATGTCCTTAATATGGCATATTTTTATTGTGTACTTGACACACACCACTTCTTTGTGATACAACACGTGTGCACATGGCCACTTTATGTTAGGATGGGAGCTACTTTTCAGGAGCCAACAGAGGCAGTGAACTTGGAGGGGATTCGCTCCCAGTTTCTCTTTCTCCTTACCCCTGAGCCTCTGCCCAACCCTCAGTTCTCCCATGTCTCCTCCCTTTAGGGCCTCAGGATGCCTCTCTGTACCTACGAGAGAATAACTGATGGATTAATCCTTCTTTAAGATATTATTTAATAAGGTGGGTTCCTCCCATGGGTATTAATGCTTTAATAAAGGAACCTCACATACTGAAAAGACTTAACAGCTTAGAGAAGCAGTCTCCCAAGACAGATCTTTTGACACGGTGGAAGATGTGCGAAGGTGAGAGGAGGAGCCTGGGTAAATCACTTTTATTCGTGTTTCCAAACATCATTTCGCTCTCAGAACCTCCTAAGCAGACACTGCCCCTCTTTTGTTCATGAAGCTTCTGTGTTCTCCGTTCTATGTTCTCGTTCATCTAGACCCTCAGCACTTCCCCCTTATTCTTACCGTCTTCAAGTCCAAGCCCACTGGAGTCTAAATGCACAGGTAGAGCCAAGCAGAAATTCTCTCTGCTGGAGGCATCTGTGTGTTATTGTGCCAGCAAAGCTAGACAAGTTCATTCAAACCACATGGGGGAAATCCAGTGATAACCAGGGTCTTTGAAGCATACCTGAAGTCTCCCAGAGCCCAGAATACCTCTCTATAAACAGCTCACCGAGCATATGAATGAAACTCTTAGTGGACTGTCTCCGAACTCTTGCTGTGCCTTCTCAGTCTCTATTTTTAATCCTTAAGCTATTAATTACTGGAAAAGGACCCTAGCAACTAACAAACACAACTCTACCTGCCTTGTTCTCGTCCAAGCACATCCCACGATCCAGGTTATTTCCACAAGTTCAATGACAACTGTGCTTATAAAACGAATCTAGCTGGAGCCCAAGACACCAAGGCGTTGGCCTCACCTCTGACCTTTGATCCCATCTAACCTTTTTACTCATTGGACTCCGGTCCTTCCTTACCCCCTAGGGGCAACAACCTCACATTGGCTTAGGGTGTGGATACAGATATGCCTATTCGCATGGAAGCATTAGGATTTTCTTTTTTCCAGTCCTAATGCAGAAAGTTAAACTGCAAAAGCAAAATAGTCACAGATAAAGGTTTAAAGGATTTATTTGTCATGTCCACAAGGGAGACTAATGACATCCTCAACGTCACCTCATTTTTACTTGTGTGTGTGTGTGTGTGTTTTCTCTCTCTCTACATACTCAGGCTTATTATTAATTCATTGCACTGTTCCTCACCCCCACCTACATGTCTTATCTCTCTCCTCCTTTATCACTTTCTTCTCTCAACCATTCCTCTAATGGCTTGCCTCCCCTTTCTTTGACACACATTCAGAATTATTAGCGCGGATGGCAGGCCACTGTTCATCCGCACACAGTCTTAGAAACGAATTGCAGGGAGCGATGCCGCTAATGGCCACTCTGTTCAGTCCTCTGCCATCAAGCCTCGGTACTCTCTGTAAGCCACTGCTATCATCATTTCAGATCTGAATTGAAACATCAGTTCCCCAAGGAAGGCTTCTATGACCTGCCCCCAATTAGATCTTCTCCCTTTGTCTTCCCACAACTTGAGGTAATGTCTTTTCCTCTATCATTCATGGTTTTGCAGTTATATATTTGGGCTGGGACTTGACAAATGCGTGTTCCACGCACGGGCTATTTGGGCTCCGTGGTGGTGGTGGTGGGAGTGATGGTGATTGTGCAAGTCTTTCATTCACCACTGCCTTGCCCTGCTAGGTCTTAGTTCATTCTTGGCTCATAGTATTGATAAGTGCTAACTCACAGCCACTGTTACCAACGCTAACCTTTATGGTCAGCTTGGTCTCATTATAAAACCAAGCCTGACTATAGGAAAGACAGATAAATTAGCTTTTCCATTCCTTCCTTCCTTTATGCATGTTTTATTTCATATAGGTATCAAACACACACACACATACACACACATGCACACACATGCACACTGATATGTAGTTAAGCATTGCTATGTTTAAGTTCCTTCTTAAGGAAACAAGAGTGGAGCCAGGTAGATGGCTCAGAAAGTAAAACATGCTACTCAGAGTTCTATCAGGAACTTCTGGTGAAAAAAGAGACGTGGCTGTCAGAAGTTGTCCTCTGATCCCCCAAATATTCCTTGTTCTGTATACATGTGAACCTGCACACACACACACACACACACACACACACACACACACACACACACTATGATGACAACGATGACGACAACGATGATGATGATGATGATGATGATGATGATGATGATGATGATGATGATGATGATGATGATAGTAAAAACAGGAAACAGGAGCAAAATGGAACTATGGTCTCAAAGGAGGAACTTGTCACCGTGCGGAAGATAAAAAGGTGGAGAGTATATGATTATAATTCAAAGCAGAAACTGTCTGCTGTCTAAGAGAGCTGGAATTGGTTCATGTCCTGGTGGAGGAGAGGAGTCTCCACAGAGGACATATCCTGTAGCTGGCATGCAAATTAGAGAGTACTGGACAGGTGGAGGTGGGGAGGCCCAGTCTTCTCCCTACAGTGTCACACACACTGGCCAGTGCTGCTGGTTGCAGGAACTAGGGAGTTTCAGTCTAAAATCAGTGTGGTCATTGGAAGTCCGTGGGAATAATAACTAATCTGAATGGTCACAGGAAAATTCCCTAAGGAGAAGTATCCGCTCTGTTGATCATGTGATCTCCAGCACACATGTTTTCATTGATCCCTGGTTTTTGGGGACATCCAGTGTTTGGGGTAGTATGACTATAGACCTAGTCCTGGTGTTTATATGACAAGCACTTTGCCTTCAGCTAAGGACTTGGCATTTGCATGGTCACTATTGGTTTAGTCCTGACCTCTCGACATAAATGGTTGGCTCCTCACCCATCTTTTAGAGCTGGGACTCCTGACTTCTATTCTCAGAAGAGTGTAAGGGATGGAACAGATTTGCAAACCTCACTCTTTTCTGTCAAAGATGGAACTGACATTTGGCTCATCAGCTCTTTCACTTTTAAAAAGAATGAGTAAGTGCAAATTTTCAGTACAGCAGTAACAACCTAATGAATCCTTGCTGTGCGTATATGCCATGAGATTGTGTATGTGTGTGTGTATGTGTGTGTGTGTGTGTGTTATGTTGCATATGTATGCTTGTGTGCAGGTATAAACACCAGTGCTTTGAAGACGGAAGCCATGTATGCTTGTGTGCAGGTATAAACACCCGTGCTTTGAAGACAGAAGCTGAAGGGTGATAGAGGGAGACTTCTAGTGTTTCCCACCTTAGTTTTTGGGACAAGGTGTATCACTAAGGCAGACTGCCATTTCACCTGGCCATCAAGCTCCCAAGATTCACCTGTCTTACTTCCTCCCCTCCAAATGCTGCAGTTGCAGGCACGAGCAGTCATGGCCAGCTGGATGTGAATGCTGGGGGCTTGGGCTCAGCAACTCTTGCTTTGACATAGAGGGCTTTAAGCCACCAAGTCACCTCTCCAGCCTTCCAAATGTTGTATGCATGGAGTAAGTCCATGACCACAGACATTGGTGGATACAGATGAGGAAGCAGCCACAAGAAGTTTTAGGTAATATGCTTTGTCATGGAGTCAGTAAGCAGAAGCAGCTGGGTGGAAATGCCGACGGTTTTACTAGGGCCTGAGACAGCATTCTAAGCCAAGATATGTGTGCAAGTGTGTGTATGAATTTGTATATATATGAATATACACATATATGAATATACATATATGTATATAAGTGTATATCAATATGCACACACATATATAAATATACATGTATATATGTGTATATATAAAAAACTATATAATGAGTATATATGATATATTACATATATCAATAGTTTTATATATGTGGATATTTATACTCATATATATTAGGTAATAAGTATATATATATATGTGTGTATGCACACATATATATATACTTATGAACACACACACACACAGATATATATATATATATATATATATATATATATATATATATTCATTGTCTCATATGCAATAGCTGCTCAATAAATGCCCAAATGCCAGTTCTATCAGCTAGTACTATGTACATCAATTTGCCATCTATGGTCTATTCACCAGCTGCTCAAACATTGAAAGTCATCTCTTGACTATGTCTGAACATCACGCATCTATGTTTGATCCCTTATTCCTTGCAATGCCATGCTTCTATGTTCATTTTCTATTCTGTTTCCCACCATGCCCCACCTTCCCTGTTCTAGACAATCAAAGACAGCATTTGCTTTTCTGTGCCTATGCTCGGCACAATAGGTCTGCATTACAACACTGAGGGAATGAGATTTCTGTGGACTTGTCATTTCTCTTCCAGCTTCACATGTGCTTCCAGGGACTCAGAAAAAAATCTTTTGGCATTGAAGCAATTCATCCAAAATGTCACTGAAAGACATTGAGTTTTAAAAAAAACAAAACAAGTAGCCATTGTAGACCCACCCACATTTCCCATGTGTCTTGTTTAGGACCCACAACAATCAGGCTAAGAATTTTCTTCCTGGGTCTAGGGAGAGAGTTTGCATTTGATCCCCAGAACTCAAGTGAAAGAGTTGGGCACACTGGCACACGCGCTTAATTCCAGCGATGGGAGACAGATGGGTCCTGAGGTACCCTGGTGAGGTAGCTTTGCTTAACTGGCAAGATCCGGGTCATAGGGAAACCTGTCTCAAAAGCAAAACTAGAAAGATAGTGCCTGAGGAACACCACCTAAAGCTTTCATCTGTAAACATCTGTACATGCATAGTAACAGGTATGTGCCCATATACACACAGGTGTGACCACACACACACATACACACACACACACATACACACACACACAGTGAGGTAGTTTCATGGAAGAGGACTCAAGCTCAGGAAGTGAAGTTGCCTGCAATCAGGAGTTTGTAGTCTGAATCAGGAATACTTCAGTCTGAAGGCAGACTCTACAGTATGATTTCAAACCTCATCTGTTTTATGGACAGATATTTTTAAGTGCCTACTATGAGCCAAGCATTCTGTTAAGACCTGAGGATGTGCCAATGCAATAAACTGACCACGACCCATCTGTAGGGCGCTTGCTGCAGAAACACATGATTAGTGAGAACACTGAGCGTGATAAATTTTTTTTTTTTGGTCCAGAAAAAAGATGAGGTAAGTGTGCTCCCAGGTGTTCCAAAAGTGGTAAATAATGAAAACCTTCCTTAGGAGGATACATCACACTTAATAAAGCAATTATTCCTGTCCCTCCTTTAGTCCTCAGATTCTTTTTTTTAACTCTCATTTATTAAGGGGTTTCTTTGAACAACTATGGTTTTTCATGGTGTGTAAATCATAGAATTGTTCCTACTACAAACTCTGAAACTTTTGACAGACATCATCTTAGGCATCTAGAAGTTCAGAAAAAAGCAACTAGCCATCATGGTATCATGCAATATATGAGCTAGAAACTGCGAGGGCTCATTTCTGCCCTCCTGAGCCCCCTTTGCATGAGGTCAGGGAAACCCAGCTCACAGGAGAGTCAGCTCTGAAGTGGGAGCAGCAGGCTGTGGGCCGAAAAGACTTTGTGCCCTGGTCTTGTTTACAATTTGTCTGAGGCTTCTTGAGCTCAGCCCAGCCAGATGGACCCTTCCTCTCAAATATCAGACCTGATCTTTTCAAATAAAACAGTACAAAGCACATTAAAAGCTTTGATCCGACTGTTTACTTTCTATTTGTGTGTGTTGGGGAAATGAGGACAAAGGAAGGATTTATTAGGCCTTGCTGTGGGTGGCCAGTGCAACCACTGGGCATGTGAGGGGGAAATTTTTGGAGGACCGCACCGGCACATTTTGGACACTTGTCAGTATCCGGATGCCTGGTGCTTTAGCTAACATCTGTCAACTGCTCTGAGGGCCTCGTTCGTTATTTCAGCCTTCATTTCCATCAAGGGAAAGGTCCCAAATGAGGGGTCCAGAGCTCATCAGTCCTTTTCTGTGCCCTAGGACAGGTAGGGGAGTCAGGTCTTTGGACTCACTTAGACAGTTTTGTGCCATCTCTGGGTGATCAACTTGCCTTTTCGTCAGTGACTTCATATCTTCAAAGCACCCTACGTGGGATAACCTATCTAATCTACACCCTTCTGAAACAGGTGTGCTCTCTCTCTCTCTCTCTCTTCCTTACACACAGCACACACATACACGACACAGCCATGTCCGTGTTCTGATCACAAGAAGGAAGAATCTCTGGTTCTTGGCACATGAGCTCAGAAGCCCTCGAATTCTTGTAGAGTAGGTGTGCTTTGCCCTGTTTAGAGATTTTAAAAAATGCAGTAGGTCAGAGAGGTTAGTAACTGGTTCTTTGATGCTAAGCACTGATATGCATTATCATATCACCAAGGGATGGGCCGAGATAAGACTCATACCAAATATTTTGGTCCCAAGACGTGTTTAATTTGTGCTTCATCTTCTGAAGTTACAAGACTTAGCTCCTGCTGGGGTGTTTGCTCTTTATCTGCTGAAAATTCTTTGCCTGTACTGAATATCCAATGTAGGGACAACCACTGTCAGGACACACTCCGTTAGGTCGGCTTTCTTGCCTTTTTGTGTTTAGTAGAGGCTGGAGACATCTCTGAGATAAACTGCAATGAAGAGTTTTGAGATGGGGTAAATAAGCAGAATACATAGTACTCTGAAGCGGCTCCCTTCCTCTGAGATGGAGCAGATCTGTAGTGTTCTCTTAGCTCCAGGAAAGAGGAAGGCTCCTTAGCCAACATCCAGTGTCTTTAGCCTAGACATCCACAGGGGCAAACAGTGAATTGTCTTCTTGCTCAGCTCTAGGTCTCCCTGCCTCCCCCTCCTCTGCCGCTGGCAGATAAAACTGTTGCACATGCAGCCTACGGTCTCTGGAGAGTCCCAGGAAGGGACCATGGAAAGGAATTTAGAAATTCCAGAGCAAACCCTACACATAAAGCTTAATGAACTGCCATGTTTAATGAAATTAACGGCCTTAAAACAAAAACAGAGTCAAGGACCCCAGTGATTTCTAGATTTTAAAAAGAAATGAAACCTTTTGGAGAAAAGAGATTTAAAAAAACACATTTTTTCACGTTCATCAAATAGGGTTTTGAAATATCCGGTTGTTGTGTGGGAGAAGAGTGGGAGAGGCTGGGGAGGCCTGGGCACTGTAATTTAATTGCTTGTAATCTAACTTTGCTTTTTGTCCCTATTTTTCTTCCTTTCTTTCTTTTCTTCTTCTTCTTTTTTGTATCAGTTAATCTGTTGGTTACATTTTCAGCTTTTCTTTGCTTCTGGTTTCATTTTCAGATGAAAAAAAAAATGCTAGGCACACAGGGCTGCTGTCTGGTTGCCATGGTGACCACAGCCTATTATCCTGCCTTGTCATTCATCAAGAAAGAATTGCACTTGACAGAGGCAGAGGGAAATGCCTGCAGTCTGCAGCATAGGAAGGGGGGAAAAAGCTTTTCTTGTTCTCTATATACGTAAAGGCCCTTTAATGCCCGTTTAGTTACATGTTTTATTTAGCATTATTTATTACTTGTAACGCTGATAATTGATACCTGTAAAAATACAACCCCTCCCTTCAATGTATTTAACGTGCAATTTGTCCATTTGCTTTGCTTTGCTTTTCCCATTTCAGACCCATAACTGGTGTTACACCCCCACTCCCTGCCACCACAAATACGGAGTCCATTCCAGGAATAGAAACCGCCGAAGGATTACATTCTCCACGGAGAACGATCTCTATGTAGGTAGCTAACCGAGCCAGCTTTTCCCCTTTTATAAGCAACAGTTCCTGTGTCTTGCTGCTCCTAAAACTGATGAGTGCCGGGTATGACCAATGAATAATTGAATCTAACTACTGATTAAATTATTTCTCCAGGTGTGCCATGTCTGTGAAATACGGTGCCAGCAAAAGAATTCCAAACTGTGGCGGTCTTTTCATAAGATAATCACATATAAAATCAGGATTGTTTCTTTTACAAATGGGGGTCTCCGACGAATCCATTGTTCTACAAAGGCAGGAAAGGGCTCTTACTTATTATCGGGCTAGTCCTCATTGCGGCCACCTGAATGAATCCAAAGTACTTCCAAAAATAAAATAAACATACTTTTGTGTGTTTAAACACCTAGGCTTTTGTTTATTTTTTTCAAGTCTGATATTTTCCACCTCATTATTCACCTCTTAAAACGTCTGTATCCGGCCGGGCCATTTTAAACAAGTTTGCTGATGGCTTACTTTGCCCTCCTGGAATTGCTTGGTTTCCTTGTTAAGGTGAAGAATGCTGTAAAAGGGGCAGTACTCTAAGTTGTGACCTCAAAGGGTGGTGTCTGAATCTCTCCTCTTTTGTGTCTGATCAGGAAGAAGATGGGCAATGTCTCTATGCCATCTTCAGTGGGTAACGCTGTGGCAGTTAGCATAGCCAGTGCTAGGGGAGATTCAACCTCACTGGCTGTGGTGTGCGTGGACAACCGGAGTGAGGACAAATCCCATTCCATCTGAAGACTGTCCCCTGCCAGAGAGCAAATGCAGCTAGCACATACATGATGCCAAGCACTATTCCAGTACAAATGAAGCAGAGAGAGGCAGAATTCTTTGGTCAGCTTGGTATTCAAGATGGTTGAGATTCTGACCCTTCCCACTCCTTCCTTAATTATCTTGATAATTTTGGCAAGAGGAGGTTTGTGGGGTGGAGAGGGATAATTCTGAGAGAATTAAATAATTATAGCTGTCAGGAAATCCATCCAGGGTTTCATAAATTCCTGCATAATAGTTCAAAATCTCTTGATTTTCACCGAGTATCAGCTAAATTCACTAGCACATACCTTAGATCATCTGTTAGATGCCTAACTATGTAAAAAACACAGGGCCTGTGGAGTGTTTTTTTGGTTTTGTTTTGTTTTTAATTTTGACTTTCACAGAATAAAAACCACCACCACCCCCACCACCAACAAGAGAACAGACATGTTGTGTTTAAAATTGTACCTATTTCTTTCTGGTTCTCAGCTTTTCTTTTAATGCCGTAGTAATACCACTGTTCATTTCCTGTTCAACTTCAAACCTACCTTTTGATTTTCAAATGTCCCTTAGGCTAATGTTTTCGCTGAAGAATGAAATGAGCAGACAGAAACAATTAAGTGAGCAGATACAGTGAAAAGGAACACCAGCCGGCGCTTTCCCGCGACTGGAAGTGTAGGAATGAATTCTGCTTGGAATCTGATCCTCCAGCCACAGGGCTTTTGCAGCTCACATCATTTTTCTTCTGCAACTCCCCTCGGCCCCCAGTGCACTGTATGCCACTTCTCCTTTATGGAAGAAAAAGATCGAGGTGCACAAAGAAAGGCCCAAATACTCAAAGGCATGGGAAATATTTCCTCTGCCTATTACTAGGACCGGATAAGCTCCAAGAAAGAAAATCCACCTAGATATTTTAAACTGGGAATGTCTCCCCAAAGCCTGGTAAATGTTCACATATGTCTTCATGAAATTTGCAATATGGATTGTTTACACAGCCCTGATTGAGGGCATGAGCGCCATTAAAAAGGATCAAGTCGGTTTAGGGATGGAAAATTATAGAAACCAGAGCTGTTATCCACAAGGAGAAGTGTAGATTTTTGGTTTCTTTGAAACAATGATACGCAGGTCTTGATATTAAAAGGTATTTCGGCAACCAAGAGTAAGCTGTTTGGTGGTCCTTCGAAGTTCTATAAGGAAGCAACAAGGCAGTAAGTCACTCCTCCTCAAACAGGTCTGAAGGCAAGTGTTGATGGCCTAGCTGGGGCTCTATGACATCTCTCTCTCTCTTTCCAGTGGGACACTAAGAGATTTTCCATGGCGGGAGCTCGGCTCTCCTGGTGTGGGGTTTACTTTGTTCAGATGTTGTGCTGGGATCTGAGGAGACCGTTGGGCTATGACTCCACGGGGTGATTGCTAAGGATGGAGCCTCTGCGTGTACGTCTCAGAAGACCGTAATTCTTACTGCTGGAAGGCTCCATGGCTGGTTCCCTCTGAGTTAAGCTTCTATTTCTGTAGCCCAGATGTAATGAGGAGGTGCCTATGATAGATGTAGAATACAAACCCCACATAGCTTAAAGCTGGCAGATGTCCCCTGAAAAATGATGCCACACCTTGTCCCTGAATGAGGAAGAAGGCAGAGATCTGCAGGATTATACTGAGTGGAAGACATGGCTTCACCTTCTAATTTGTTTTTGTTGTTGTTGTTGTTGTTTTTTGTTTTTTAATGGAATGCATACCTCAGAATTTCTTAATAAAAACACCTCTCTTGTTAAACGTCGTCATTGTATTTTTATTGTTGTGATGGGAATGGATGTTTTAATGCCCTGGAATAGTTTAATGCTGAGATAGCAAAGGGCTGGAGACAGCTGCTAGTAAACATGAAAACAGCTATATACTGGTATCACAATGGATTTTTTTTTAATTTGAGATTCCAGGATGGGTAAATTTCTCACTCCACCAAATGGCTGGTTCCATGTAAATTGACTACACATAATAGGGAGTGTTTCCCTGGAAAACCAGGCACTTTATATCATTCGAAAGACCAAATGCAGACTTACTGCCTCCTCTTTGTTATTTACTTTTTTAAAACCTACAAGTAAAACACCTAAGGAGTGTAGCGATATGGAGCGCCCCAGTAAGGCCGTCTTCCAGAATTTATAAACAGTTCCAGAAGCAGTTAACTTCATGAGTTTTCAGCTATCTGTGCAGGACTTAAGCAAAACAGGATTTTTCTACCAGGCAGATTAAGATCACTTGATCATCACCATGCTTATCTTTTTGACACACACAGAAAAGGCAAATCTAAAATGTCTCTGAATGGTTATTCCAGTATAACATTAAAAGCTAAAATGGCCAGACAGAAACAAAAGAGTAAGAGATAGGTCAGTGTGGCAGTTGACAAAAGATCATTAACAAGAACCTACAGAAGGTACCTATATAGTATCACAATTATATATATAAGTATGAGATTATAATACATTGGGGAACAAAAGAACCTACTGACATAGATTTCATGAAACCTGTATGTCCACAGTGACTTACCTAAAGATCTATTCTGAACCCATATGAGACACTGTTGGGGAAGATCTTTATGGACTTTATAGCACAGAGGAGCTCTCGAAAGAATAGCTTCATTGGTAACAAGGGGTCTTAAGTCCAATAACACAACTTCTAAGAGACTAAGAAGAGACAAGACACACAGTGGGGAGGCCAGATGGACACACAATCAGGGACTCCTACTAGCCACAAGAGGTTGGGAGACACACACACAGAACTGGCTCACTGTGAGCCCTTAAAACAGGAACCACTTCGATTTCAGATTTCTGCTTCCAGAACTGTGTGACAAGGAATTAATCTTAGTTTAGAACACACATTTGTGGCAATTGGTTACAATAGCTGTAGGAAAAGCAAGCCAGAGTTATTTGACCATGAGGGTGAAAAAAAAACAGGCTCAAGGGATAACAGAGTGGCTGAACTGTCACAACGTGATGCTCTGGACTGGATCTCATGAACAACCAGAATTCAGGGATGTGTTTTACCCATAGCATCCTTCTTCTCTATCTACTTCACCTCCTCTGACAGAAAACCAGCTTTCTTCACTTGACAAGAGAGATTCTCTGCTAGCATCTCAGTTTTCCATCGTACTGTTTCTATCACTTCATGAGAATGTCTACCCATGTCTACAAGCCCCTGGGAAAGAGTCTATGCTGCCTATGAGGTCCAGTAAACTAATCATCAAATTAAGCCACCAAAATCTTATCAAATAGGACCACTCTGGAGGAGAGTGGTGGATGTAAGTGGTACCAGGTACTCGTCGCCTGGGTTCTTTCCCAGAGGTAAACCTAGAGCTGCCTTTCTTTTTGTTTTTGTTTATTATTATTATTATTATTATTATTATTATTATTATTATTATTATTATTATTATTATTATTATTATTNNAAATGCTATCCCGAAAGTTTCCTATACCCTCCCTCCACCTCTGCTCCCCTACCCACCCACTCCCACTACTTGGCCCAGGCCTTGCCTTGTGCTGGGTCATATAAAGTTTGCAAGACCAAGGGGCCTCTCTACCCAATGATGGCTGATTAGGCCATCTTCTGCTTCATATACAGCTAGAGACACAAACTCAGGGGGTACTGGTTAGTTCATTTTGTTGTTCCACCTACAGGGTTGCAGCCCCCTTCGTAGAGCTGCCTTTCTTAAGGACACCATTACAACATTGCCGAGTCAGACTGTCAAGGGAGTCTGAGCTTTGTCATGTATGGGTGGCATTGCATTAGGACGTTGCACGGTTTCTCTATCTTATTTCAAAAAGGTGAAGATAGAAAGGGCATTGCCCGTGGTAGTGTTTGCCAATATATGTGTGGTTCTAGGTGTAATGGCCAGCACAGAACAACAAACACAGAACTACAAACACTCAACAACAAATAAAGACAGAAGCAGATGCGATAGTGTAAACCCAGCATTCAGGAGGCTAAGGCAGGAAGGTTATGAGTTCGAGAGTAGACAGAGAATTTTAGGGCCAGACAGGGTTATATTGGACTCTCTCTCAAAATAAAGATGGAGGTAGATATAAAGAGAGGAAATAAAGATGGACTTGTTGTTTGATAAGTATACTACATCTAGAAGAATCTCTGTGATATTAGTTAAGGACAATTATAGATACAGAGGGTTTGAGCACACTTAAGAGACAGACAGGGTCAGTTGCTTTATTTTCCCAGATGGGATTTCAAGCTTTAAGCTCCTGAGAAAACCAGGGCAGGAATTTAGGGTACTCAACTACCAGATTAGTGTTTCTTTGTTATTTACAGGATCTGTCCCCATTTCTGTGGATATGAAATAAGGTCTGATTTAGAAGGTGTCACTCAAATAAGGAAAAAGAATCACCCTTAGAACAAACGAGAATGTTAGGCTTTAGGCTTCGTAGTAATGTAGGATAAAGATGCTTAAAAAGAAAAAGGACAAAAGCAATGGGTTGGAAGTTGAAAGGTGAGGAACCCAGTTAAATGTCCATAGAATACTGCTTGCCCTGGAACGTACAGGATGCAATTATTTTGAGACAACATTTAGATCACAGAGAAGCCATGGTGGGATCAGAGCCCTTTAACTTTTAAGCTAATTTCTTGTAACTACCAGCTCCACTCTGTGTTTGTTTTCCTTTTTGCTTTCTCTCATTATGTAATGATATTTGGAAAGAAACTACTTGGCTCAGTTTTTGTAGTGAAGAAAAAAAAAAAAAAAAGGTATGCCTTCTGAAAGCCAGAGTTGATCCAAATAAGAGCGACCCCCACTGTGTGTGGCAAGTATAATCCAGCTCATTTTTAAACTTTATAATATCAACATGGTGCTCAATGTTTACATTTTAAAGTCTCAGTAAGATCAACTATACTTTCAGATTGCAGTGGACCAGAAAGGTCTGGTTTCTTTAAAATACCGTGATCAGAATGGAGCTCTCTCTCTCTCTCTCTCTCTCTCTCTCTCTCTCTCTCTCTC
>NC_034599.1:36739044-36775707 GCF_900095145.1 Mus pahari
ACACACACACACACACACACACACACACACACACACACACACACACACACGATTATATGCAAGTTGTACAAATAGCTGTACAAACAGCAATATACACACATCACTTATAATATGTGCTATAAAGAGAGTGTGTATTTGAAACGCCCCATTCTTGGTACAGTCCTGCTTTGAGTGACTAGTCTAAGCGTGAGGCTATTTCCTGCGTTTGTAGAAAGAGATCCATGCTAGTTTTCTTTACCATGACATTGTGCATTGTGAATGCAGCCAACAGAGGGACAGCTTGAGGTGTACACACTGGTATGAGAGTATACACAAACAACTCACACCTAGTTTGGGGCCATTGTATTCCCAAAACACCATGACTAATTCCATCTATAAATCTGATTGTTACATTACAATTCTTTCCAAGTTTTGACATGACAGACGTCAGCCCAGCAATCCCACCACCACCTGACTTACTCTGGAGTATTGTGCTTTGTTAACAATTCTTTTCTTCAGTGTCCCTTGCTGTTCTTGGTCTGGGACAGTCTATGCTGGAGTGACCCCCTAATCAGAGAACCTTTCTGAGAAGTTCCAATCTCCAGGTCTGCAATATCTCAATGCTCAGATTTTATAAATAAAATGTTAAAATATATGATTTTTAAATAGTTTGCTTTTTTACAGTGGCCTATGCAAAATAGGTATGGTTCTGATTCTAATTTTTGGCTGTAGAACATCTCCTCTGGATATATGCGCAGTAAGGATCGTGATTGCACACCGTAAAGGCATTGCTATATAGTCACGCATTCACTAATACACATTGCATACCTCCTGACCCACTGCAACACCCTAGGTTGTGTTCTAAGTGCTTGGGGTATGTGAGCGCACAAAGCACAGTAAACTCACTCTTGTACGTACAATCTATTTGGTAAAGTATTTTAAAACATCACAATAAATATGGTCAATCAACTATGGGGAAGGGAGCCAACAAGTGGTGACCAAGAATGTTGGCACAAAGACAGATATGAAGTTGTGATCTTAAATAAGAGTGGCAGAGAGATACAGTCATTAGCACAACTTTTATTGTTCAGAGACTTGAGGTCCTGGAGGAAGTATGACATTTGGATGCACACAGTTGTATGGACTTGAATATGAGGGTATTTCAGGCAGCTGGATCAGGTACTGCAAAGCACAGAAAGTGGGTCTTTATGTAGGCCTATATTCTAATTCCTGGGATCTCTGAAATTTTTTTACCCTGCCGGAGGGACAGTGAGATGGGACCATGTTAAAGATCTTACAGTAGGGAGGTCACTCTGGATGAGTCAGGTCAGTCCAAAGTCCTCACAGGCATCTTTGTGCTAAGGAAAATGGGTGGAGCAGGAAGATGCATAGCTTTCCTTTAAGTCAACAGAAATGCACCAACCATTGATCAAGTACGGCAGCTGGAGTCTAGAGGGTCCAGACAGGACAATACTTACTGTCTGGCATTCTAGTTGCCCCCAGACAAACCTGCTGGACATCAGGCCTTTGTTGTCCAGAGGAAGAGGCAAGGAGGCAGGAGAAACAACTGAGGGAAGTGAGATGCAGCTGTCGGGGAGTCAAACAGAGAAGCATGGGACCTGTGAGACCAGTGAACATAAGGAAGAGGCATTACCAGTTGGCATTTCCACAGGAGCACAGTCCTGCAGAAACTTTGAGCCCACGTGAAGCTTCTGATTTCTAGAATGTAAGGTGATAATTATGGGTTGTTTTAGGCCACCATGTCTGTGTTAGACTGTTCATCTACAATAGGAAGCTAGTGAATGAGTTCAATAAAGAGTATATTGACTCTAATGGTCAGATAATTTTCAGATAACATTATGCTGTATTGTTCATACGTGGCAGACACTGAGCTTGGAGTGGAGACTCTGGACTAAACACACAGTCCCCCACTTAAAAGCTATGCTCTCCAGGAAATGACTAGTATTTAGCATCTTCAAAATGAGCCAAAATCTATGACTAAAAGTGAGTACAGCGACTGTGAGGGCTTAAGCAGGGGGTGTTTAATCAGACTGACGAGACAGGCAGGAAGAGTCCCGAGGGGAGTGATATTTTAACTAAAATTTAATGACTGTTAATAATTACTCTGACAAAGATGGGAGAGGTGAGGTTGTAAACATAAGTAATGTCAAGGTCAGAGAGGCACAAAGCTGACATAGCCAGAGAACTGTGAGTAGTTTGCAACTCACTGGGAAGTAAAATGAGATGCGCCAGAAGCTTAATGTCAGCTGGGGATGAGGATGGACCTTAGAAATATGGAAGTGTTAGCACCGACTTACTGTTACCACCAATATCTCCTATATGCCATAAAATGCAGACTTTAGGGATACACTTTGTAAAATTTACAATCAATCAATCAATCAATCAATGAATAAATAAATAAATAAATAAATAAATAAATAAATGAATGAGTGTAAACAGGACCCATCAGTTTTGCTTTAGGTAAATATGTTTTATCTGTCTATCTGTCTGTCTGTCTGCCTGTCTATCATCTGTCTACCAACTATCTATCATCTATCTAATATCTATCTATCTATCTATCTATCTATCTATCTATCTATCTATCTATCTATCTATCTATCTATCATCTATCTGTCTGTCTATCATCTGTATGTATCTATCCATCTATCTATTTATCTATCTTGCTTCAGAGTCTCAGGCAGCCCAGGCTACGTGGGACTTGCTATGTAGCTAAGAATGATTTTCAACTGTGGTCCTCTTGTCTTCCTTCATCTTCTGAGTTCTGGGATTACAGGAGTGTACTGTCATACCTGACTAGTTTTTCGTGGTGCTGCCGCTCAGCTCAAAGCCAGGGCTTTATACACTCTACTTCATACATGTAGTTCATACATGAGCTACATGTCTAGCCTGAATGCTTATTTTTTAAAAAAAAAAAATCACAATTTTCATGTAAAATCAAGCAGTAAAGATGCCATATAAAGTGTATATGAAAAAAAGAATAAAATTGGGGCAAAATACTCAGTGACATAAAATTAAGTAAAAACCTAGTAAAAAGTGAATTTCACATGTCGGTGATTAAGAAATTAATAACTACTACAATAAACATCAGTGTTGGTAGCAGAGATGAGATTCAGTTGGCAGAGTGCTCACCCAGCATGCATGAAGCTCTTGTTTGATTCCTACCTCTATACAAAACTAGATGTGGTAGTTCACTCCTATAATCCTAGAATTTGGGAGGTGCTAGCAGAAGGGATTTTGAAGACCCAGTTCATTCTCAGCTTCATAGCAAGTTCAAGGTCAACCTAGGCCACACTGACCCTGTCTCAAAAATCAAAATCTACTTTGCCTTTAAAAGGACTCTCTGTTGCCTTGTTAGGGAGTGAGCACTGAGGGGGCTGGCTATTTCCTAACAACCTGGGCAAGCAGAGAGCTAGCACAGATTTTGAGGGATTTTGAGGTATTGTCTGTGAGGGAGATTTTATACTCCTGCCCAGTTGTGTTCAGCTGGATGCGGTTTCCTGTGTAACGTAATACTTCTTGCCGATAAAATCATGTATAAGCAAATGAAAAAAACCCTGTGTCAAGCTCAAATTTCCATCCGTTGGAATGAGAACAGGCTAACATTTCAAAGCTGATACAACAGCAGCAGAGGGATCTTCTAACCACACAGGGCATTTCTCCCGCTACCCAAAGCTCCTCCTCCTTCTGTCTCCATTAAGAGCTCTTGACTCCAAGAACAACTGCTGCTCGGGTTTCCACAGATGCTCTTCCTGTGGATTCTTATGCTGCTTCGAGCCATGCAGTCTCCTGTGTTTGGATCTGGCTTCACTGACTCCGATTGCATTGAGATTCCTCCCTACTGCTGCCCTTAGTAGTGCCTTGTACAACTAAGGGGCATTCCATAGGTGATGGATACAGGAATACACGATAGTCTTGTTTTTCTGTAGTTTTTACCTTGTTCTGTACCAGTGAATGTTTCGTGCACATCTCTATGTGTATGTATGTTCTCATTTCCCTCTGGTAAATACCTAGAAGAGAAGGTACTGAATCATAGAGGATGTATATGGGTAACTTTGTGTTAAAAAAAAAAAAAAAAGCCAGATGAGTTTCAGAAGATTATAAATCTCTTTATACTTCTATCAGTAGTTGTTCCACTTCCTAACAACACTGAATGTGGTTGACCTTCCAGCTCTCCTACTAAGTGCACTGTGGTAACACCTTGCGTCTTTAATTTGTATTTCTTGAATAATGATAACTTTTAACACCTTTCCTTTCCTGTGCCAAGTGGGGATATTGATTGGTAGTATTCATAATATTTTGCACGATTTGGTATCAGTATGGTACTTATATTTAGAAATGTTCCCATCCTTGACATTTCTGAAAAATCTAGCAGAATATCCAGTTTATTTCTTCCTTAATTATTTGATGGAATTTACCAGTGAAGCCATCAGAGTCTGGAGTCTTTATGCAAAGATTTGAAAAATGTGTCAGCTTTTATTTTTCTTTTGTTTTTGATAATTTTGTATATTAGTACTATGTGTATATCACTTTTTACCCCAGTGTCTTCCCTTTCAACTCCTTCCATGTTCCCCCCACTCCCTTCCTAATTCAAGATCTCTTCTCTAATCGTTATAATTGCACACATATCTAGATACACACACACACACACACACACACACGCACGCACACACACACACACACACACACCCTGCCTGCGGAGTAA
Organism: Mus pahari; assembly: GCF_900095145.1. Taxonomy (NCBI): domain Eukaryota; kingdom Metazoa; phylum Chordata; class Mammalia; order Rodentia; family Muridae; genus Mus; species Mus pahari. The sequence continues at coordinate 36,743,747 of NC_034599.1, forward strand.
ACTCTACTGTTGCTCGCATGGCTCATATGTGTACGTTTTTAGGGCTGCCCAGTTGGGACTGTGTACCCTATCAGGGAGCTCATCCCTGAAGAAGACCGATTGCTCCTTTCTCAGCAGCCATTAATTAGTTGCCTGTAGGTCTTCTTCATCCAGGAGTGGAGCCCTGTGAGATCTCTAGGCTGACATTCCAACTGGAGTTATCACTTGTGCTGGTCTTATTTAGCAAGCCATATTGTTAAGATTCCCTGTCCTATATAGAAGACACAGTCTCATATCAGACTCCCTGGTCCTCTGAATCATTGGGCCTTTAATTAAAATTAGCCCACCCCATGTAAGTCACAAGAAACACAAATACTGCTTATCACGTTTTTGTCTCCTAATCGTCAAAGATTTCTGCTCAATATGCTACAAAAGATACACTTCATTGTCATTCATTTTTCTTTAAACAATGCATTAATTTTTTAAGAAATTAAAGAACAAAGCATGGCTTATATTTGCTTATGGGCATACTGTTTTTGGAGATTTTCATTTCTTTTCGTAGATCTGAATTTTTTATCTGAAATTGGGTGTGTATTCTTTACAGCTTGAAAGCTTCTTTTATCATTTCTTGTACTGTAGCGCAGGTGTACTGGTGACACATTCTTAGCTTTTTGTCAAGTACAGAATTAACGTCTCTGTATCTTTAAGAAGTATTTCCCGTGCTGTAGAGAACTCTGTTGGTCTCCTCCTTCTGTCGTTTAAAATCGGTCAGTTGTAGGAAGCAGAGGAAGTCCTGAGTGAGACAAGTCTTGAGTGGAACGCGTGTTATTGACTTAGGGATGAGGCTGCCAAGGACACCATCCCCCCAGGTGGATGGGGAAAGGGGAAAGCTTTCCCTTTGGGGTGATGCTCAGAGGTAAAGAGCAAGGTGAAGTGCAAAGCCTTTCTTGGAGGAACAATTGTGTGCTCAAAGTTCCCTGATAGCTTTCTCTCCCTTGGATATTCATGACCTAAAGACTATTTCCTGCACAGACTGCTCCTACCAAGATTTACTAACTCTGTTTCCTTGACCCGGCTTTACACCATAAACTCTGACTCCTTGTTTATCTGTATATAACAACCCCATCTCCTTGTTCAGCTATATGCAATAAGCTGGCTTCTACGAAACATGTGAGTTTCTAAGGTGTTGAGGTTTCACCAACAGACAGCTTAGACCTCCCAGAGATTTTTCTGTGTTTCTGTATGTCCATCTGTCTGTTTTGGTTTTGTTTTCTTTTCTTTTCCTTCCCTGCCCCCTCCCCCGAATCAGGTCCCTCTCTGGAGCTATATAGGGTTCCTCAGTCGGCCTATTGTCTTCTGGAATCAATGGGAAATGAAGTCTCTAGTTTTTCTTAGGTTACATTCTTTCTCTCTGACCTTTTAGATGGATGTTATTTTATGATTGCTGATCTTTGCTGTTCAATGGTGATGGGTTTTAAAGCAGTTTTCCCTGGAATTATCCTCTTTGGGATTAATTAAGTTTCTAAGATCTCAGAATTGATATTTTTTTCCCCTCAAATTTAGAGAAATCTCAGTGATTTTTGCCTTGAGAAAATGCCTCCCTTCCTGGTGCAGCAATTTGATAGTACAATTAAATCTTTTTGAGGTCAGTGGAGCCTAACGTTTTAGTCTTCCCCCTTCTCTGCTTGTTAGCTTGGATAGTTTCTATTTTTGTGTATTCAAATTAATTTATCTTTTATTCTAAGGTTAAGCTTATCTAGTGGATTCTTTCATCGCACATTTTCACAGTTATCTTTCGGCAGAAGAGGTCTAGGTGTTGTCTTTGATCCCATTATATTCTTTTTTTTATAATGCCTCCATTCTGTATTGTCTTTCTCTACTTGATATTTTACACTGTGTTTTGTTAATGCCTGAGCATATTGACAGTAGCTGTCTATTAATTCTTTTCTCTTTGTCACTCCCGGGTCTGTTTATATTGACTGGTTTTCCTTCTGGCTATGGTCTGTACATGTCAAATCATTTGTGATTGGATGCTGAAGATTATAAATCTGAATCTTGGTGAGTGTCTGGCTCTTCTTATCTTCCTTAACAGTGTTGTGGTGTGTTCTGGACGGCAGTGGAGAGCGCTGTCTTGGTTCTGATTCTTGTTTTAAAATTATGTTAGGGCTGCTCTAGGATCTTGAGAGAGATTTCTTCTTTCTCTGAGTAATGGCTTTTCTAGATTCTCTAATCAACACTGTGGGGGTGTCATGAGACCTCTATTCTATGGATGGTTAAGAAAGAACCATCTCTCACCTCATCCCGCCTCTAGCATGTGTTCTAGTCAGCGAGCCTCACTGATCTTCTCCCCTTACAATCTCCTGTGTTCATTTGTTGTTTCGAGCTTGGCTTCTGACTTCTGGCTCTGCACAGGTGAAACTATGTGCTCAGTCAAGAACTCAAGGGTCCCCTAAATAGAAGATTTCCAACCTTGTCTTTGACTTGGGAAGTCAATCCATAAATTCTCAGTGAGACAACAGTTCCACACTGGTCTTCAACTCTTTAATTAAGGATAGCATGACATGGTCTCCACTCTGAACTTTAGAAAGCACCTCCTGGAAGATGATGTTTCTTTACACCCAGCAATCACTAGTCTACATCGCCTGTTGGTCAAAATCTTAAATTACCATTTCATATCTTTTGTCTAGTCTTATTTGTGACAGGGAGCCTAGTTCGAAGATATGAACACAAATATGGACACGTATGTGAGCAGACAATGAGGTTTCACTTAGCCATCATTTAGTCTTGTGCTATTTTGTGTAACCACAAAACTTCTTTTCAGAATGTTGTTATCCACCTGCGGTATAGAATAACTCTGTTGATGGGAGGGCTAAGTAGAGTCAGTTAGACCCTGATACACCTCACAGATGTTACATGAACTGCAATGGGAAGTGGGTTTTCTCTTTGTATTCATAAGGTTGATTTAGAAAGGACACTGTTCTCAATATTTGAGATACCAGCTGGAGTGTCCCAGTCAATTGAACAAGAGAATCTCTTTGAGTTGCCTGTATTCGTGCTACTGAACAATTAACTTGCATGCACCTGGAACCGTGACGGAGGACATTATTTTGAACTGCATATCACATGGTACTATTTTGAACCTGGTTCATATCATAACTGTGTCTAGACAAATCCATGAGATAAGTATAATTGTTCAAAAGTATGTCTTTTTTTTAAAAAAATATTTTATTTATTTATTTTATGTATGAGTACACTGTAGCCGTACAGATGGTTGTGAGCCTTCATGTGGTTGTTGGAGATTGGATTTTTAAGACTTCTACTCTCTTTGGTCAACCCTGCTTGCTCCAGTCGGCCCCATTCTCTCGCTCCGGTCAGAGCCTGCTCACTCTGGCCTTAAGATTTATTTATTATTATCCATAAGTACACTGTAGCTGACTTCAGGCACACCAAAAGAGGGAGTCAGATCTCATTATGGGTGGTTGTGAGCCACCGTGTGGTTGTGGGATTTGAACTCAAGACCTTTGGAAGAACAGTCAGTGCTCTTACCCGCTGAGCCATCTCGTCAGCCCCAGAAGTAGATCTTAAGGGTTCTTTTGATACAGGTTTCTCTTAAGCTTTGTTAATGTTTATTGCTAGTGGTAGTTACCATTTCTTAGAATCTATGCTCAAAATCAAGGATGCAGACATGTGACTTTTTGAATAAATTAATTATGAATGTTAATTTGGTATTGTTAAATTTTCTAGACATACAACTAATGCATTTTTATCTTGCTGGACCAGGGAAGCATTAAAGCCAGTGTCTTGGACAGAGTAAGCAAGCTCTTGACCACTGAGCTATAGTCTCGGCACAACTTTGTTTTCAAGACCAAGTGATGTTAGGTGAAATTTTCTAGGTGCAAGATAAAGAGTATATTTTAGAAAAAAAAAAAAAAACCTATGCCACATTATGATGTAAATATAAACAACCACATTCATTAAGTAGCACAGAAATGAAGAGTTTGGGATACAGTCTTTCAATTTACTATTCTATAAATATTAAAGTGGTTACTCATCCCATGGAAATGTATCACCTGGCCAATTAAGAAACATTCTCCTCCAATGGTGATACTGGGGCTACTGATGTAGCTTGCCTAGCAGACCCTGAGTCTGGGACTCAATTTGTAGCTTAGAGAGAGAAAAGGAAGCTTAATATTTTACAGTGTTGCTGTATATTATACCTATTGGCCTTAAAATCAACTTTGGATGAGTTATGGGTTTTTCCAACCTTCCTTCCCCTTTCTGTTAGCCCTCCTCTTCCTCCTCATCCTCTTCCTCCTCTTTGTCCTCCTCCTTATCTCTGTCTTTCTCCTATACCTCCTTCAGTCCTAACTTCCTCCACCTATGTAATGGATGAAGGGGTTTTATTTTCAGGGATATTTTTCCTTAACAACACACAGATTGACTCTCAGTCATTATGTTCCTCAGACTCCTTGTTAAAGCGCCTGGTTAATTTTCCACTGCAGTGGATAGTGTATCCCATCCCATAAACTTAAAGATCTGAACAGCAGATGAGAAGACACTGAGGATTTCTCATCAGAAGCATCTGCCAGGTTCTTAATATTTTGAAGGGATTCTCCAAATTGAAAGAGATGGTTTATTCTCATCAGCGTGGGAACCTCTGTCTTCCTGTAGACAGGAAGTAAGGCACACTGCCTCCTGGCCACCAGCTTCCATGATAGAGCACCCAAAACTCAGGTGGGAGGCGAATGCTGGCCATTTTCTGTGATTCCCATGCACAATTAAGTAAAATCCAGGTTGGGATCAAGTGGTGTTCTCAGTGCAAGCATTCTTCTTCATCTAAGATTATAGCAAAGCTGCGTGTGTGTCTGGCCAGAAGGACACTTTCAACACACAGCATATTACAGATAAAATGTACCCGTGTCTTCGGTATTTAACACCTTCTTTATAGAAAATTGTGTCCAGGCTTTTCAAATGCAGCCATATTTATATTAAAATACAACAATGACAAATATAATATATATCCTTCCCTTTTATGGGAAATACAACTATCAATATAATACATTCTTTCCTTTTATATTAAATATAACAACTTTCAGAACAAATATATGTTCTTCTTCAAATAACTCCACAGTATCTGTACACAAATACACATGTACACAAATTTAAAATATGCATCATACATACATAAAAATTTAAATGGATGTGTTTTTAAAATCTGCTAAATATTTGTTTGTACTTGAAACTCCATATATCCAAGATAATTTATCACAAAAAGAAAGAAATGCAGTTGAGTGAAATGTTGAAGTTTTAGTAGACAGTTTCATTTGTATGATTTCATTTAGATATTTTTTTTTCGTAAAATTGACCAATTGTTTTGACATCAGATAGACATTTTGAAGAAATGTGTTTGCTTATAATTGTTAAGTGATTAACTTTGTAAGTAACATATGTTAATTTTATATCTTAAAAATCCTGGACTCTTAAAAGACAACTTGTGAAGTTATGCATGCTGCTGTCACATAAGGACTTACAGGAATTAGCCAGAGCAGGATGGTAGGGGCACAAACCTTTAAGACAATGAACAGAATTGCTCCAGCATGATGTAAGGAGGAGAGTATCTCAGAGACCCAAAGGACTCCATAGACTGCTTAGGAGGGAAGGGCTATGTAAAAATGTTGAAATTGAAACAATGAGTACAACATTTTCCTTAGGAGATGTTTTATTCAGGAAAACATGGATATTTCCTAGAAATGCCAGGAAGAGGACAACAGAAAAGCACAGGAGACTTTTTAAAAATACATGGGCATAACTTGGTGAAAGACACACGCTGAAACTGTACTTGGACAGAAGAATTTATGTGAATTCATACGCTGTCCATACGAACATTTGCTTCTGATTTTAAAAATGATTACTCCTTAGGGCTAGACAAGTGGGTCAGGGATTACTAATACTCTCTGCTCTGCCAGGCGAGCTGAAAGTGGGTCTCACTGCCCATGTCGGATGCCTCACAACCTCCTGTAACTCTAATACTAGGGGAGTTATGATAATATTTACTTGAAGGCAAAAGAAAGACAACATGCCAACCATGGGTTTTATTGTTCCTTTTGTGGCAGAGCAGGGCGGAGTTGAGGGTATGAATGCTCAGCAAGCACAGAGGTGACAGTAAGACTTGCAAGAGGTGACAATAAGACTTGCAAGTGATGAAGAAAAGCAGAGGAAGACTGAAGGAGAAAGAACTAGGCTTGTTTCTTTTCTCTTGAAATACAAGTGAATTAGATGATGTCTCTTTTCTTATCTGCTGCTCCAATCTCAAAAGGTAAAAAGATGTTAGGCCACAGACTCAGAACAGGGCACAGGGAGTGTTGGACTCAGTCAGACTTGCCTCAGTCAGACTTAAGTACCATGGAAGGTAGTACCTTGGATAGTGTAGAAACTCCACCAAAGGTCATAGATGTGGGTCCACCTTCGACCAGGATAATATACTCAGTGCTTTCTGGTCCCTGCCCAAATGCTGAGAAAAGTTGCTGTGTTAGTTATTTTTCATTGCTGTGATAAAAGAGTGTGACCTAAGGTCATTTACGGAAGAGTTCATTTTGCTATATTGTTCCAAAAGTCCATGGCTGCAGGTACTCAAAGAAGGAGGTTGAGAAGTCACATCTTTAAGCACACAGAGAACTGGAAGTAGGATGAGCTGTGAACTCTCAAAGCCCACCCCAATGGTGACACACTTCCTCCACCAAAGCTCCACCTTCAAAGGCTTTCCCAACCTTGGCAAATAGGGACCAAGTGTTAAAATATGTGAGCCTGCGGGGAACATTTCATACTCAAACCACCACAGTTGGGATTCTCCTTGATCTACTGACTTCACTTATTTGATGTATTTTTCTTGAAGAAGAAAAAGAAGAAGAAGAAGAAGAAGAAGAAGAAGAAGAAGAAGAAGAAGAAGAAGAAGAAGAAGAAGAAGAAGAAACATGTTCAACTCTCTATCTCTTCATTTTAGAATGATGCTCAGTTGAGAGACAAGTAGTGAGGGTACCAAAGTAGATTATTTAGAAACTTTGGAGCTAGAAAGTTATGGTAATAAATTCCCGCTATTCCTTTCTTTCTTTCTTTTTTTTTTTTTTTTTTTAAAGATTTTATTTATTTATTTATTATATGTAAGTACACTGTAGCTGTCTTCAGACACTCCAGAAGAGGGAGTCAGATCTCATTAAGGATGGTTTGAGCCACCATGTGGTTGCTGGGATTTGAACTCTGCACCTTTGGAAGAGCACTTGGGTGCTCTTACCCGCTGAGCCATCTCACCAGCCCAATTCCTGCTATCCCATCCAGCAGCTGTGGGTTCTTATCTATCATGTAATCTTTTTTTTTTTTTTTTTTTTTTGAGTCATAGTCTCTACTACAAGTCTCTTGCTGACCTAGAACTCACTATGTAGGTTAAGCTGACCTCAAACTCAAAATGATCTGCCTACTTCTGCCTCCTGAGAGTTGGATTAAGGACTTTGTCACAAGACCAGTGTAACTCAAGTTCTTAAGCCTTAACGTGTCACCAAACACTTGCTTGAGAGGTCATCAAGTCATAGAGCATCCAGTTTTTCGAAACTGTTTAACTCAATTGTTAACGTGCTGCCTCAGTAGAAAATTAAGATTGCTGCCTCAGTAGGAAAATGTAGGCAGAGAAAGGCTTGATACCATGGTACCAAATGCCACATAGAAATGTTGTTGACAGTGTTTAACTTCTTGAGATTTTTTAAAAATAAATTTTGGGTATTAGCCCTCTGTCAGACATAGGGTTGATAAAGATCTTTCCCAGATCTATAGGCTTCTGTTTTGTTCTAGTGACAGTGTCCTTTGCTTTATAGAAGACTTGCAGTTTCATGAGGCCCATTTGTCAATTGTTGATCTTAGAGCCTGAGCCATTGGTTTTCTGTTTGAGAAATTGTCTCATGTACCAACGTATTCAAGGCTATTTCCCACTTTCTCTTCTATGAGATTTAGTGTATCTGGTTTTATGTTGAGGTCCTTGACCCACTTGGATTTGAGTTTTGTGTGGGGGTTTTAAATATGGATCTATTTACATTCTTCTACATGTAGACATCCAGTTAGACCAGCACCATTCATTGAATATGCTTTCTTTTTTTCTATTGAATGGTTTTGACTTCTTTATCAAAAAACAAATGTTAATAGGGTGTGGGTTTATACCTGGGTCTTTGATTCAATTGTATTTATCAATGTGTCTATTTCTATACCAATACCATGCAGTTTTATCACTATTGCTCTGTAGTACAACTGGAGGTCAGGGATGGTGATTCCTCCTGAAGTTCTTTTATTGTTCAGGATTGTTTTGGTTCTCCTGGGTTTTTTATTTTTCCATATGAAGTTGAGAATTGCTCTTTCAATGTCTATATGCAGGGATGAGGGATGGACAGAAACTGATGGAATGGCCAAACAATAACTGTCCCAACTTGAGACCCATTTCATGGGCAACCACAGTTCCCTGATGCTATTAATGAAACTCTGCTATACTTGCAGACAAGAGTCTAGCATGGCTGTCCTCTGAGAGGCTCCACTCAGCAGCTGACTCAGACGGATGCAGACACCCACAGCCAAACTCTGGATGGAGCTTGGGGACTCTTCTGGAAGAACAGGAGAAAGGATTGCAGCCTCTAAGGTGATAGGAACAGCATAGGAAGACCAACAGAATCAACAAACCTGGACCCTTGGGGCTCTCAGAGACTGAACCATTAACCAAAAATATACATGGTCTGTACCTAGGCCTCCCTGCACATATGTAGCAGATGGCAGCTTGTTCTTCATGTGGGTCCCAAACATCTGGAGCAGAGGCTATCCTAAAAGCTGTTGCCTGTATATGAGATATATTCTTCTAGCTGGGTAGCCTTGTCTGGCCTCAGTTGGAGATGATGCACATAGCTACACAGAGACCTGAAGTGGTATGGTGGGGAGGATACCCAGGCGGAGCCCACCCACTCAGAGAAGTTGGGGAGGGACAATAGGGGCAAGGACGGTGGGAGGCAGTGATTTTGGGAGGGGGCCAGTGGACAGGATGTAAAGTGAATATGCAAAACAAACAAACAAACAAACAAACAAAATGTTGTTGATGGAAACGTGAATAGATACAACCATTATAGAAAAAGAGTATGTAGAGGCCTCAAAAATTCAAAAGAGTTCTGCCGTATAATTCAGCAATATCACTATGCAAAAGGTATCTAAATTTAAATTAGGATACCCAAAGGATACTATCCTGCAAGATTTTCTTGCTGCACTCCCCACAATAGCCAAGACACGGAGCAGACCTGAGTGTTTAGTCAGCTGATGAAAGGACATGAGAGATGCACTGCAAACACACAGGGAATGCTATTCAGACTCCACAAAAGAAGAAACCACAGTGCCATTGACTGCACGGATGAGTCTGGAGAACATGACACTAAAGGAAACAGGCCACACACAGAATGACAAATGCTGTATAAATCTCACTTCTATGCGAAATATAGAAAACTTGAGCTCCTGGAAGTCAAGTAGAATAGTGGTTACTAGGGACTTGGGAAGGGGAATGAAAACCTTATTTCTTTCTATTTGTCCCAGAATCCTTTCTTTATGACTAATGATCTTTAAACACATATGAAACCAACCACTGGGATTTTTGCCCTGTGTTTTCAGTTCCCCTAATGTTGATTTTTTTTTTCCTTTTCCTTATTTCCTTTTCTTTAAAATGAACCCTTGTGTTTCATGTTCTTTACCCTTGAAAAATGCTGCCAAAGGTTGTGATGAGTCACAGCAGCTTGGCTTAGGAACGATCAACATAAAATATCCAAATATAATCCAGTCCCACATGATGCTCTGCCATGAATTATTCATACAATCTGATGAGGACATTGAGAGCATTTGTAGTCAGATAGCTTGTCTCCAAAGGATGAAGCACACATCTGAAATGGATCACGATGCTCTCCCTTGCAGATGGGGAACCAGGGCCCAGGAAAGCACAGGGACTGAGCAGTACCGCGTAAGCAATGAGGAATGTAACATCAAATGCTCCTCCTGGGGACTCAAAACTGAGTGATAAATCTCCACCCACCCCTTTCCCCTTTCTCTCTCTATTTCCTGGAGGATGCTTGAGTTTATTTTTAAGAATTGTGTACAGGTGGCAGGAAAGCACACACTCATGAGAACTTTCCCTACCCAGATGCTTAACTGTGCTCAAATTCAGCAGCTACAATCCCAACAGAAGTCAGAGTGGCTAAGACCAGTGTCTTCCCTCGCTTCTTTGCTCCTTTTTTTTTTTTTTTTTTTTCGAGACAGGGTTTCTCTGTATAGCCCTGACTGTCTTGGAACTCACTTTGTAGACCAGGCTAGCCTTGAACTCAGAAATCCACCTGCCCCTGCCTCCCGAGAGCTGGGATTAAAGGCGTGCGCCACCATGCCCGGTTTACCCTCTGCTTCTTAACTTGGCACGCATGACCCTTTGTGACCCAGTCCCACCCAACTCTGCCAGCATTAGCTGACCCACCTACTCTCTATGAAAACTGAAACCTTAGGTACCGTTCTTACTAAACTCCCTTCAACCAGTATCTCTACCATTGACTCTAACATAAGCTCTCAAGTCTGGGACAAACAGAGAGAGAGATGGTTTTAATTCCCCTTCCCAAGTCCCAAATGGTGTGAGGTAAAAGACTGCAACTTCCTGTAAGTACCTGCAAGGTGGTGGCAGTACGGACTCAGGGTAACAAGAAAAGCTTCCAATAACCAGAGTTCACTTGTACAATGGCTATTTCAAAAAACACAGTCTCACATGTCTTGAAGTGTTGGGGTGGGTGTTGGCATGCCATGAGGTGCTAGTTGAGAATTAGATGAGCCTTAGAATCTCAGAGATCTTACGATATCATCTGCACGCAACTCAGTTCCCGTCTTTCTTTGCGTCATCACAGGATTATGAACCACAGGGCTTCCTCTCCTGCCATGGTTTGAACGTTTGTGCCCATCCCAAAATGTACAGGCTGACACTGGAACTCTAACATGATAATTCTCTTAAGTCAGGAGTAAGTAGGTCATAAAAGCTCTTCCTACCTTCATGAGGAAGGTTTGAGAGCTTATAAGAAGTTCGGAGGGAACTGGCTAGACCCTCTTTATCACTCCTGGACTGTGATCAAAGCACCTTCTAAGAAGCCGTGGCCAGACCCTCACCAGATAACAAAGTACTCTCTTGGACTTCTCAGCCTCTAGAAGAAGAAACAGAAATAGTTGTGCTTTAGCATTCATTCTGGCTCACATGTATCATTATAGCATCCCAAAGGAATCCCCCAAGACTAATGAAGCCAGCCTACCTTGCTCCAGAGTCACACTCACTTTGAAACTCTCAGCCCTATTCTGGAGTCTTGTATTTGTTTGCTCTTGTGTTTGTTTCAGTTTTCTAGTCAAAACTAGGAATTAGATACCAGTTTCTTCATTCTTCACCTTGAACTGTATCAGGCAAAGAGATAAACGAAAGTTTCCACTTTCTCCCTGTTGAAAGGTCATTGTAGGACACTAACATTCTTAGCAAGAAAATGTTGTGCAGATTCCTGAATGCTGGTGACAGCTCTACATTGTGAAAGTGTTGAATATCATTAACCTGTACATTTTAAAGTGGGGAAGGTGCTACATTCTGTACGTGCAATTTCATGTGTATGTGTATGCGTATGTGTATGTGTGCCCGTAGGAAGTTATGTGCACTGTAAACACGCAAGAACTCAAAGAGACCAGAAGAAAATGCTGACCACCTAGAATTGAAGTTTGAGGGTGGTTTTAAGGCACCATGGGGTTGCTGAGAACCAAATACTGGTCCTCTGTAAAAATAGCTAGGGGATCTTAACCGTTGAGCCATCTCTCAAGCCCTGGCATTTTATTTTACTTGTAAAAAAGGGGGGGGGGAGAAAGACACAAAAGTTCAGCATGGGAATTTCACATAGAAAATAATGCAACTCCCTCACCCAGCCAGCATTTTTCTAAAACTGTCTAGTGACATGCATTCAAGCTCCAGTCCTTGAAAGGAGTTGAGGGTCTAGTGAGGAAGGTCGACATGGGGGCAGCGTGTGACGTGAGGGGCTATCTTACCTTCTTTTCTGATGCTATGATAAAATACTCTAGCAAAGGCAACTTAAGGGAGAAAGGCTTATTTGTGTCACAATTCCAGACCACACTCAATCATTGCAGGGAAGTCAAGGCGCAGGAACTTGAAGCAGCTAGTCACATTGCATCCACAGTCCATAGCAAGAGCAATGAACCTATGTATACATGCTAGTAGTGCTTGGCTCACATCCTATACTTTTATATAGCTCAAGACCCAAACCAAAGGAATGGTGTTGCCCACAGTGGATGAGTCTTCACATCTCAATTAATGGAAGACAATTCCCCCACAGGCAGGCTCACAGGCCAACCTGATCTAACAATCCCTCACCAAGATTCCCATTCCAGATGATTCTAGACTGTGTAAAGCCACTGATGAGAACTGACTATTATAGATGCTATGACTTCAATAGCCATTTCATATTTGGGGTACCCAAAGAGGGATGAAGGAAGGATGAAAAGTATTCCTGAAAGAATGGATGCTTGGAACAAAGAATGAAGAAATCGGTCAAGAAGAGAAGAATGTTAGAGTCAATTCAATGGTAGAGATACCTGGTTGTAGGGAGTTTAGTAAGAATGGTACCTAAGGTTTCAGTTTTTATTAGAGAGTAGGTGGGTCAGCAAATGCTGGCAAAGTTGGATGGGACTAGGTCACAAAGGGTCATGCGTGCCAAGTTAAGAAGCAGAAGGTAGACACTGTCCTTAGCTACTTTGACTTCTGTTGGGACTGTAGCAGCTGAATTTGAGCACAGTTAGCACCTGGGTCAGGGAAAGTTCTCAGGACCGTGTGCTTTCCTGTCACCCAGGACAGAGCTGGTAAGCATTCATCACCCTTCCCTCCAGCTGAAAACTTGTATGAAGACTTATGTTCTATCTCACATGGCCTAACTTCCAATATCTTCACTTTCTTATTTTTTTTCCTCTGAAAATGCTTCCTTTTGTCTTTATGTTCTTTAAATACATTTATTAGAATGAGTATGTAGACCTTTTCATGCTCAGAACTTGAGAAATATGGGGTAGGGTCATATATTTTTCTAAGTGAACAGTGAACAGGTTTTCTTATATTTCCCAAGTTCCTGTCTCTGCATTCAATATATGAGTCCTTCCATTCTTTCCCTCTTCCCCTTTCTTCCTTCCTTCCTTCCTTTCTTCCTTCCTTCCTTCCTCTTTTATCATGCTTATCATATCAAAATCGATGCTCATAAGCATTTTTTAACTTAAATATTCCCTTCTGTGTGTTGTCAAGTTTTGTGCACTACTAAGTGAAAGTGCCCATATCAGGCCTCATTTAAATAAGAATTTCTAGCATAGGCCATCATACAGTTCAAGCACAAACAAACCCCTAAACAAGGAAGAAGGAGCTCTTTCCTTCATCCCAGTATGGAAGGAGCATCCCTGTGGTCTGCAAGTTTGAGTGGGATTAGATGGGAAGGTTGAGGCAGGATCTGTGCAAGGGGAAAGAGGCCTCATTAACTTACTCTGTTTCCACAAAGGCCAATGGGTAGGAGTAGGGCTTGCCTGAATCTTGCATTTATATAGGTACAGAATTAACCTAGCAGAAATGGACAGCTGCATCGCCTGTTGTGTTGGGGCATCTTCATTGAGTTTCATTTATCCTTGCCACAGAGAAAAGTCCATAGGCTCCATGGGAAAGGTTGGACTGTTCCAAACTGTAGCAGAAACATATGGTCCTCTGATCTTATAACCATGTTTAATAGAGCTGGGCTGTCATTAGTGTCACCATCAATAGCTATTTCTCTAGGATGCATGGCATAGAGCCTTTCACCCCCATGGAATTTTTTTTTTTCTTTAAATGTTTGTGATTATCTACACAGCAATCAAAATAACTGGATGGAAGTAAATTTTTTAGGTCATCATTCACATGGCTGGCATACACAGTACCAAAGAAGCAAATATTAGGAAAGCAAATGCAACTGGCTGAGTTATTTAGAGCTATAAAAATGAGCAGGTCAGAGTGCTCCTTCACAGGATGGCTAGGACACACACAACTCAGTGTGAAAGAATTGGGAACTGAAGTCACTCTCATCAGTTAAGGCCCTACTTGGGGCTTCACTGCTTCCAAATGCAGTTTGTCACTTCTCTTAGCTGTGACTACCCTTCACTCAGTGAAACATCCCGTCAGAGACTGCATACAACATCCAAGGATTCAGAACCACTTAGCAGGTTATTGTAATGTCAAGCATGTCTCTGATTATAGACATTTTAACTGACTCTATTTGCCCCTTACTCATGTGTCTGGTAAACTTCCAAACCTCCCATTCACCTTCTAAGACTACGTTCAAACATAAATGTTGGAAATCCTCTCTGTGCTACATGGGATGCTGGAGTCTACCTCCTCTTCCAGGTACTACTTGAGATTTTTTTTTCTACATGTACTTTGTAGTTGTTTGTCTCCACCTCTCTTCTGCTACTGTACAGAAGGTGAGCCTTTCACAGAGGAGAGTGATTGGCTTGTAACTGGTCTTCTATCATATTTGAGTTAATTAATTCCAATTTAAACTTTTTGGATGAGGAAGGAATGGATACACACACACACACACACACACACACACACACACACACACACATATATATATATATATATATATATATATATATATATATAAAACCTATCCTCCAACCCAATTCTAAAAATTCAAGAATTTTCATGTCTCTTTGCTTTGTATGCCATATTGCCATATTTGCTAAGAAAAGGAAATTCCCCAAGTTTTGTTAGTGTGTGTATATGATAGTAACTCTAGTAATGTATACACCTGAACTATGTATATTGATTGCAATTATATCTATATCATCAATGTGGTAGATATATACACATCCGTATATAAATATGTATATACATTTTTATTTAGTAAAATAGCAACAAAGATTCAAGACAAAATGACTTCATCTCTCAATCTCACCCACAGCCCCTTAAAACATGCAAGTATTTCTCATTTCCTCACCAAAACCCAGCCAAAGAAGCCAAGGGACATCCAGATGAAGAAGACTATGGGAGTCGTTTCCCCAGGCTTAAGCGTGTGAGATAATGAACCTAGCTCCTGGGATAAGCATATTTACTGGGCTTGCTATGTATCAAATGTAACAAAAGTCGAGGATCTGAAGAACGCCCTGTGTGGTTCTTTTCACACCCTTTGATCACACAATTCCTCTTGAATTCAAATGCAGCAGAGCTTAAGTGGTCTCATTGATGTGTTAAGTGCGGAATGATTTTTGTATAAAATCAAAAAGGCCCCATTATGTGTCCAGAAAAAGCCTGGGTGTGCTTGTTTATTGAGACAGGAAGTCAGTTTCCCACACAGAACAAGGGTTCTGGGATGCTGAAGCATTGTGTCTAAAGAGAAGAGGGAAGGAAACTTAATTTTCTACCTGGCAGAGATCGGCTCCTGGAGGAAGGGACAGACAATGCCATTGGACTTCAGCTGAATGAGGGGACTTGATTGATTCTGAGAAAATGGGCCATGGATGGGCAAGCCTGGAACACTTTTGTTAGGAAGAACACACATCGTATAATAGAAGCCTGGTTTTGTGTCTTGTGTAAAGTGATGTCTCTGAGTGAATACCAGCTATTGCCTCCGAAGCTGGGTGGAGAAAAGGAGAAAAGGGTCTTTTGAACAAACTCTACAGGATGTTTTGTTGTTGTTTAGTTTTCTCTTAAGTCAGCTACCATTTGCTATTTGCTCTCTCTCTCTCTCTCTCTCTCTCTCTCTCTCTCTCTCTCTCTCTCTGCTATTGTCAATATTTCTAAGATTTTTTTTCCAAGACAAAAATTAAATAAGTCTATCCTTAATGGATATATGATAGGAATAGTTCTTAATTTTGTTATAATCCCCTGCATAAGCCCTGCCTGTTCTGTGTTGGGAACAACCCAGAATTCAAAGTGATCTTCCTACTCTCTAGCCTTTTCCTCTCTGCCACATATAATTGACACTCTAAGAGGTAGTTTGGTCTTGTACTTCTGTCATCTACCACCCTCTTACAGTAACAGCTATCTTCCTCTTCGTTCTCATGATGGGCCTTCTGCTTCTTAGCTGGGAATTCCTCACAAAGAACATTTTATAGAGTTGATCCAACGGACAATTTTTATAAACATATCCTAGTAAAACATAAAACTGAGACATCCCTAGATGTAGAGGAATGCATGGCAAAGAGGATGCTTTAAGGCGATGTTTCCAAGGTTAGCATTTATCTTTCTAATATTTTAGAACAAGTAAATTTTCAGGGTAAAAAGCTTGCAGAAGCTTTCATGGCAGGCTCGAATCCAAGAAAGCAAGCCAGGGTCTACAGATGTGAAGCAGCAAACTGCTGTTTGACAAAGGTATAGAAAGGGTGGACATTTCAAATGCAGCTGGGATCCTCGGTTAATTACCAGAGCCTTCCCCAAATAGTTATAGTCCTTACCCGCAGCATGTCCTAATTTTTAAAAATCCTCACCCCTCCTCTGTGTGTGTGTGTGTGTGTGTGTGTGTGTGTTTGCACTATGTGTATGTGTGCATGTATGTGTATGTGTGTGTATACAGGTCCCCACAGCAGATTCCCTGGTGGTTTGTAGAGGTGGTTATGAGCCACCTGAAGTGGGTACTGGAAGAGAACACAGGGTCCTCTGGAAGAGCAAAAACATTCTTAGCTTCTGGGCCACAAAGTTCTTTTCTTCATGTTTAGAATGAACATCCCTTGTCCCTTCTTGCCCTCTTTGTCCTCACTGTTACCTTTGCTATTCAGTGTTCCTTCTTCAGGACTTCTTCCACTCTTCCTCATGGAACCCACACCTCGCCCTGTTTATTGCAGCCTTTTAATGAGATGAAGGAAAGTCTACTCCCAAATATGGTACCTTGACATGGTTTAAAGCTGGAAAGAAAAGAAGCCACAGCAGCGGCCACACCTTTCAGGGCTTCTCTCTTAAGGACTCAGGTGGTTGGTGCCCTGCTCTGTGCTGGAAGATGGGAATGTAACCCAAAAGTCCAGGAAGAACATGAGTGAGCAGGCCTTACCGAAGCCCTTCTAGTTATGATGCCACCCTTTCGTCCATTCATGCTTCTGTGTTGAGGGCTCTTCATCAAGCCAAGATGCAGGCTTCCTCCTGTGCTGTTTAGGTTTGATAAGTCTAAACAGGAAAACAAAGTTCCCAGAAGTAGATTTAAGCAGTCAGGTGGAAAAATCTCTACAATGAAAAGTGCAAAACACAAAGAAGAGAACTGAAAAGGACACACAGAGATGGCAAGACACCCCATGATTATAATGAAATAATATTGTTAAAGTGACCATGGCAATATCCAGAGGACCTTATTAAATGCAGTGTAATAGCTGTGAAAATAGCAGTGACATTGTTCATACAACAAGAAAAACAATGCTAACTTTATATAGAATAATAACAGCAAAATCTATTACTAGTCAAAAGCCATTTTAGGAAACTGAATAAGAGAAGAGGCAGTAGGCTACCTGCCATTAAACATGCTGTTGAGCTATAATCACAAAAACAGCCTGTCAAGTGGCATTCAAAACAGACAAAAGAGAAGTGAAGTGGAAGCAGTTATCTTAGACGGAAAGCTGTGAACATACAGACAGCTAATTTTGAAGAATGTCTAGCAACATGAGTTGCAGAATGAAGAGAGGTGGTGCAGGAAAAAACTGGGTGTCCACATGCAATAGAATGAAAGTGGACCTCTACCTCTAACCAGTACAGAAAATCAACTCAAATTGGATTGAAATGTATGTATTAGAGATGAAGCTATTAAAGTCCTAGGAGAAGAAAAAGAATACCACAGGACACCGAAGTGGGCAAGAATCTTTTTTTTTTAACTCTCCCAAGCACAGGAAATGAGCAAAGTGACCCACAGGATTCCAGCAATTCAAAGAGATCCTATACCACAAACAGAACAGTCACCAGGGTGATGAGACACCCTGAAGTGGGGAAAGAATGCCGACCAGCTATTTATCTGACCAGAGGACAGTGTCTAGACTATACAAGACACTCTAAAAACTCAAGAGCAAAACACGTCAAATAACCTGAGTTTTTAAATGGGCAATAAGACTAAGAAAACAATGCTCCAAAGAAAACAGGCAAAACGGTCAAGTAATCTATAAAGCCTTGCTTTAATGTCACTAATCACCGGGAAGCGCATCTCCAAACCACAGTGAGATGCATTCTTCCTCTTCCAGAAAGTGGCATCACAGAGAGGAAGGCTCCAGCAGAGAATGGGAGACTGGGGAAGGCTTGCAAGTCGGTGCATTGATGCAAATCACAAATAGAACAAACTCCTGAGCACCTGGTAAAAAGTCAATGAAGTCCTTCTGGTGAAGAAAACAACTGTGCCCCATGCTTGGTGTAGAGCACTATTCACACCAGCTGCAAAGGGGAGCAACTTAGGTAGCTATTAACTAAACAATGGATAAAATACGGTGCGAATGCAGTCTCATTCAGGAGAATGAAATCCTCCCATCACATACAGCATACATTCTGTTAGGTGAAATAAGCCAGGCAAAGAAAGAAAAGTTTCACATAGTCACATTCATATGTGGACTCTAAGGAAGTTGATCTAGGGGCTGGAGAGATGGCTCCGCAGGTAAAAGAGTTGGCTGCTCTCGCAGAGAACACAGGGTCAGTCCCCAGTATCCATATGGTGGCCCACAACCTTCACTAAATCTAGTTCCAGGGATCCAATGCCCTTTTCTTGCCTCTACAGGCACCAAGCACACACATGCATGCAGGCAAGATATTCATACACATAAAAATAAATACATTTTCTTAAAAAAAGAGTTGATTTCTCAGAAATTGGATATGGAAGCGTAAGCTATCTGCTGCTCACACGAGTAGACGGAAGAGGACTATGGCAAACAATAAACATGTCTCATGTAAGCATTTATGGCACGTTTACAGATTGGGGAGGGTTATGTTCATTTCAATTAAAAATATTGGAAAGAAAAATTATGCAACTTTCCTAGGTCTTGGGAGTCTTTTTAGAAGATCATTAGGCAACAAGACTATTTCATTTAGTTCAGTTCTACTGTATGTTTAATTGGGACATTGAGGTGGCTCAAGTTTTAAGGAACAAAGAGCAGGAGAGCTACATCTGACTAAATACAGTTAAGGAATTTCTTAGCTGAAAAGGAAAATATCTCTCTTTCCTGTTTCCTCTTTCTTCCTTTAAAGTTTGTATAAGTTGATCTAAAACAATCAACATCTTTGCAATGCAAGACATACTTTCTGTTCCCTCTGGTCTTGGCTCTATCTGATTTTGATTCAAAACAGCTGACACTAATGGTCCCTTTAAAAAACCCCAGTCCTGAACTGGAGCTGTTAGGGTGCCCCCACCTAGTCTACAACGCTTCCCCACGGCAGTCTGTTATCAGGTACAAATATGGGGGTTATGAGTTTTACCCCTAAGATGTTTCAATGTCCTGCAGAGTTCTCTATGATTTCAAAGCCTTGTTAAGCACAATACAGCTAGTTCTTGATTATCTGCTGAAGAGGAAGTGAGTAGTGGTGCAGATAATGCAAAACAGAAGAACCGACCAAATGTTTCTTATATTTACTCTGGAATGCTTTGTATGGCTTTTGGGGGTTCAGACCATGTTGTGCTCAGGAAAATGTCAAAATGAGTTTGCATTCCCTAAGCCCGCAGCAAATAGCTGAGGGGGGAATTGGGGCATGCACATGCTGGGTGGCAGGGAGAAGACAGCCTGCAACCTGAGGGACAGTATTCCAGGGAGACTGGAGATGTGGAAAATGCAGATATGAATAACTAGATGGCCACTGGAATGTAAACCAGTGTTGTAAATTAGCAAGAAGTGTTTTTCTAGCCCATGTTACTTAAAATATTGGGTTATCTTCTTTAGAACTAGTTAACCGGTAGAAAAAAAATGATCTCCCACTTCTTGACTTCTCAGACTTCACTGATGCTGGCTCTCTGTGGAGTCAAGACCGTGGGGTCAGGCCATGGCCAGCACAGTCCTGTTCGATCCTGCAGCCTTCTGCATTGGGAAGTGTGTGTGACTTTATCACCAACCAGCTTGTACCACTTTCCTATCTGTTGATAGTCATTCCTATTTTAATGCATGAGAAAACTAATTGAAGTTCACAGCACTAGTCACCAGAGAAGTTAACTTTGAAGTTAGAACTACTTATCTTGTTCAGGTAACTAAATTATGAGTCAAAAGTTAAGAAGCTCCACTGTTTTAATTAGAATAAAGCCTTTATTAGAATTTTAATTGTCATTTTAATGTTAATTTGGTTCTCTCGATGGTTTTAGGAAGTTAAATAAATTAAACAATTTTATTATTTCTAAAAACGTTGCTCAGATAAATAGATTGATGATCTAGCAAACTAGATGATGGATATTATTGATATTGTAGTACAACACAAAAATTAATAATGCTTACATATAATCTGTTTCATCTGGGAGACTTCAGCTGAAGATAGGATGGGATGAGATTAGGTGGAGTGAGATGGGATGGGGTAGTGTGTAGTGGGATGTGATAGGATGTGATAGGATGGGATAAGACAGGGTAGGTTGACAAAGGGCAAGAAGTAAGAGGAAGACAGAGGACAAGAACAGAAGTGGAAAGTGGGTAAGAAGAGAGAAGGGGGAAAAGAATGGACAAGAGAGGAGAAGAAAAGGTAGACACCAAAAAGGGCAGGAAGAGTTTCATCAAGAGAGGACAAAAAAACAGAAGAAGACTTGAAAGAGGATGAATAAATGAATAGCTGCAGGCCAGTGGGCAGTTAGAATGTTGTATATTCAGTGTTCTTACAGTTACCAAGCACACAATGCTATTGAGATAGGCCATAGCAAGCCTCTCATATGTGTGGAATGAGATGATATCTTATCTTCCAGTTGCTGTGATAAAATGCAGTGATAGAAAATTGTGGGAAACTATATAAAAAGACCATAAGAACAAGGTAGAAAACATGACTATTAGAAATGGCATCTTCTGGCTAGGTTTTAGCTGTCCCAATCATAAACTCAATGCAACTGTGCTTGATGACACAGAGCCTACAAAAGAATAAGCCTGTTAATAGCTCTCTGGGGGTAGGGGAGGGTACAAGAAATAATACCCACTCCAAATGCCTTACCCAAACAAGTGGCCAATAGTAGATTCTAGGAATTGAGGGATCACTGATATCGGTTGAGTAACCACTGACGAGCCCACCATGCTCCAATGTTGAGTTCCAAACATGTGTTCATACAGAAAACATAAAAAAAAAATCAGGAAAATGAATATGGAAAAAGGATTTGGATAACAGAGATGGGATTGACAGGGAAGGGAGAGAAATGATGGAGGATAGGTAACAACAGGAGTCAGAAGGCATTGTGCACATGCATAAAGATGTCCAAGAACAGATTTAATTAAAAAACTAAACCACTTGAGAACAAATACCCGGACAAAGGCTACTTAGGGAAGACAGGGTTTATCTGGCTCGTAATTCCATGTTATAGCCTGTCCCAACCGATCATACCACAAGCATAATCAAGAACAGAAAACAATGAATTAATGCATACACCCTAGTGCTCAGCTTTCAGTCTCCATTTTGCACAGTTCAGGAATAGTGCCATCTACAGTGAGTGGTCTTCCCTTCCCCATCAACTACTATCACTAAGACACCTCTTCACAGACACCCACAGGCTAACTCTATCCAGAAAAGCCACATCGACACAATTCCCTTCTCAGGTGGTTCTATATTGCATCAAGTTAACAATTAGAATGAAACTCCCACAAGCAGGGCTCCAGATGGTGGGAAGACCGTAGCTGGTACAGGGAAGGGAACTTCAGATGTGGTCAGAGAACCAAGAAATGGCCTTAAGATAAACTTGCTCAAGAAGAATAAATATAAGTAATAATTAAAATAATTACAGCAGCAAAGGTACCTAAATGGCCTGTTTTTTTTTTTTTTACATAATAGATGGCATGTTATGGGAAAATATAATGAGAAGTGTACTGGCTGGTTTTGTGTGCCAACTTGACACAAGCTGGAGTTATCACAAAGAAAGGAAACTCCCTTGAGGAAATGCCTCCATGAGATCCAGCTGTAAGGCATTTTCTCAATTAGTGATCAAGGGTGGAGGGCCTAACCCACTGTGGGTGATGCCATCCCTGGGCTGGTAGTCCTGGGTTCTATAAGAAAGCAAGTTGAGCAAGCCAGTAAGCAGCATTACTCCATGGCTTCTGCATTCACTCCTGCCTTCAAGTTCCTACCCTACGTTCGTTCCTGTCCTGACTTCCTTTGGTGATGAACAGCACTGTGGAAGTGCCCGCTGAATAAACCCTTTTCTCCCAAACTTGCTTCTTGGTCATGATGTTTTGTGTAGGAATAGAGACCCTAACTAAGGCCCAAAGTAGAAAGGAGAAGGGAAAGTCATTAAAAATGTATCCGTGCCTTTAGCTCAGTGACAGAGCACTGGTCCAGCATGTGCAAGCTCTTAGGTTTCCTGACCATTGCTGAAGTGGGGGAAGAGAAGAACTTTAAGTTATTACACAGATTAGGAAGTAGAAGTGGTCACATCGCCGTGTATGTCAGGACAATGAGTGGCTTGAATACTGAGAGCAAATGAGAACAATAGATACATAGAAACAAATAGATCCAAATCAGCACATTGTAAACGAGTCCTACAATTCATGTCTGCTGATTTGGTGACCTGCAGATAGTCAGCCTGGCTCTGGGACATGTTATCACCAAAGCCTAGATTTGAGAAAGATTCATATTAGTATTCAGAAAGATACTAAGGATAGTAAAATGCTTGTATTAGATACTAGACACAGCTCAAAGCTTATAGACTTCAATTAGTTCTAGAAATTCCACAGCCATCTAAGCTATACTGTATTCCTTTCCACACTCACACCACTTGTGTCTTCCTTCAACTCCTCCTCCTAACTCATGGCCATCTATGACCATCTTAAATCCAATTTTGCCCAGAGATATATATTGCAATGTATATATTGCAGAGTTATTCACCTTTATGTTTGTTTCCAACTCCTGAGCTGGTCTGTTTTTAGTGCTTGAGCCTTAGTATCCCTGGGTTATACTCTGGTCCTATGAGCAGCATCCTATCACTGTAGTTATTACCTTTGAACCTGGCAGCAGAACTGTGAATTCTCAGCATAGACTCATACTTCTCTTGCTGATGCAGATCTGTGGCACATTGCCTCATTCTAGACCAAGGTTCTCTAGTTTCCAGGAATATCGGTTTCCAAGCTCTCTAAAGGCCTTCCTGGGCATCTCCCTCTATTAAAAGAAACATTCTTTCCTGTGGGCATTTCTATCTCCAAGATACAATTCCCACGAAAGGCTGTACAAACCCATAACCACATTGCCAAAGCTGATCAGAGGATCATTTTATTTCTCTCTTATGAATTCTCCTTATGTCCTGACCTGTTTCCCTTATTATCTCCCATATCACTCCTAAGAACATTTTAAATTAACCTCTTGCATTTAAATACTACCTCACAGGAAACTTTCCAGAGAAGGGATCTACTGGACCTTCTACATTGTTGATGTAAAAGACTAGTTTATCACAAAATTTAAGAGAGAGAGAGAGAGAGAGAGAGAGAGAGAGAGAGAGAGAGACTTTGAAGGCATCTAAGGTCCTGATTCTGGAACACTCTACACAGAAAAAGGCACTAACTTAAGCTGATGGCCAAGTTTAGCAACTGTCTTACTTCTTGACCTTGGATGACTGGTTTATCTTTCCTCTGCACTTCTTTGCTTTTGTTTACATGGATAATGAGGTATTTGATAGGATGAATGATGGGAAAGAAAAACGAGCAGAAGTCGAGCTCCCCTAAATGACCACAGAACTCCATGAGAACACAAATCCTGTGGCTAAAAGCTCTCAATCTAGAATGCCATTGATTAAACTACTTCCTTGGAGGTAGCTCAGCCCATGGCCTTTGCTTGCCATTTTGTGGACTATGCAACCACAGAATTCCTCTGGAGACTTGGTCATAACCCAAATCTTAGCCTAAACCCCCAAGTTTGACACAGATTCATAGGAATTTGGCAAAGAGCTCACCCAAGTTTTCTATAAAATTGGACCCAAATGTGGCCTGGGTTGGCTGAGAGTTCAGTCAGAAGAAGAGAGAGTCCAGGATAACCAACAGCTAAATGGTGATATTTGAAACTCAAAGGAGTTTGGCTTTGCTTTAGGGGTAGGAGTGAAGTTTCGAACCACAGAATAGGATACAAATCCTGGCTCAATTCAAAACAGTTCCTACTTTTGTCAGTGATTATTACAGCATTGCCTCAGACTCAACTCTAGCACACTATACTTGTTTCAGATGGCAAAGTCAGTTGAAGGAGACTCCAGAGTCCTGTAGGGTCAGAGTAGAGAGGGGAAGTCACTTCTCATTGTCTGCTACTTGAATTCCCCCTACATATAGCAGAAGCCTTAGACAAAGTGAGAGCAGTCATATTGACAAGTAGTGGGTGACCGGTCTGGATCCTGTGAAGAACTCAATAAGCAGGGGCTTTGGGGAATCAAGGTTCTGCTTGACATCTCTCCTTTTTCACTGGGGTCTAGAGGAAGTGTCTCCTTGCTTTCAGGAGCAATGGCATTGTTTCAGATGGAGCACTGGATTAGGTGTTACTATAAAACAGAGCAAGGTAAGTTTTGCTAGCACATAGAGTTCTTTTCCATGAGCTCTTAAATGATTACTCTTTCTTTCTACTCTGCATCCTTCCCCATCTCTATGACTTTGGATCATATACTCCAAGGCTTTTATGCCAAAGGCTTGGTCATTAGACTGAGGGAGCTTAGGAAGTAACGATGCTTCAAGAGGTGAGGCTTACAGTGGGAGGATGCTAGTCACTAAACCGTGTCTTGGAGGAGTTGTGGAGACCTGGTCCAGAGGGTCTTCTTCATCCTTTCAGTTCTCAGCTACCAAGTAGTGAGCAGCACTGATACACCCTACACTTCCCACCATGATGTTCATTTTGCCAAAAGTTTGAAAACAACAGAGCCAACTAGCCATGGACAGAAAGCTCTGAAATCATGACTATAATAACCTTATTTTTTTATAAGTTGATTATATAAAATATTTTCGTCATATCAGTGTAAAGCCAACATATATAACCCTTCTCCTTCTGGTCTTCCTTTCCTTCTCATCCTTGCTTTCCTTCTCTTATTCATTTTCACCTTTGTGACCTCCTGCCTTAGTCATAGTTTGATTGATATGTAAAGGCACCATGACCAAAGCAATTCCTAGAAAAGAAAGCATTTCATTGTGGATTTGCTTCCAGTTTCAGAGGCTTTGTCCATTATCATCATGGCAGGGAGCATGGCAGTAGGCGTGGCAGGCCTGGGGCTGGAGAAGTAATTGAGAGCTACAAGCTGATCCATAGCAGTGTGGGGGCGGGGAAGGCAGAGAGGACTGGGGTTGTCACAGGCTTTTGAAATCTCAAAACCCCACCCTAAGTGACAGAGTTCCTACAGCAAGGCCACATGTCCTAATCCTTCTAATCCTTTCTAATAATTCCAAATGCTAGTAACTAAGCTTTCAAATCTATGAGCCTATGCGGGCCATTCTTATTTAAATCACCACATCTCTTAAGAACTTATGCCACTTTTTGCTCTGTTTTCAAATCTCACTTAACATTTCTCCAAATTCTCCTTCTATCCCAGCCTTATACCTCTTGCCTTTTTAAAGCAGTTGTATGCTTTGTATTTCTACCTCTGCTTCAAGTCCATGTAGCTATGTTCATGCTAAACCCTGAAATCACCTTACTCCCACACTCAAAGATTATTTCCTATAGATGGTGTTTTCAAAAACCCCGTATGCTTAGAGACAACACAATAAATGCATCTATGAGGAAATTTAAACATAAAGTATATTTGAGTCTTGATTTTATCATTTGCAGACCATCTGATATCAGGTTAGACATTTAGTCTCTTTAAATCTTAATTCCTTCACCTCTAAAATACAGAATTAAAAAGGATTAATTCACAGAGTTTCAGCTTAAATTTAATTTCTATATGAAAACCAGTAAACTTCTCAACCTTCCACAATAGGATTAAATGTCCCTTTTATCCCCCACGCTGTATCAGTTTGTCACTCCCTTATCATAAAGCTTTAACTTTACATCTTCATTTCTAACTTACTTTTTGAATCCTAATAAATTACCCTGGATGGACAAGACTATAATTACCTATGAATACCAGTGGTGAATACCCTGTCTAGAACTGAATGATACTGAGTGAACAGGCCACCTCTGGAAGCATTTGTAAATGGAGCAGTAGGTTTTCCAGTGTGTCACATTTATACTGGAAGAACATCCTTTTAATCACATATCATTTTTTTCTCTTTCTCTTTTTGTCCTTTTCCTTTGCTTTTTCTTCTTCTTCCCTTCCTTCCTTCCTTCCTTCCTTCCTTCCTTCCTTCCTTCCTTCCTTCCTTCCTTCCTTCTTCATTCTCTCTCTCTCTCTCTCTCTCTCTCTCTCTCTCTCTCTCTCTCTCTCTTTCTCTTTGGTTTTGTTTTTTTTTGTTTTGCTTTGTTTTTGAGTCATAGTTTCTCTATGTAGCCATGGCTGTCTTGGATCTTGCTTTGTACACCAGACTGGCCTTGAAATCACAGAGGTTCAGTTTCCTCTGCCTCTCAAGTGATGAGATAAACAGAATGTGCCACCACCATGTCTTTACTAGAGGAGAGATGATAGTGGAAATATCAGGAATATGAAGATGATTTGGTGGGCATGAAGTAGTTCTATGTAGGTGACCTATTGTTAAACTCTAGACACCCAGCTGGTCCTGGGCCCACATACCTGAAGATTCACATCAGAAACACTATATTTCCTAATCCATTTTAGTGACATCAGTTTGCCTCAAGTTTCCAAGCTGGGACCAAATTTTTTCCAGCTGTGGAGAAGACAAATAAAGATGCTATAGCCTTCTCTTCACATCATATTGTCTAACAGTTTTCATGTTGGTTTAGCTTACATGAGATTCCCCATAGATGAGCCCTATTCCACAGTCAGGACAGTAGCCTCTACAGCTGTGGGCTATGATAAAAGGGAAGATAGCAAGTTCCTGATGACAGGTTGGAGCACCAACACCATGGAAAAAGATGAAAAGAAGGCAGATACAGGGATGTGGGATGTGTGAAGCACCATCTTTATGGGATAGAGGCACATGCAGCAAACCCTCTGTAGTGGTGAGCATGGGAAGACGATAGAAAGAAACGGAGTGTTTCTGCTCTGTCCTTTGGAAACCTACTTTCCATGTGGTTCCCATTTGTATGTCTGGCAAGCAGAGGCACTGGATGCTTTCATTCTAGGCTTCCATTTCAAGGATATTCCATAATAATAGACTTGGGAAAATAGGCTAGTCCAAAGTGTGGGCCAGGTACGCTTTCTGTTTCTCATACAGACCTTGTATTTGCTAAACCCAGGGCCTCTCTCTCAAGTCACACCCCCCACAGTGCATACAGGCATCCCTGATTCTCTTTGTCCTGCATGAACTGGTGCAGAGAAACAGTAAAAGTATTGATGTTCATCATGCTTGCTGTGCTGAGTAATTCAGCCATCATCTCAGACCCAGGAGTCTTGGGTCTGTCAGCATCTGTGAAACTGTGAGGTTATATTACTGGTTTCGAGTTTCTAACAGTTCTTGGCAAAGCTCTGACCTCTTGGACTAAGTGAATCTTGAGAGACAATTTGGTCTTTCTGGATTGGGTAGCCCCTACCTGAGGAAAGTCTATAAAGGAAAAGGAGAAACAACACACGTTCATTGGCATGTCCTTTTTCTGCAAAGCTGTGCTGGGCACACATTATCTCAATTTGTTCTTATGACCACTCTAGAAGAATACATTCTTCTACCGTTTCAAAAATAGATAAGGAGTCCTAGACCCTATAGGTGAATTGACATTCCGAGGTCATACACAGGGTGCAGAACTTAACAAAAACCTATCTGCTTCCTTTCTGGAAACTCAGGCCTTTCCAGATACTGAGGTTGTCAGTCTAGGTCTGATGCCTTGACAGGCTACCAAGCATGAAATAAATTTCTCCTCCACTTGATCATCTGCTCCATGAGTTTGTACAATCCTTGTCTTGGACGTAGTCCTGGTTCCTACCTCAATGAGCAGTTTCCATTTTCTTAAAATCCTGTCTCTTCTGTCTTTTTTCCCCCTTTTTGATCTTTACAACCTCTAGTCAGTGTCATTCCAATGGCTTCTTCTTGGCCTTCTTGGCCTTCTTGGCCCTGCCTAGCAGCCTGGGATTTTGTTTGTTTTGTTTCCTACATGAAAGAGAAAAAAAAAGGTAGAGCCCATTCTGAGATGCTGCTCCCAGGAAATGATAGGCTTTAAAGTTGTGAAGAATTGTATTCAGATTCCAGAAATGGCTACAAGGATTAGCTTAGACTTGCCATCTGCTGCTCAGAAATCCCCTCCCTGCATCCTCCTTCCACAGGCCAGTTTGCTCTACCTGCTGCTGCTGTCCCCAGAGACTTCACACCTGAGCTACAACGCATAAAGCTGTGCTTCAAGAAATTATAGAAAGACATTTCCCTTGCCCAACTACACAACCTAAATGTAATATCAAACTGACCTTGCCTTGTGGGAAATGAAGCAACAAACGACCCCCTTTCCGTATACTACCTGTTTGTTTTCTAATTAAGAGAGTCTATAGTATTCCAATTATCTTCTTTGCACTCCTAGAATAACCTTGCTTTTCAACTTCGATTTATATCAACAAAATGCTGCCCTCCTAATTAATTCAATTAAGCATCTAACCATTGGTAGTATTTTCACCCTCTTTGAAAACATCTAAAGATGTAAGTCCTATAGCTCTTCCCTATATGGCTCTGCCATTCCACTTAGCTCTCAACAATTGTCACAAGCTCGAGTATAGTATTAGCACTGAGTGTAGTGACAGATCCTCTCTAATGTTCTAAGCATCTTTCCGTCTGGTTCCATCTGTCGTAAACAGTCATTAGTGTGGGAAAGCAAAGATAAAGAGCTTGCCACCTTCTGAAGCAACATCAATATACATAGCAAGAATGGACCAATTACCAACACAGCACAGGCCAGTGAACATTTTTTCTTTCATTTTCCATGGAAGCAAATTTTGAAATTTGTAGCCCTCTGGTTCATACATGTCTTGCATCATTTCTTCTGAGATGTTCCCTGGATCTTAGATATAGGGGTTGTATGGTAAATGTATGAATTGGGAATGGGTACCCTATGGTCATTGGCTCTATGTATTTTGTCCCATATAGTTTTCTGTAATGGTTAGAGACCTCTCACCCATGAACTCTCAACAGGATGATTGCTTAAACATCACCCAAATAATGACAGTACCATATGACATGCCAGCATAGATGGGGAAAGTTTAATGGGGCCCTACATGTAGATGAAGAACTATAGGCAATTAATGACTGCACAAAGAGGAAGAGTCAATCTTCCCCGGGATATGTCCCTAAATGGCTATCAAGTACCAAGTGGTTAGTTCTAAAAAATATACTTATATAAGCAACTGGAGTTATCTGGTTGCAGGTATGTATTTGCAATAATAATCATTTTTAGAAAGATTCATCTGAACAGCTCAGCCATAAAATGATATTATCCTTGGTCTCTGGGTTACAGAGATGATGAATTGTGGAGCTACCCTCAAATCCCAAGCCTACTTCACACCTACACAACCTCCTTCAAAATGCTTCTCACAGCCTCTTTTTCTTCTTTTTATGACTAATGCCATCACCTCATTTTAAGTCTTTATCAATTTATATTTAAACTTTTAAAATTCTTTACTTGTTCCTTGCCTGGGGCCACTTCCCACTGTGACTGGACTCCCGAGAATGCATATTAAACTTCTGGAAGCACTGCTTTGATCTCCTCCTCCTCTGCCCACAAACCTTCCAGGATGCTCATTTCTGATTAATCAAAACCCGAGGAATGGCTTGAAAGTAGAATCCACTCTGAGGTTGCTGTGGTTACTGTTGACTGTCATCTTGACAGAATCTGTGATCACCTAGGAGACAAGCCTCCAGGTACAACCATGAGGGATTATTTAGATTAGCTCAGCCTCTAGGTATGCCAGTAAGGGGTTATCTTGATCTAGTTAATTGAAGTGGAAAGACTCAGTCCAAAAGAGGTGACAGCACACCATGGGCTTGGGTCCTGGAATCCATAAAAAAGGAGAAAGGAGCTGAGCACTGGCATCCCTTGCCTGCTACTTTTTGACTCTGGATACAATATCATAACCTGTTTCAAGCTACTTCCAGTCTAACTTCCCTGCCAGATGGATTGCATCTTTGAGCCACTTCTTTCCCCCAATTAAGTTGCTTTTGTATTTTATCACAGCAACAGGAAAGATAGTAACTAAGACAGAGATGGCATGGGCTTCATCCCAGGATGGGAAAATTAAAGCTCAAGCAAGACTAGGTGCTTGGAATGGAGGTGAAAAGACAAGTTGGTCTGTGGACTGGACCTGGACACTTGGAACAATGATTAAAGGCAGAGGAGAAGTGTGAGGAGGAGGAGAATAGGAAGGGGAGATTCCATAGGGATCTTTCAGTAGACCTGCTACTTAGCATGCACTTCATGGACCAGGGAGATGCTCAGTGGATGATGATGGAACAGATAAGTGGACAAGTGAAAGAGAGAGGCTCTTGTATACTTGACCCTGTCATTCCGTGTTGTTACAGGACAATACCTGGGTTCTGGATTTCAGGGACCTCAACAGGGTCCTAATATATCAAACAAAGGGAAGAGGTTTATTAAATGTGGTTGCATTGAGCAGTGTAGCAGATGAAGGAGACCAGTGAAAACAAGTCCGTTTCCAGGGCATTGGCATGAGGTTTAGCCTTAAACAGAGGAAAAACTGGGATGAGGACAGAGGTGCGTATGTCTATGAGATTCTGGTCTAGGTTTTGTTGATCATAGATTCCCCTAGGAGACCACGGAAGTTCTCATTTCCTGAAGGGACAGTGAGAAGTTCAGGAGATGATCACATCTCCAAGAGGCTGCCTTGCCCTCATGGATAATTGCCATTGTCTGGTGTAGGGGGCATGTTCTGTCCTACAAAGTTCAACTCTCTGGGAATCCGAAGTAGCTCAACAGGCAAAGTGAAAGGCAATGACTTACATCTGTGCTTTCAGCCAAAATAAGGAAGACTGACAAGGCTTACTGCCTCCTTTATGTCCATGTGGGCCAAAAGTGAGGAGTCAATGCTTTAAAAACAACACAAAAACCAACCAACCAACCACCACCATCATCATCACCAACAACAAAATCTGCCTTCCAGTGATTACGTGGTAGCTCCTAGGCTCTCGATTTTCCTGACATGTAAAGAAAGAGCCAAGGCAACTGCATCATTGTCCTGGCATCTCACTAGCAATGAGTGACAGCTCCAGAATGTGCAGCTGGGACACCGTGACATAGAAATCCATCCATCATGCTGTCTTCTAAAGATCCAATAGTGCAATACACATTGGAGTGCAGCTGTGAATGTGTTGTGCATCAGGGCCAGCAGAGCAAGAGATACAGTCCGGTGCTCCAGCCTGCCGCGGCCTGGGGAGTTATTTAAAGACTGCTTCCTCCAATGAAGCTGCCACTCCTGGCTTCACCATAGAAAAGAATTTCAAGACAAATGACTGTGAAGCGAAGTTGGAGTTTATTAAAAGAAGGGTGCGGAGTGTGGCAGGGCATGGATATGTGGTTGGACAAGGAGGTGGAGACCAGAGGTCAGCCTTAAGTGTTGCTCCTCAAAATGTCCTACTTTGTTGAGACAGAATTTTTATTGGCATGTGGACTCAGTGATAACCAAGGATCCTCTTGTTTCTACCTGCATGTGCCACCAAACTTAGATACCTTTTTGGTCTTTCTTTTCTTTGTGTGTGTGTGTGTGTGTGTGTGT
>NC_034599.1:36775767-36791274 GCF_900095145.1 Mus pahari
TGTGTGTGTGTTTGTGTGTGTGTGTGTGTGTGTGTGTGTGTGTGTGTGTGTGTATGCTAGGGATCAAACTTGGCACTCGTGCCTGTGTGTGTTAGATATAATCTCAACGCTCCACAAAGGAACACCCAAACAACTGAAAGGGTATTAGCAGGCAGAACATCTGTCTGGACATGAGGGAGCCCTGGGAAGAGCAGACACACAGGGTGGCCTATTATGACCTAGCTGGTGGCTACGTCTACTCCCCCATTGGCTGGGATCTGTCTGACCTCACAATCTTTCAAGATTGGCTAGTTCTGAAAGAACTGGCACAAAAGAGTTGAAGGGAAACCAGAAGGATGGAAGGAGTGGGCTAGGCTGCTTCTGTCAGTTACTTTTCAAGAGTGCAGCAGGGCCTTGATGTAAACAAAGGAGGGCAAACATTTGCCTAGAAAGTCTTACAAAGTGGGGTGAATGAAAAGATATGAATTCCTTGTAATACAAGTTTTGACTCTTTGCTCCTCCTCATTCCAGAGTCAGCTGCATCTTCCCTGAACCTTGTCCCTGAGACATGATGGTGAAGGTTGGATGAAATGGATTTGACTGTATTGGGTGCCTAGATACCAAGACTTCCTTCACGTTTGGCAAAGTGGATGTTGTTGCCATCAATAACCCCTTTATTGACCTCAACTACATGGTCTACAGATTTCAGCATGACTTTTCCCATGGCAAATTCCATGGCACAGTCATGACTGAGAATGTAAAGCTCATCATCACCTGAAAGGCTGTCACCATCTTCCAGGAGTGAGATCACACTAACATCAAGTACAATGGTGCTGGTGTCAACTATGTTGTGGCATCTACAGTTGTCATCACCACCATGGAGAAGGCCAGTGCCTACTTGAAGGGTGGGGCCAAAGGGACATCATCTCTGCCCTTTTTGGTGATGCACCATGTTTGTGATGGGTGTGAACCATGAGAAGTATGTCAATATTCACAGAAATGTTCCCTGTACCACCTACTGCTTACTCCCCTGTCCAAGGTCATGCCTGACAACTTTGGCATCCTGGGGGGTGGGGCTCATAACTGCACCTCATGCCATCACTCATACCCAGAAGACTGTAGAAAGCCCCTCTGGGAAGCTGTGGTGTGATGGCT
Source organism: Mus pahari (assembly GCF_900095145.1). Lineage (NCBI taxonomy): Eukaryota > Metazoa > Chordata > Mammalia > Rodentia > Muridae > Mus > Mus pahari. The sequence continues at coordinate 36,776,902 of NC_034599.1, forward strand.
GTGGGGTTGCCTAAAACATCCCTACATTCACTAGTGCTGCCAAGGCTGTAGGCAAGCTCATCCCAGAGCTGAATAGGAAGCTCACTAGCATGTTTGTATGTGTGTGTGTGTGTGTGTGTGTGTGTTCTACCCCCAATGTATCCATCATGGATCTGACATGCTGCCTGGAGAATCCTGCCAAGTATGATGACATCAAGAAAGTGATGAAGCAAGCATCCAAGGGCCCACCTAAAGTGCAGCCTGGGCTACACTGAGGACCAGGTTATCTCCTATGACCTTAACAATGATGCCCTCTCTCCCACCTTTGATGCTGGGGTTGTCATTGCTCTGGATGACAACTTTGTAAAGCTAATTTTTCTGGTATGACAATGAATATGCTATAGCCATGGTGTGGTAGACCTCATGACCTACATGACCTCCAAGGAGTCAGGAACTCTGGACCACTGACTCCAGCAAAGAGCAAGAGTGAGAGAGAGAGACCCTAAGCTGTCCAAACTCAGTTCCCGGACACTGAACATCTCCCTTCACAGTTTCCTTCACAGACCCCCAGAAGAGGGCGAGGAGCTTAGGGAGCCCTGCTCTCTTAAATACCATCGGTAAAGTTCACTGTACCTGCAAAAAAATTACAAGTTTTACTGTGTATGATTGAGAAGACTAATATTTAATATTTTTATAAGTGGTAATCATTTTGCTGACTGAACAGCCTCCTGTTCTATCTTGCCAGCCCCGAGGGAAAGTTTCAACAGATCTGATCACAGGTGTCAATGGAGGGGAGATTGCTTAAGTAAAAGAGAGTACTCAATGTAGAAGAGGTAACCATTGAGCGTCTTAACATAGCTGTATGTTTCCATTAACATAGCTGCCGTTTCCATTGCTCAAAGGATTTCCAGGGATCGTCCTGTTTTCTTTTCTCTAGGTAGTGAGATCATAGGGTGGTTTCTGCAGAGCCTTGGACTAGAGAAGAAGCTGATAAGATGAAAACACAAAGGGTCAAAGGGTCAGGGCTTCTCGCAGCATGTGCGATGCAATGAAGTGAAGAGACAAGCTTTGACTGTAAACACGGTTCGAAATTTATCTGCGAGAGTCTCAGAGAATGTCAGGGAAAGGGAGAAGAACAAACTCACGAGTCACATATATATTGGCTACAAACAGGATTGCCTTCTTAAAAATTTGAAATAGCTCTATAGCAATTAAATATTTTCTTTTCAATATAGGATATCTTCGCAGTGAGTTTTGTTAACTATATCAAAATTCTCACCTTTCAGATGAAATTTCAACCAGGCTCCAGGGTGAGGGGTTCTTTTGTCTTCCTGCTGCCCCTTCATTTTTCATCTTTCAGGCCTGCCTCATGGGTAAGTTATAATGATCAGAGAAACAGCTGAGGGACTTCTGGTGTATGAGGCCAGAGCTCACTAGCAGAGCTAGAGCCAGGAGTGAAAAAGGCAGAGGACTGGAGGAGACAACAACAACAAAAAAAAATAGATGTCCTTGACTGCCACTGTGAAAAAATGCCAACACCTTAGAGACAGGTGCAGGAAGAGAAAGAGCACTTGCAGGGAAAGGGGAGGAGAAGCAGACAGGAGTTCTGTCAGCAAATACGTGATTGACATTATCAGAAGCTGTGGGAAGTTCCTCGTTCCTCACAAGAGGCTCTGAGGTGAGCAGTTTGAGGCGTAGGAAAGAGCTTAAAGCAGAACTGAGGGTTCCCAGGCTAGAGGCAGCCTGTTGCTCACCTTGGGCACCAAAGGAAGTGAATGGAGTACCTGTCTTTCCCTCTTGTGAAGGCCAAGGCTGACCCTCCTACAACCAAAGACTGACAAAAGACAAAGACGAAAGGTATACACAACAGAGACAAAAGACAAAGATGAAAGGTATACACAACAGAGTTGTATACAGCACAGAAGCCTGGGGAGTGAAGGAACCGTAGACCAGGGGAACTTGGTCTTTCAGTTTTCTGATGGTAGAAAGAGGAATAGAAGAGGATAGCTGGGCTGGTTAAAGACTGGTCATCAGGCCTCATGACCTGAGTTCATTCCCAGGAACCTGTGTGGTGGAAGAAATCACCGACTCCCGCAAACTGTCTTCTGATTATCATATATTTGCCATGGCATGCATGTGGTCAAATCACACACACACACACACACACACACACACACACACTTATTCACACACACACACACACACACAATCATGCACACATACAAAACACCAAATAAATAGATACATAAATACATCAATGTCAAAGAAGAAAGGGGGCTTGGACAGAAGCATATATATAATGGGAATGAGCTGGAAATGGGAAAGGGACTCAGGAAGGCTCCAGTTGCTCTTGATCTCTCCATACTACCTTCTTTTTCTTCTTTGGGCTCTTAGTTCACAATGCTCATTCCCAGGCAGCCTCAGGGAGGCTCTATCAGAGAGCATCCTTTTAGATAGAATTCATATATGCATAGGGAAAGGGAGAAGCTGGACTGACATTCTTGCTTCAGAGTTCCTCTCAGTCTATGTCACTTCAAAGTACTTTGAAGCATTTTCTGACCCCTGACAAACAAGATGTCCCCAGTTGCTGCAACCTCTTTATCAAATGTGGCAGGACAAAACGTGGTAGCGGTGCAATGGCTTGGAGGAGAAGGTCCCAAACAGTAGCCATCCTGCTCAACAGTCTTAACTTATTGAACTCATTGAACCCACACAGTGACTCTTGGGTAGCTCCCACTGGAGTCAACTTATCTGTAGATGAAAAGATACAGGAGTGCGAGGTCACATAGCTTATGACTAACATGGAGCTTTGAAGCCCAGCCTTCATGCTCACATAAGCTATAGACTTTATTCACAGGCTGTGCTAAAAAAAATTTGGAACAAATCTCTTTCCTTCTTAAGAATGAAGGAAGCACTTTTTGTGTTTTTAAAGTTATGAGACCAGAGATCAGCAAATAAAAGCGCCTTGGTTTTTTTTGTGTGTGTGTGTGTGTGTGTGTGTGTGTTTGTTTGTTTTTTGTCTAGTCAGTAAGCTAAGAATGACGATGACGTTGTACTTTTAAATGAAGAAGAAAAAATTCACTTTAATATTTTGAGATATATAACAATTCTATGAAGCTCAAATTTGTGTGCCTATCAATAAAGTTTTATCAAACTGCCAACACCTCTGTGCCTTTATCATCTGTTATTTTGTTTGTTTGTTCGTTTGGTTGGTTGGTTGTTTTTTGTTTTGTTTTGTTTTGTTTTTGTTTTTTTTTTCTTACAAGAGCAAGACTGAACACTTGGGGACAAACCACCAAGTCGAGCATTTTGATGCCGCCATTCCTGAAACACTTGGCTCACCATCTGGTCTAACTGTAAATCTTCTTTGGAATGTAGAAAAGGATGTTGGTTAGGCCTGCATCAGAAACATCCCATTCCATGCAAGCTCTTCTCAAGTTCTTTCTGTGATTGGTAGCCTCTCCAAGAAGGATGGTGGCAGGGGAGGGGCCAGCAGAAAATGGCTGACTGTTATTTCCTGGGTGGACCAAGAAAGCTGAAGGAGGTGTCGAGGTTGGGAGGTTCACAGCCAGGTGGAGTGCCCTTTCCCTCACCTGTAGGATTAGAACTGTCAGCCCACACAATGCATGCAGATACTCAGCCACAAGCCAACGAGATTCCACTATGACCAGTCACAGACAGGGCTTCTTTCTGTGGGAGCAATATATCCAAGTTCTTGCCTGAGCCTTCCCAGTTTCCTCTTCCAGGTTTGCCTGAGGAATTAGTCTTAAAGGGCAAGGGTTTACACAGAGCCAGGAGTCACACTGGGCTTTGTCAACAAACCTCTAGCTTGTTAGTAGTTAGGTGAATACTCACTTAACACAGTCTAAATAAGGTAATTTACTATATCCTATACACAAACACACACTTATATGCACTCTATTGAATCCATCTAATGTGCCAACTTTAAAAAAATTCCTAAAAATTTTAATAAAATATTCATAGCTTATATGGTGGTTTAAGTAGGTATGATCCCCATAAACTCTTGTGTTTGAATATTTGGTCCATAGGGAGTGGCACTATTAGGAGTCCTTGTTAGAGGAAATGGGTCACTGTGGAGGTGGGCTTTGGGGTCTCCTATGCTCAAGCTATACCCAGTGTAGTACACAGTCTCCTGATCACAGATCATGATATAGAACTCTCAGCTCCTTCTCCAGCATCATGTCTGCCTGCATGCTGCCATACTTCCCACCATGATGATAAGGGACTAAACCTCTGAAACTGTAAGTCAAAGCCAATGAAACAATTTCTGTTATAAGTGTTATCATGGTCACGGTGTCTCTTCAGAGCAACAAAGCCCTGACTAAAACATCATAAAATAAGGCAAGCAATGTCATATGTATAAGGCCGACCATGTTCAGTGTCATGGGCTCTCACCAGCATACAGCTCCAAAACGTTTTATCCTTACAAACAGAAACTGTGTCCTCTGTACCTCATATCTTTCCCTACTCCTTCAAGTCCTCTTCTACTTTCTTCTTATGAATTTGACTAGTCTAGGTATTTCACATGAGTGGACACCTATGGAATTTTCCCTTGATGAATGTTTATTCCACTTAACAGACATCCATGCATTAGCATGCTTCAAACTTTCCTTCTTCTGTAAGGCTGAATAGTAGTTCAGTGTATATACATGTGTACATGTACCATATTTTATTTATCCACTCGTCTCGATGGATATCTGACTTATGTTTACCTCTTAGCTACTGTGATAACACTTCTTTGAACACGTATCTGCTTTGATGTTGCTTTCAAATATTCTGGACATATATCCCAAAGTAAAATTTGGGGGAAATCACATGAAAATTTTATTTTTGATATTTTTCAAAGACTCACTGCACTACTATGCATGGAGGATAGACTTGTTCCACATGGTGACATGATGCCCAGACAGACATGCAAGAGCCAGCTCCAACATCTCAGTGTCCTAAGGAATGCAAATGGGAGGCTTTGCCTGTCAATCATTGCCCTGGACCAGTACGGAAAATTGTTTCTTGAATCAGTTTTAGTCTAGTAAATCTTTGGTCCCTATTTCAATGTTCCTTTTTTATTTTCTTCCTGTGTGTAATGAATATATGCAGTCACACAGACACACCACCGCTGGCATGTAGAGGTCAGGGGTCAGCTATGCAGGCAGCTTCAGTTCTTCCTTTCCGTTTTTACATGGGGTCCAGGAACCAAACGCAGGCCTCCAGGTTCGCACAGCAAGCCCCTTCTCTGCTGGCCCCTCTCACCAGCTCCTCTTTTCCTGTTCAATATTATTCCCCCCCTGTCTTTCTCATACAATTTTCTCTCCTGTTCTTTGTCTAGTTTTCTTTTTTCCTTCTTATCCCCTTTAGCATAAATTTAGCAGCATTCCTATTTTTGAAGCTATATCTCAGATACAAATCATAAACATTGACTGTGAGTTTGGAGGAAAAAAAATTACAGCAAAAGAGAAAACAAGTGAACCCATTCAAGAAAAATATTGAGGCTACCTACCCAGGTTTGGGGCCATTGTGCTTCGAATATGTTTTGAATTAGGTTATGTCAACCATGACTACAAGCTGAAAACATTCTAAGCAACCCTGGAACAAGGCATATTTGGTTTCTTCCAAGGGAGTTTTCAAAGTATGCTTAAGAGCAGAACTCTGGAATGTATAAACACAGGGGAAAGGGTGGCAAGCAGGTCATCTCCCTCGTCCACGGCATTGAAGCTTTCGAAGTATCCGAAGCTCCTTTCTCTTCTCGAGGTTGCTCAGAGAGTCAGCTCTTCAGCCTCCACACTTGGCACGGGAGAGGCCGCTCAGACGGAAGTGAGCAGGGGAAGAGTCTGGAACAAGTTATGTGGACAGACATGGTATCTGTCCACAGTCTGTAGACTCAGATGGGATTTATTCCCATTTCACAGACAGTGCGTGTCATTGTGGTGGCCTGACGCCTAAGAAAACAGAATGGAATATAAGTTATAAGGGAACAAAGATTTTTTTTTTTCCTGAGGAAAACAAAGATATGGCCGGTTTTATACAGAGTAGACAGAAAACATATGAAAGAAAATTCCACAGACCGTGAAAAGAAATCTGCCATACAGAGTACGGCTGAATCACTTAATAAGGAAGTAGGCCTGCGCACTCCACAGCCCTGAAGGCACCCCTACAGCGAGGCACACAGTCTGCACCAAGGTTCCCAGTGTTCTGCCATTCAGGACTGGTATACTTTGAACACCTCACTCAGAGAGTTGTACAAATGAGCCACTCCGGAGAGGTCTTTTCTGCAAAAGCCACTCTGTCTTCTTTGGTCATGATGCAAGTCAAATGAAGTATCAGGCCACACTGCCCTCTGTGCTCACATCTCATGCTTTCAATACAGTAATAATACAACTTTATCATTTAAGAGCTTACACATTCATCACAGTTCTAGGTAAGGCAGGCTCCTTGTCGATCCAGTGCTGCCACTCCTGACAGTGGTGATGGTGGTGGTAATGATTATGATAAGGTGATAATATATCCTGTTGTGAGGACAAGAGCAGATCCTGTATGTAGCACACCCACAACTCTCTAGGGTCTGCTTTCCGAAGTGTTAAGCAGGACTCCTGCTGTTACACTGTCACTGTTGTCACCTCTGCTTACACCACTGGTCTAAGATGGTCTATAGCCACTGATAAGGCTGCTGGTAGGGTCCAAAGCTGCCTCTATCATTTGCAATCTGTAGAACTCTGGGAAAGTCATTTTCTACCTCAGTGGTCTTCTTTAGGAAATAAAGGTAATGCTTTATTCTATCTATCTATCTATCTATCTATCTATCTATCTATCTATCTATCTATCGATCGATCAATCTATCTACCAATCGATGATATATCCATCATGTATCTATAAAACAGGAACAAGAGAGGAATAATCATTCAAGCAACACTAAAATTATTTTTATTATATTTTTTGCATGTGTCTGTGTCTGTCTGTCTGTGTGTGTCTGTGTGCATGCTCGCAAGTGCACATGCCCACAAAATAGATGTAGAAGAAGCTGAGACATCTTACCAGACCCTTTAGTTTTCAGTTATTACTTGCTACTTCCATGTGTTTATAGAATGCACTGTGAAGTTTCAAGATACTTACACACTGTGCAACAATCAAACCAGGTTACCTAGCTCATCCATCATCGAAAACATTTATATAATGATATAATTGCCTGTTTGGGCCTCTGTTTTGTGTCTAAAAACTGTTTTTCAAGTGTCGTGTGGAGTCCCTGGGTGGCCTCTTTCCTAGATAGTTCATGAGGAGCAGAGTTATTCTCACCAACACCTTGAAGCTGTGTGTCATCTTTTCACTATGACAGATTCATAATTGTGACATCACTACAGAGAGAGCACAGCCTCAGTCTAGCTTCTGGAAAAAAAATGTAAAAAGATGGACTAATCAACTTCTCGTTAATGTTTTGCAAAATAGTTATTTTCACAATAATGTACCCTGTAAGCTGTATGTGGTGGTGCATGCCAGTAATTCTAGCACTTGGGAGATAGACATAGGGGATTTAGAGGTTCAAAGCCATTCTCAGCTACATAGCACATTGAAAGCCAGCCTGGACTATGGTGAGGCCCAGACTCAACTAGCACATCCTCACACATGTGTCCGTGTGTGTGTGTGTGTGTGTGTGTGTGTGTGTGTGTGTGTGTGTGTTCCATAAGTTCTCTACGTTTATTGGTGGTATTTTAAGGTAAATAATTCATTTAAATTTCTAATGTAAAATACAGACAGAGGTAACTGACAGAAGTTCTCTGGAAACCCAGAGTAAGCATGAGTTTAAGGCAGTAAAGCTCATCAGAACTGTGGACAGCCTCACAGTTACCAGCTGGAGATTCAAATACAGACAGTGGCAAGTTTCAACCAAAGTTGTTTGTGACAAACCCAGTGATCACTGTAATACCCTGTACCCCAAGATCCTTGACACACTGTTAGAGGACTCTATCAAAAGGTCTTCTTAGAAAACCTCCCCTGTTAACACGGTATTCGAGGCTAACAGATGTTTCCTAAAGCTTTATCCCAAGCAGTCCATCATTGAGGTACCAAATTCACACAATGTTTCTAGGTGACCAAGAAGGACCTGAGGTTGACACAAGTTCTTGTTTTAAAGCCCAGATGAATTCACATCCTAGGTTTCCAGTCTCCAGTGTCAAGCAAGAATTATCAACTGTTTAACGGTCACTTTAAGTATGTTTTGTCAGAAGTTCAAAACCCATCAAGTTCTTCCAAGTTTTGTCCTTCCATTACAGAGGACTAAATTTCAACCTCAAGGAAGTACACTGAGCTATAAGGGACATACTTAAAAGAAGTAAATAATCAGGCGAAGTTTTTGCAAAAGCATGCATTTGATATTTGAGAGCATCACTGGAACAAATCAGTTTTAAGTCTGCAATACTCTGAACAGTGGCTCCCCACTGCTGCCTTGGTGCAACATTGACACCTGCCATGTAGGCCTTTTGTCTTAGAGACTTTGGGATTTTTACACATGCACATTTGTAATGCCTTTGGTTGGGTTGAGTTGGGTTGAGTTGAACTCCTTGGTAATAATTCAGAGCTTGGCTCCCGGGGTGATAGCACAGGTTTGCATGCATTATGCAGAATTTCCTGCTTTTAAATGCAATAAATGCAGTGGGCTTCTTGTAAATGAATCGTTTATTTCAATCCATGCTTGTTTGACATAAATGTCACTTTTATGCTGAATAACTCTTCCATTCTTCTGTGTTTGCTCCAGTAATGCTGATCTTTGAGATGTCACCCCAGACAGGCTCTTACAATGGAGCGCCAAGTGGCCATCTTGAAGTAACAAAACTTTGCTCTAGCATTCTGCTACTGAATCCAATATTTAGCAAGATGCAGTTCAATGATCCGAACATTGAACAGTTTTCATCAATACTGAGATGTCATGGTATGGGAAGAAACAAAAACAGAACACAATGGTATTCCATTATTTTTACTGCATTTAATAATTCCAACCAAATGTGGTCAGATCAATTTGTGGATAGAACACAAAGTATCAAGTAAAAGAAATTGCCCACTTTCCTATTGAAATAATATGGAAGTAAGCAGGAGATTCATAGGAAAGGTCAAGATGAAAGGATTTTTTTTTTCTTCCCTCTTCTTGGTGGGTCTGGACAGAATTAACTGGCTGTCTCCAGTCACAAGTAAATACAAAACTACTATTCCTCACAGCAGAGGGCTGTCGCTGTGGGAGCTTCAGCTAGGCCAGCGCTCTGGCTCTGGAAGGAGGGCATTCAAGGAGGAAGATTCAACCATGAGTGGCTTACAGGTTTGACTCTATCCTCCATGCTCCCCAGTCTGGGACTTGTTCACAATAGAATCTCTATCCAATGGGCATGTTCTTTTACTCCTTCTAGATCACAGCCTTGTCCCAAGACTCAGAAGTTCAGATAGAACACCTCTGCAACTCCCTCTGCCCACTACTACTGGGTTCTGGCTTATTTTGTCCCAGAAAAGTACTTATTTAGGTGTTTTGTTTTGTTTTGTTTTAAGGTAAAGGCCCACACACGCTGTATTGTCCCCATGAAGACACTCTTAAAAAATATAGTCAGATTTGGGATAGTCCCTCAAAGTTCTTGAGTCATTTAAGGATCCTAAGATATCTCTCTGTCTGTCCGTCTTGGTTAGAGTTTGCCTTCGTAATTCCCTCTCTAATCAGATTATCAGCATTCAACCAGAGTTCAAGGTTAACCATATTCTGGCCAATTTAGGGGAAAGGTAAAGTCTCACCTTATTCCTAGGCTCTACATTCTTCATTGCCTATCTAACAAAATGACCTGTAGTGTGGACTTCACTTCGTGAACAGTCTGAATAACTTAAAACTACACAGTCTTGGGTTTTATTTGTAATGTATAAAAACAGAGGACTCGGTGAAGCTTTTAATATAAACAGTGCTGGAAATGTTTCAAGAGAATGACCATGTTCAACTGCATCCTCCCTAAAGACATTGAGAGATTGACTTGACATGTATTGGAGAAGTTGGAGGCAGCAAACACAGGCTCTAACATACATATGTTTGGAGTGCCTATTTCATAAAACAAGGGTTCAGTGAAAGACACGGCATAAAGAACACATAACCTAAGAGGCGATGCACATGCAAGCATAATTTCCTATTGGTATGCAATGTACTTCATACATGCACAGAGTGCATAGTGGATACAGAAGGCAATGATATTTTCCTTAGGATTGCATTGGCAAGGACTCACTATACATTTAATATACATATGTGTAATACTATGCGTGCTGTTTATATATACTCTGGGCTGAGTATTCTGGAGACATAGCCTATAAATCCTGGGAAGCCGCCTTGTTATTTTTTTAATGTGGTTTCCAAGGCTGCACGATTAATCTGCGGCAGAGCTACAGTTTAGCACCTGTTGAGCGATATTAGAGGAAATCGTCTGTGTTGCAAGTGGAGAATATGTTAGAGAGGCTGGACTCAAATGGATCCAGGTTTAGCTCCCTTTCTCCTTCTGTTTCAGCAGACAAATAATCTGTTGCAACTTTGCCGCTTCTCTTCCATGGCTTGGCTCTGTTCCCATGCACCATTTTGTTCTAGGGGATGCCTAAACGGATTCTTCAGTGTTAGCCAAAACAAATGAGGAGCTTGGCTCTCGGTCTGGTCCCAGCAGCTGCTGTGATTGGAGTTCTCTGCACCTAAGACAGTGGGGCAGCTTTCCCCTTGACAGATGAACACATTTTCATTACTAGGGAAACAGGAAGCATGGCATACTGGGCGAGAGAGGGGCGGGGGAGGCAGATTTGGGAAATGGCTTTGTTCTTTCTTATACCCATTATGGCTACCATTCAGCTGAAATGTCTGAGAGGAGGTTGGAGAGTCCAAGTGGGATACCCACGTTTCAAGTTCCTCACCCCTTCAGACTACAGTTGTAAGCTCAGGCAGCCTCAGGCAGAGCAATCCTTTGCAGATCTGTTCTGGGAGGCCGTTTCTCCTCATGCGTGCAGCAAAGGTCATGGAGAGGTCAGGAAGTCTAGGGAAACCACCATACAAAATAAAGGCAAAGAAACATTTAGTGGTTTTCATTTTTTGGCCATACAATAAAGCTAAACTGGAAATTGGGTGTTCTAAGGTCCCTCCCACCCAGAGACGTTCCTCCTAATTTGGGTGTTACAACTAACTCAGCCACAGGGGTTGCGGACATAGGTTCTTCAGGAAACAGGATGTATCTCCAGTGTGCCTCCTCATGGTAAATTTTTCTTTGAAATTCTATGGTCACAATAGTCTTTACTCAAACTGGTAGCCTGGAAAGCATTCTTTATTCCCAGATGTTGAGAGTGCCTAGATAAACGTGGGTGTCACTCACCACTGTGGGGAATTCAAGGGCCGAAGGAACTTGGGGGAAGGAGAAACAGAAAAATAATAAGAAAACACATATACCTAAAGTGTATATCTTCAAAGGAAATGATAAAGTTAAATGTAAGTATTGAGGGGTGTCCTCAAAGATGAGGGGAGTCAGGAGTCCTCACGGGTATGTGACTTTTTGGACCCTCATTTCCAATTATTTCTATGGTGACAACCTTTTGTCTACCATATAAGCTTCAAAAAAAAAAGCAGCAGGATTGCAAGCCAAGGAGGCAAACATATTCTATCATGCATTATTTCTGAGAAATGTGTCATTAGGCATTTTTATAGTATAGCCAAATCAGGCTTAGGACTAAGATGGCTATGGTATACGAGACCATGCCATCTTATGGAACCACCATCATACCTGTGGACAATTCTTACAGAAGCATCTTACAGTCTCTGACTACCATTTGCAGAGTAACCACCATTTGCCAGACACTAAGATAGGTTACTTTACATGAGGATATTCCTGTAACAGCAACCACAGTGTGCTTAGGTTTCTTTATGTACACAAAGAAGACAGAGACTTAGTCATTCCATGATGATATGGTCCAGAAACAAAAGAAGATTTTTTTTTAATACAGTTCTTAGAAACTTCAATTGGCTTTGGAGTTTGAAAGACTGCTTTACCTATTCCCCTGCCCGTTGCATCCTACATTGATTTTTGGTAGTAATAATTCACAGGTCTCTGTGAAGAATCCGTTTAGGCATCCCCTAGAACAAAATGGTGCATGGGAACAGAGCCAAGCCATGGAAGAGAAGCGGCAAAGTTGCAACAGATTATTTGTCTGCTGAAACAGAAGGAGAAAGGGAGCTAAACCTGGATTGTCTTGAGTCCAGCCTCCCTCTTTCCTGCCTCGCCTAAACAATGTCTCTTGACATCTCCACATAAGACTCCAGTCCAGGCTGCTAACAAGCAATAAGAGTTTGTACACAGAATGGATCCTGTGCCTTTACCAGTGAGTCAAGAACCAAGAACCAAGGAGTGGAGTGAGTTCTGCTCTGTTATGCTGTGGCTTGCATTGATTATCTCTGCTTATATCTCCATTATGCTAACTAATGGCTCTTGGAGAACTTATTGGGGCAGTCTATGTTTTGCATCCTGAGACTTCACAGACACAATGCTTACTCTCTGGAGTGAGCTTGCTCACTTACACATCTTTACATTCCTTCCCATCTACTATTTTCTATTTACAGAAGCTTTGGGTGAGGTTTTTTTTGTGATTGTGCCGAGATAGTACCAAAAGCGTGGGACTTGTACAAGGCTCAGCATTACTCCAGTGAAGACAGAACCAGACAGAAGCCCAGCTTCTTTATTTCTAATGAACTGTTTCCTTCTATAGACCAAGATTTCAATCCTATCATGCTCATTAAATATGCTACCTCTGTATATATTTCTTCTTATTATTTTAAGAACTCTCCCTTCTTATCTTTAAATTCCTTCCTTTACCTTGCTGTATATGTCAATGAATTCCTTCCCAGGTACACTCGAGCAGATTTTTCTGAGGAAAGCATTCAATGTGAAGTTATTTCCAATGAGCAGAAGAACAATGTAGATATGTAATTCCTGGTTTCTGATTATTCAACAGTGGAATGAAATGTTAGCATTTGTCTTAAATACCAGCCCTTTAACTTAGAAAGCTAATTGTACCTACAAAAATGTCTAACATATAGTAAGACTTTTGCAAACATTAGCCATTGTCATTGCTCAGACTGGACATCCACGTCTGTGGAATCGTGTAGGAGAAGAAAAAGCGTTGGCAACACTCCCTCAACTAAGGATGGAACCTCATGAACTCCTCTCTAGTTCATGATGGGATGTTGATGGTCCTCCCCATTCATGCTGGAATGTTGATGGTCCTCCCTAGTTCCTGTTAGAATGTTGATTGATCCTTCCCAGTTGTACTGGCTGGTTTTGTGTGTCAACTTGACACAAGCTGGAGTTATCACAGAGAGAAAGGAGCCTCCCTTGAGGAACATGCCTCCATGAGATCCAGCTGTAAGGTATTTTCTCAATTAGTGATCAAGGATGGGAGGGCCCATTGTGGGTGGTGCCATCCCTAGGCTGATAGTCCTGGGTTCTATAAAAAAGCAGGCTGAGCAAACCAGGGGAAGCAAGTCAGTAAGTAACATCCCTCCATGGCCTCTGCATCAGCTCCTGCTTCCTGGCCTGCTTGAGTTTCAGTCCTGACTTCCTTTGGTGATGAACAGCAATGTGGAAGTGTAAGCTGAATAAACCCTTTCCTCTCCAACTTGCTTCTTGGTCATGATGTTTTGTGCAGGAATAGAAACCCTGACTAAGACACTAGTTTATGCTGGAATATTGATGGTCCTTCCCAGTTCATGCTGGAATGTTGACTGGCTTGATCTTGTGCAAGTTTGTTATGGGTGGATGAGTGCATCAGTCAGGTTATGGCTGGAAGACAGCATTCCATAAAGCCGCTCATCTTCTGGCTTTGACATCCTTTTCTCCCCCTCTCCCTTGATGTTCCCCAGCCTTTAGAGATGGTGGTATACATCTCCTCTTTGGGGCAGTGGCTCACTGCTTCTTTCCTTGGCCATACCCAGTCTACGGTGTAGCCCATCAAAGACAGTCTTCACTTGGGTACCAGTGTCTGTGATTTCTAGCATTTTCCTCTGCTCCTTTTCTCAGACTTCCCAGTGCTGCTTACATTCCCATCTGTTCTCTCTGTACTGTGTTTGGAATCTTCTAGGCCTTGGCACTTCTGCATTTCAAGGCAGGAAGTAAAAAAGTTATTTTTTATTTCAAGCAGTTGATTCTTGGAATAAAAGGCATGATGTTTAAAGATTATTTTCCTTAGCTTCAGATTGCCTAAATCTACATGAGTTTCAAAGTGAGAGATTTAACTCTTTGTTTGCTATTAGCCTATGGAAAGACAAGCATTCCAGGAAATTCTTCACACACCTTTGTGTGTGTGTGTGTGTGTGTGTGTGTGTGTGTGTGTGTGTGTGTGTGT
>NC_034599.1:36791749-36863055 GCF_900095145.1 Mus pahari
GAGGAAGAAGAAGAAGAAGAAGAAGAAGAAGAAGAAGAAGAAGAAGAAGAAGAAGAAGAAGAAGAAGAAGAAGAAGAAGAAGAAGAAGAAGAAGAGAAATTAGAAATTATTTGCTAATTCTGGAGGGAAGGGCAGGAGTATATTTCTGGGGTAGCACTAAGTTTAAAGTCCTGAGTTCAAGCCTTATCACCAAGTATCTTAGTTAGGATTTTACAGACATCATGTGAACAGACACCATGACCAAGGCAACTCTTATAAGGACAACATTTAATTGGGCCTGGCTTATAGGATCAGAGGTTCAGTTCAATATCATCAAGACAGGAGGATGGCAGCCTCCAGGCAGGCATGGTGCAGAAGGAGGTGAGAGTTCTACATCTTCATCTGAAGGCTTCTAGGAGAAGACTGGCTTCCAGTCAGCTAGGATGAGGGTCTTAAAGCCCATGCCCACAGTGATGCACTTATTCCAACAAGGTCATACCTACTCTTACAAGGCCATACTCCAACAAGGCCACACTTCCAAATAGTGTCACTCCCTGGTCCAAGCATATTCAAATTACTGTACTAAGTCAAATAAAAATCAAATAAATACTTAGGTTGGACAAAGGCACCATATAGTATGACTCTATAATCTGTAATTCTATTGCTTTTCTTGGTCTATGTTGATAGAGAAGTATCTACATGATCTATTTTAGATGGGGTCTTTATTGGTCATAATGCTTCTTTTGATATTTCAAAATATTCATCTCTGAATTCTGGTAATAGGTTCTGTCAACCCATGCAACACATATGTCATAATACTCCTGGATAAATTGACAGGAATAGTGATGTATTCAGGTTTCATATTATTTGGCTGCTATGTATATGTCTTGGTTAGAGTTCAATTTACCTTTAGTTTATATACAGTGTCAAAGACTGGGTTTTCTACCCCCAATGATTGGCCTTGTTCACTAAGGACTTTATTGTTATCTTTCGTATGTGATTTTGTGTTCTTTGGAAGACCCTTATGCAGTTCCATGGATTTTTCCTCTTTCAACATGGCACTTCTCCAGCTTCTGTGACTTTTGAGTACCATCATTAGCTTTCCTTGTCAACTCAACACACCTTGGAAGAGAGACTCTTTCTTGGGGAATAACCTCCTTCGGATTGGCTTGTGGCATGTTGATGGGGAATTCTCTTGATTCCAAAGAGATCTGAAGATGCCCAGCCCACTGTGGGCTCAGGCGAGTGTGCCTGGGCAGTAGATGAAAGGCAGCCAAGCATGGCTAATAAGCAGCACTCCTCCAGGGTATCTGCTTCAGTGACTGTGTCCAGGTTCTGGCCTTGAGTTCCTGTCCTGACTTTCCTTGACAATGGATTGTAATCTATAAACCAAATAACCCTTTCCTTTCCCCACGTTGCTTTTGGTCATCATGTGGTCGCAACAACAACAACGAAGCAAACTCGGACAGCCTAGAACTTCAACTTGGCTTCATCTTCATTCTATCACTGGCCCATCACCTCTCAGCATTGGGGTGTGGTCAGGACCCCTCTGAAATCTGACTTCTGGAACGGTCCTGCTTCTTCCTTGTCAACAGCGCATCGTCTTCCATAGTAGCCAATGCGCTTGTGCTCCTCTGGGGAAATGTCTCCAATTTTGCTACCATTGATCACTGAGAATCATTTGGAATCTCTTTACCACCCCACTGCAAAACTATTTGAATTATACAAAGAGCAGCAGATTTCAATAGTTGTCATTAATGAAATGTCCTCACTTGGGCTCTGTTGTGTTATATAGTCCCCCAAGCTGTTGGTTGTTACCCCCCTCCCTGAACTGTCTACAGCTGTGATTCACTACAGACAAACTGCACACATTGGGCCCATAACAGTTTCATCAAGGAGTTAGGGAGGGGCCTATGAGGCTCTACCCTGACCTGGTTATTTATTGGTAGTTAATGGTTGCTAGGGTTGAGCCACAACACTTCTCCACCTCCCTGAGGATAAATTGGCAGTTAACAGTTGCTGAGGGATACTTTTCTTCTGTGGCACAGTCACTTGTAAGGTGCTCATTATCTTTGAAGTACTCTCTCACCCATAGTCGCATAAGAATGAGATAAACTAATTGATTCGCCAAGCCACACCAAGGCGGAATCATTTCCTGGTTTCTGTTGTTGTAGACTGGTTCTAGGTAAGTAGATAGTTTGTTCATATGCTCCATGATAATTCACACAACAGACATTTAAATTCATAGTGGAATGATGAAGACTATGTGAAGATCTCTAAAAGATTTTTCCATTTAAATGGAGCTTTAGAAAAAGACAACAGAGATGTTAAGCAGGAAGTAATATGATATAAGAAAACATATAATTTTTCACTAATTTGGTAAGAAACATTTTTGGAGTCAGAGAACAGCCTTATTCAGCATAAGCTCAGTGTCTGTTCTGGAGCTATCAGTGTCTATCTGATGTTCAAATACTTATTAATAAAATAGCAGACAATTCTTACAGAACTAGCAAACGTTCTGAAATTCATATGGAGCTAGACAAGACCTCAAATAGCTTAAAGTCTAAAGACTTTAAGGAAAGGACTAAGCAGAAAGTCCAAATTTGGAGCTAGTACAATGCCTGACCCCAGATTACACTCCAGAGCCATAGGAACTAGAGCAGTATGGTACTGTCATAAACACAGACATATAGACCAACCAAATGGAATCGGGGGCCCAGAAGTAAACTCACGAACTA
This sequence comes from Mus pahari, assembly GCF_900095145.1. Lineage (NCBI taxonomy): Eukaryota > Metazoa > Chordata > Mammalia > Rodentia > Muridae > Mus > Mus pahari. The sequence continues at coordinate 36,794,467 of NC_034599.1, forward strand.
TACACCCCTAGGGATATGATGCTATGAAGTATCTTCCACCAATTCCCATGTCTTCTCAGAATTCTTCGTTTTCCTTGAGTGTTTATGATTTGTGCTCTCTCTCTCTCTCTCTCTCTCTCTCATCTCTTCCTCTTGTTCCTCTGTTTTATCTGTATTGTGTTTCCAGAAGAAAACACTGGTCTTCTCATTTAAGGTCAAAAGAGATCATCATTTCCAGATTTAAAAAAAAACAACCAAAAACCAAAAACCAAAAAAACAGTGCCTCAATCAAAGACATGAATCCAAAATCCTGCCAAGCATTCTACCTGGCTGCGGCTATGGCCGCGCTGCTCAGAATCTTCTCTGATCCTTTCAGATTCCCTAATGCCAAGACTACACAAGTGACATTTTAAGTGTGGAATCCAGAATTGAACCCATACTACATGTAAGAGTGGAGCCAACTTCCTCTAAGCATGAAATACATGTAGATTCTGGTAGGTAGAAGTGCCTTAGACTTTAATGCTGAAGACAGGTTCTCCTGATTAACCCTCATTTTAAAACAACATTATTTTCTCCATTCAGTCCTGGAGAACTAGTGGACTTACAGCCAGACTCACAGGAGACTAAACCTCTTCCCCTCGGCATGTCAGTTAATGGCAGAATTACGAATCAAGTCACCAGTGGCTACCCATCGAGGCTCCATTCTCTGCTAAGATCTCTGCTACTGCTATGGCTGTTAACATGAGACATGTGTGGCTTATAATGACAATATTTATGCTGCCATGTGTTTGCAATCCATTTCCTACAGCAGTACTGGGCATGGGGGGGGGTATTGACTTCAGAGCCTCAGGCATGCAAGGTGAGTGTTCCTACCACTCACTAGTCAAGCACCACAGCCCTTTATAGCTACGTTTTAAGAACCAGATGTGGGAGAGGGGTAAACTCCTACTTGCTCAAGACCTGCTATGTGCCCTCACTACCTTACCCAATTTTCAAAAATTTCCTCTAAATTCACAATGTTAGCATGTCTTCATGAATGAGGGAACCAGGTTCAGACAGAGATGAGGCAGCACATGTTTTTAATAACTGGCAGAGCAAGGATTAATACTGAGCCTATCTAGCCCAAAGGCCATAGCATTTCTATTACAATGTGCTTTGCAGGAAACCTCCTGTGGGAGGTGAAAAATCATACTCTAGCTATAGCATTTGCAAATGTATACAAAGAAACAAACAAACAAACAAAAAACAGAATACAAAAGATGCTACAGTGGAAAGAGTTCACGATTCTTCATTGATGCAAAGAAGATTCAAAATGGAATGTTTTGTAACTTGTCATATTGCTAAACAGGTATCACTGACTTACTTCATGCACCCATTGTCTTGTGGTCCTTGACTGCTTGCCTTGGATTGTGTATTTTTTTTTCTTTTTTTTACAAACTCTTTGTGTCTGAACACCTAGCTTTGCGTTAAGAGTGCCTGTAAACCTATTAGCCATTCTTCTCATCATCCTTTTTGCCATAGAAATTCTTTCTTCTTGTAACAGAGTAATGGATTTTCTTTCTCCTTTTCAGTGAAAGATTGCTGGTGGCACAGCCGCACAGTCCCTGTAAAGCAGAGAGAAAGGTTTGATGTGGGCTATTTTGCACAACTGTAAGAAGTCGTAGACATTGGAACTATGAGAAATTGTTATGGTTATTTACCCAAGCTTTCTGGTTTCTCTCTCTCTCTCTCTCTCTCTCTCTCTCTCTCTCTCTCTCTCTCTCCTCCCTCATCCAATTTTTATAGCTTAACCAAACTATGTAATTTTGTAAATTCACGAAATTCACTTATTATGACAAAAATGCATTAGTAGATGACTGTATAGACCACTCATTCCTGTTGGAAGGAAGGAACTATCAAAAAGAAGTAGGGAAGAGAAAGGATAAAGGAGTGAGATGCTAGAATGTGTCCTAAAATATAATGTTATGTAGCATCCATATCCAGACGCAATGCCACACTTTATATGAAACCGCTAGATACTAGCAAGGAAGCTACACCAAATGTAGATTTGCAACACAAACATGATCGAATGTAAATCACCCGGGTCTACTGTCATTTTATCCTGTCACATCTGGGTCCACATCTGTGCGCTGGTTGCATCCTTATGTACTGCTGTTAAGTTTTCAAGGCGCTTGAATTCAGCATCTCTCCGTTCCCCCCATAAAAGCGCTACAGTTTGTTGCTTAGCTTAGTATGCAACGCAAGGAAAGATGGAGTGTCCATGATTGCAGTGTACGAGTACCCAGGAGCAATGGGAGAAAAGACACATAGAAAATATTGCTGGGTAGTGTCACTGAGAAGCACTAAGTTCTACAGATTTTAATTCTGTCCCCATATGAACAGATAAAGAGGCATTCCCTTCTCAACTTCCAAGTTCAAGGTATTGGCTCCCTGCAGGGTACTTCTGGCACAGCTCCATCCCTGGAAAGATAGAACTTGGACCAATTCTATCTTGCCATTTGCCCAACAGCAATGAAATTCCCAGTGTTATCCAGGCTATGAAATCTGGACTCCCGTCTGCTTCCGTTTTTTTTTGACCTCTCACTGTTTCCTGCCCTGGCTGACTGGCCACTGGCCAGACCCTTCTGCAGGTTGCTTGTACCCTAAGAGCTGAAAGAAAGTACTCACCAGTTAGCCAGTGTGCCAATATTAAGAAGGTCAGCATAAGCAAGTTTTCACTATGTCCGCATGTGTGCCAAGTCACCCCCAGTGTGTGAGTGAAACTGAGGTGCAAGCACCTCAGTAGAAACTCCCTGCTCTGAGCTCACTGTGACAACAGATTAAGGAAAAGGAACATCAGACTAGCACTTCTGTGGAAACTAGTGTCGGGCAAACTACCTTCTGCAACATAGTTCGATTATCTACTTTATGGAAGGCTGGGACTATGTGTAACATATTCTACTCTGAACTTCCCTTTTTGTTTTTTTTTTTTTAAATTTTATTTATATGTGCATATGATGAATTCTGATCAAATCCAGCCCCCACCCCTCCAGTTCCTCACCTGTCCTATCACCTTCCCCTGGGATTGCATTAAGCCCCCTCCTGCACCCATGCAGGGATTTTTTGCCTGTCTTCATCTTGCACTGGTTTTCTTCCTGCAATCTCTGGAGTAAAACCGAAGTTTTTGTTATTCTAAGTGAAAATTTTCAAGTCAGATTTTTCTTCAAGTGACTGATTTTTTTTCCTGTGTTAAACTTAAGGATTATTTCTAACTTAGTTCTGATTTTGTTCTGTCTCTGAAATGCGGCTCCATCTTTGTGTTGATCCATGTAGTAAGAGAAAGACTACCGTAGAACTAGGGGGGATGTTTCTGTGGCTAAAGTGTGTGCATTGCAAGATCCTCAGACTCCACATGAGATACTGAGAAGGCAGAATAGCCTTCACACAGCTAGCATCATTCCACAGTCAGTGATGGAGGGTCGGTCCCCAGTGCAAGCTGGCTAGCTAGCCTAGCTGAATCGGTGAGCTCCAAGCTCAGAGAGACACCATGCCCCCATAAACAAAGTGGAAACAATTGAGGCGCTAACTACCCAGCATTAAACTCTGGCTCCACATGAGTACCCTTCCCCTGCCCCACACAATATAAGTAAATAAACAAAACATGAAAAATGAAAACCGCTAAAAAATAAAATATAAGAATGGAAATACCCCAAGCTTTCATAAAGCTGTTGAATTTATGGAATATGTTTTAAGTAAAGAAAGCTTATCCCTGGCAACAAATTAACCCTCTGGTCTCCAGGCTTAAGAGAACTTTTGTCTTGGAATTTCATAGCGTGTGCTTGAACCACCGAGACACATCTCCGGACCCTTAATAATCTTCTTAATTACATGTGTCAGCACACAGGTGAGGCCATATTTCTAAGACAGAAGAAAAATAGAACCCGAGTTTGAAAGAAAATCCTCATGTTTATCACAGACAAAAATCAGTCATTTGAAGAAAACCTGACCTGGTGTCTTGTCATGTGGCATTTGTAGTGTGGGTTAGCCTGATCTGGGTTCTATATTAGCTCACAAATCATGGCCTTTAGAGACTCCTTCAACTTCAGTGCTTGCTGCTGCGTCCACCTTCAAAAGACACTTACTCTCTGTTGGTGCTAGGTTAGGAACACATCACTTCTGTTCCCTGTGTTCTGGTTTGAACATTTGTCACATGGGTCCCACTGGGCTAGAAGGATGAGTGATTACTTGGATGTCCCTCTAGCAACAGATGTCTCTGCCCACTTTATGCATAATAGCCTTGGCATATTTGTAATCTTACTAATAGCTGTATAGCAACCATTTGTCACTCCCCAGCTCTGTACCAGGAATGGGCTCATGAGACCTGTGTTGTTCATCTAAAATCTGGAGTCCAGCTCCTAGAGGGTAGTGTGTCACTTAGAGTCACTCCAGAAGCAGCTGCCATGCTGCAGTAAGAGCGAGAAGACATTAATTGGGGGCAGCCCCCCTGAGATGGCTAGGGGAGTGAGTAAAGATAAACCCAGACGGTTTCTACACCACGGCCGCACTGAAGGACAGGAAGAGGAGCCTGCCCAAGACTGTTAAGCAGCTCTGAAAAGACTGCAGCTCAGCAGAGCACAAAGGAAAGATGTGGACCAAACAAGCTCCACATTCAAAAATGGCTATGCACTGGCACCCATGTACTGCACCCATGTACTATACCCATGTATTGCACCCATGCACTGGCACCCATTCACTGGCACCCATGCACTGGCACTTATGTATTGCACCCATACATTGGCACTCATGCACTGGAACCCATGCACTGCACCCATGCACTGGTACCCATGCACTGTCACTCATGCACTGGCAGCCATGCACTGCACCCATGCACTGGCACACATTCACCCCACACATGCACTGGTACCCATGCACTGCACACATGTACTGATTCTGATACATGGTTTCCCATGCACTGGCATCCATGTACTAATGTCCTTATACTGGTGCCCATGTACTGGCACCCATGCACTCATTCTGATACATGGTTTCCCATGCACTGGAACCCATGCACTGGCACCCATGTACTGGTACACATTCCCTGCTTCCCATCACGGTTTCCCATGTACTGGTGCCCATGCATAGTTTCGTTACTGACTCCGACGCATGGGTTTGGCTCTCACATTGACACAGACCTCTAAGATGCTGTCTGAGGATGTTGGCTGATAGCATTTTTTTCCCATAATGATTCATCTTGAACACTGCCACAGAGAGAAAGTAGGGGCGAGAATACAGAAGCTCCCCAACATGGAATGGTTCGACTCTTGAGGTTTGAGCTTTATTATGGATGGCGTGAAACTGATACACATTCAGTGGAAAACAGACTTGAAATTTTAACCTCAGACCCTTTCCAGGGCTAGCAGCATCTCTTGGGATGCTAGCCAGCCACAGCTCTCTCTGGCCATGCAGTCTCAAGAGTGATCATTAGTATTCCATGGTGTGTTATGTTGCTAGGCTCTGGTGGTCAGTAAGCTAGGGTACCAAACATACATTTGGCTTACAGTATTTTCAGTGTGCAGTGGATTTACCAGGCTATCTCCCCACCGTAACCTGATGAACATCCATACAGATTCCCATATCATGCTGCTAAGACTGTCTACTCCTCCAGGCTGCCTGCTTGCTGTAGCAGTAGGTTTAACTTAACTAAAATGAGGAAAGAATGACTTTTAAAGTGATTTAAAAAAACACAACAGGAACAAATAAAAAGTTCATAAGTCAGGAACCCAGAGTTGCAAACTTGAGTCTGTCTGGTTTTGACAAGCTCTATGACCTTCATGGAGTCACTTCTACCTCTGTGCCTTAGCTCTCTTTTCTGTAAAACTAGGTAGTTGTTGGATTTGTTCAGCCATTCTAAACTTTATCACCCTGCTCAGAAGCTTGGAAAGGTAAGGATTTCTGTCTTTATAAAGCCCAGTTTCTGGTTCAGTAAATCTTTACTTGGCTGATTCTATAGCAATTTCTTTCAACTTGGAACATTTCAACCATGTAAAATTAGGAAGTTAACAAAACTTACAGGATCCAGGAAGTAAACAACTCAGAAGTCTCAGGAAGGTTACAGGATTCACAAGCCTTACACCCATAACCACACTTCCCATTCCCCAATACTCCAACACCTCAACATCCTTCCCCTCCAAAAACTAGCTGGGGAGAAGAGCCTCTCTGGCAGTCTGTCTGCCTGCAAGTCATACAGGGAGCTCATAGAGTGAGGTGCAGCCTTGGTGAACTGTCAGTCACACCAGGCAGAGATTTTAGTGATGCAGGTGTCTTTGTTTCATTCATATTCCTGGAAGTAAACTTAATAAACTCACTGTGTCTCTCAGCTTGATCAGGGTGGACATGTTTCCATGTTATTAGTGACCTTTCTGGGCTACATTGATATTCATTCATCTTTCTCTAGAAAAAGTCACAGAGTGTCGACAACTTTTGGGTGGTGCTACTGGTAGGTGACATTTACTTTGGGAACTACTGGACTCGATGTTCTTCAAGTTTGCTTCCCGTTCATAATTCTTTGTGTTTGTGATTCAACTACACTGCTTTACAATGACTTTTTTTTTACTCTTATTTGTATCTACTTTACCATCATCTGTTAAAGACTTTGTTGTCTATATCAAACCTTTTCTGACAAACCATAAGCTAGTACAAATATTTATTGATTTATTGTCATTTGACATACATTGTGCTAAGTACAAAACTCTATGTCTTAGTTAGGGTTTTACTGCTGTGAACAGACACCGTGACCAAGACAACTCTTATAAGGACAACATTTAATTGGGGCAGGCTTATAGGTTCAGAGGTTCAGTTCATTATCATCAAGGTGGAAACATGGCAGACATGGTGCAGGAGGAGCTGAGAGTTCTACAACTTCATCTGAAGGCTGCTAGCAGAATACTAGCTTCTAGACAGGTAGGATGAGGGTCTTCAAGCCCACATCCACAGTGACATATCTACTCCACCAAGGCCACACCTACTTTAACAGGGCCATACCTTCTAATAGTACCACTCCTTGGGGCATGCATATACAAACTATACCGCTCAAGACAGCTGTCATCAACAGTAACATTTTCAGCCTGCCTTTTAGATACATTATTTCACTGATTTAGTTCAAGGGTATGATTTGATGGTACATGACGATCAGTGGAAAGGAGAAGCACAATCTTAAAGCACAGATGGAGCAAATGGGCTTGAGAGCAGATGGACAAAGTCAGGACTGACAAGCCAGGGAGAGGAATGTCATGAACAGTAGCCACCTTTTACCCTAGGGAGGGAGTTTGACAGTCTTAGCATAATCTTCCAGTGTGGTGGAGGGTAAGGGGTGCTGTTTGTATGGTTGGGAGAAAGCGGAGAATGGATTCAGACATGCATTTTAATTCCGTGGGTCCAGCATCTTTGCTAGCTGTAGGTTTTATGCTGCACAACTTATTGGGTAAGTGAACATGAGCTGGTGATCATACTAGAAGGAGACACAAATAAGGCAGAAGAGACACTTAGCTTTGTACAGAGTCAGCTGCATGGGTATTGAACAACCTCTTAAGATCTCTCAGCATCCTGTTCTCTGTGCATTGAAGACAGCATTCACCATGCTCATAATAAAGAAGTGAGAGTATACGGTGCTCTGCCAGATGCAAAGCTCTGTCTGTACAACATCATAAAAAACAACAACAACAACAAAAAAAAACAACCAAAAACCTTATACTTGCATTACATTTTTGTGATTTTTATTTAAAAATTTCTTATGTAGATATCCTATTTAGCAGTAGATTTCAGTCCTTGCTCCAAAGGCCAATACCATCCATGGAGACTTCTCTAGCATTTACTCAGGTGCCTGAGGGATGTCCTTAACTCTTGGCAACACTATGAATATGGAAAGGGAACCTTTTCCTCGTCATGTGATATCATAGGAATTTCCCCATGCATTCAGAGAGGTTGTCCTCTCCCTGCTGCTTGGGAATGGGAAACTCCCAAAGTGTGGGTCCCTGAGCTGTTTTGTGGTAGAGAACAGTAGAAAGATGACATGAACGGAGAAGAAATCCAAGACATGGTCAAAATACGTGTAATTAATATATCCCAAGAGCTTCTGAGTGGAGCCTAAAGGAATGAAGGAAGAGAGGGAAAACTCCAATCCAATTAAAGACAGTGAGGCTCAGGCTGAGGTCAATGTTGTACTCTAGGGATATTTCACTAACCACTTGAGGGTGGATTTAGAAAGAGTTAATAAAAGCTTAACCCCTGACATTGGAAGTATGTTGTCAAGGAAAAATTGGATTCTTGGTCCAGAGAGAAGGTAAGAAACTTTGTCTCCAATTTGATTAATAAATGCACTTAGAATCAGTATTGGGAAATGGAGTCTATCTTTGAAAAGAGTGTTGTGGGAAGCTGGCTAAATAGAGAGTTACTGGTGTGTACCGGTTATAGCATCCTTTGAGCACATAGCTAAATTGAACTCAAAGGCAGCCAGGAAATGATTCAAAATTCAGAGGGGAATGTTTTTGAAGACTAGATAATAACCAATAATTTATATCTAGCTTCAGGGTATTAACCAAACCCACCTCAGCAAGAATGTGCCTATGTTTTGGTGTTTTCTTCAGATTCATAGTAAAATGGACCAATATCCTATGACTTCAACAGATAAACTAGGGTGGGAGGGAGGTGGGAGGTGTTGGTTTTGGAAGCACGAGGTATGGAGTAGCTAACAGACCTCCAAGTGTCAGTATGAAAAGTGTCAATGATTGAAAAAAAAAAAAAGTCAATGAACCCCACCTCCAAACCTTACAGTCCTAATCATGAGATGTTTAAATATTTCTGAATCTCCTGAAAATCCTACCATCACAACAAACACAGCCAAATATCTGAAACATGGTGAGTCTTTAGTACATATCACAGATAGGCTGGGATGCTCCCCCACCCTGGCTGTTCAGGTTCTGCCAATCATAACCCTAGTCATCCTGAAACCTTCCATTTAATCTATTACTATGCTTACCTAGCCAAACATCCTCACAGTTCCTTAATGTTGAGAAACTATTCATCGTGATTACAGAATCTCCCACCATTCCATTTTGTTCCTTGTATTCCTTTCACAATTGTATTTCAAAATTAGTTTGGGGTGCATAGTTCCTTCCTATTCAGAACTGTTTGGCTAATCACTCATGGTAGAGACAGATGATTCCCAGAGTTCATTCATGAGCTGATTCTTGACTGAAAAAAAACAAAAAAACAAAAAAACCAAGCATGGACAATCTGTTTAGCTAAGAGTACCTCCTTACCCAGGTTCCTCTCCAGCTACATTCAATTTTGTGCTCAAGCTCTAACCAATGAGATGCGAGCAGCAGTTGCCTGGTAAATAGTTTGTTCAAAAGTAAAAAGGTCTTTCTTAATCTTTCTCCTACCCAACCCTGCAGTGTCTGAGAGCCACCATAAAAACCTTCAATCAGAGATAAACTTGGGGGTGGAAATTCTGAGGATGATAAAACTGGAAGATAGGAGAATATATCCCCCTCCCCCCAATTCCACTGATCTATCACACTAACCGTGGACTGTCCAATTAGGTACTGTAAATATACATAGAAAATAAACATCTGTATGGTCAAACCATTATCCTGAAGGCATATCAGTTCAGACAATGGCAAGTCTGGTCTGTTGCCAACCATGCTCATTTCCACAGAAGGCTGCCTGAAGGTCTCAGCCTGATGTTTACAATAAAATTCCATCTGGTTCTAAGACTATTGTTACAGTTTTTCCTTGTCCGGAGACATTTCTTTAATCAAGTTAATACACTCCAAATGTGCTAAGTATTCTCCTATTTCCAAAATTTACCACAGTATCCCAGGTGCTGTGATTTTTCAGTTATCCCAGAGCATCTAGCAAATACCTTTCACTGGGACTTAAATGAATATACGAATAATAGAATAAAGATAGAAGTGAATTAAAAATTCTGTTAACCTAAATTTCTCTTCAATGAAACAAGAACACGTTCTGTCCTTGATACTTGCATTAGATACTTATGTTATTGCTGTGGGAGAAAATACCACCACCACCACCACCACCCGCAAAAAGAAAATTAAGGGAGGAAAGATTTACTTTAACGGCACCTAATGACTGAACACTCTTGAGCTACAACTCCAAATAACTCTTCTGTCCTTTAAGTATTTTGCTCAAGATTTTTCCTCACAGCAATGAAAGGCTGACTAACTCACTGATTCATGCTAATTATTTAAAGGGGCCTATCATGGGTCTCAGCCTTCTCTTCCCAAAGAAGAATGATTCACTAATTGCCATTCTTCACAAACCCCAATTTTCAGAGAATTTTTTTCTTTTTATCTTCTTCTAATGCGTACTAAATTGTTAGTATCCCAATTAGAAATCAAATCCAGAATCTAACATTATATCTACCGAGGAAACAAGACTAGATGCCTCAGCACATCAAGTTCTAACTTCTTTCTTATACAGCATATTCCATTTAAATGTTGATTTATTACTGCAGTTTTGATGTCAGTCTCATCTTTAACTCCATTTTCTTTTTTTTCTTTTTTTTAAATTTTTTATTAGATATTTTCTTTATTTACATTTCAAATGCTATCCCAAATGTCCCCTATACCCTCCCCTACCCTGCTTCCCTACCCACTCACTCCCACTTCTTGGCCCTGGCATTCCCCTGTATGGGGCATATAAACTTTGCTAGACCAAGGAGCCTCTTTTCCCAATGATGGCTGATTAGGCCATCTTCTGCTACATATGCAGCTAGAGACACGAGCTCTGGGGGGTACTGATTAGTTCATATTGTTGTTCCACCTATAGGGTTGCAGACCCCTTCAGCTCCTTGGGTACTTTCTCTAGCTCCTCCAGTGGGGGCCCTGTGTTCCATCCTATAGATGACTGTGAGCATCCACTTAACTCCATTTTCTTTAAACATTATAAAACCATACAAGTTAAGTTAAAAAGAAAACACTTAATAACAGAATAACCATTATAAACATTTTTAAAACCATACAAGTTAAGTTAAAAAGAAAACACTTAATAACAGAAATCACAACCTGTTTATATATTTGTATTTGTTTTACTTCAGGAATTGAGGCTTTACTACATTAACCAGGCTGACCTCAAATGAACCTTCAGTCTCAGCTCCCTGAGGGTATTGGTTACAGTACATTCCATTGCATCCAGTTTCCTGAACTAAAAAAAAAAAAAAAAAAAAAAAAAAAAAAAAAAAAACCTTTTAGTAATTTCCGTACATGAATATTATAATTTCCTCCACTCCTTCCCCCAACTCCTCCTCTGTCACCACTCCTTTTCCAACTCATGACCTCCTTTTAAATTGCTATTCTTTTATACACAAACACACACACACACACACACACACACACACACACACATACACAATCAGCTGAGTCCATTTCCTGCTACCCGTACATATATGTGTCTAGGAGTGACTACTTGGGATTAGATAACCATCAGAGGGCTCACTCCTGAAGAAGATGGATTTTGATTCTCCTTCCTCCCTCTCTGAGAAGCCGTTAACTGCCTGTAGCTCTTCATCTGGAGTGAGTCCTTGTGAATTTTCCTCCATTCATGTTGGCATTCCAGCTGATGTTGTCATTGCGCATGTCTTTTTTTAAGTGCCCATTATGCTGAAATTTTGTGTGTGCAGCTTCCCTATTACATCTAGAAGACACTATCTTACAGCAGACATCCTAGCCCTCTGGTTCTTGCAAACTTTCTACCCCTGTTTTCCAGAATGTTCCCTGAGCCGTTGGTGTAAGGGATGTGTTGTGGATGTGTTAACTGGGGTTGAACACTCCTCAATCAGCTGTCATAGGCATTCTGACCAGTTGGGTTTTTCTGTGATTCCACCTACCGTAAAAAGAAGTGAGAGCTGCACTTATGTATGGCATAAGAAGTAGTATTTATAATGCATTAAAGATTATACTGGTTTAGGAAAGTGACAATAGGACATTCTCCTCTAAGGTCCATGACCTTGAAAGCCATGAGTTTATAAAAGTCACAGGGAACATTTTATGTTTATTTAATAATACATATACAAGATGTACTAGTGTACACACATACATAACACAGAGTTTAAATGACACTATGCTATTTGGGATAATAACACTCCTTCCAGGAGCCATGACTTTTAATAGATAGAAACTATCCAATAAAAACCCCACTGCCAGGTATGGAAAACATCCCTTTGAGCATTGGATCAAGAAAATTCAAAAGACTCTCAAAATAGTACAGGGTATTTCTAATGCCCTTGTCTCTAGAACTTGAAGGTAAGGCTCTATTATTGACACCACACCCTTCAGGCACAGGTCTAGTAGGTGTTTCCTTGGAATTGACCTGGAAGTCTCCACTCTGAAGACTAGCTGATATACTAGCCAAAGGTGCTATACAGGCTACCAAAGTAGGAAAGCAATCAATAGCTCTATATGGCTGCAAAACCTAAGAACGACAAAGGCCAGCATCACAAAATATGCACAATGGTACAACAGTGGTACCTACATCCTGGGAGTAACCACTCGATGTCCAGTTGAATTTAAGGCTATCCTCAAAGGGAAGAACTTTACACCTAATTCTGTAATGGTAGAGAACTGTCTATGGGTGGTGAACTTGTTTTAATCATGGAAAAAAAAATAAACCTATGTCTAAGATATGTCTTAACTTTTCCAGAAAGAACATTGTTATCGTTGAAAACTAAAAATGTTCTAACTGGTGCTCTGGGTTTGCTCCGTTATGAGTCTCAGATTCCATCTGCCTGTAGGAAGACTTCTTGTGGCTTTAGTGGCAGCATCTCAGAGCACCCCAGCCACCGTCTTTCTGTTTGTTCCTGGCTTGCTCTGCAGATGCTTCTCTTCCTTTGTTCCTGGCAGCAGGGATTCATATTTCCACAACACCTAGTATAATGAAAACTTTGCCCTGGGCACTAAAGAAATATTTTTACATAAATAAGTCAGAGATTATTTCTTTGGACAGAGAACAGTACAAGATCGAGTTTCGTTGGAATGAGTCCGGTTAGACAAGCCAACAAAGTACCCATGCTTTTCTTGCTATCTTTAGGTGAATTGTAGAGCTCCCATTGGGATTGTCCCAACAAAGGAGTTGACCTAGTTTAACAGAGTATAAATATAGTGTGTCCCCAAAGGTCTCCAAACACAGGATTCACCAAAGTGTATCTTCAGGGCTTCAAGTGATGCCACTAACACAGATCGACCCACTTAATGTGAGCCTCCCCACACAAAGCGAATTTGAAATCAGTACCATTCTGCAGAGTCCTTGCTGTCTACTGTCTTGCAAGACTTCCTCTTTTTTTTTCCCCCTGTGAATGGCCTTTGAAGAGTTTGTACTGAACAAAGACTCAAGCTCAAAAGACTCTCAACAACAACAAATGTACTAAAATTGTGTATTTTCAAAGAAAGCTGAGGTGAATGTAGAAACAGAGACCATCCAATGTTAGCCTTTCTGATCACTTCATAGTTTTGGTTTTTTTTTATAACCCTCATTTAGAATGCTGCATCTTCTAACTATTTCATCTGAGGGTAGCTAGCTGCCAGCGGAAGGGTATTATCACTGTTCATAGTCTCACAGAATGCCCATAAACATTGGTATCTCAGCAAAATCATCATCCAGATTATGTAGTTTTAGCAGAAGGATACGTTTGTTAAAATAGACAAGGGTAAACCAGCAGTATCCTGTCCCAATTAAAACAGGAGTAGATGACGCAACAACTATTCATGCTGCCTCCTGTATCTAGGGAAAGTGCACCCAGTACCCACATCCATTCTATGGAGTTACCCAGCTGAGAAAAGTTCTGCTTTAGTGACTAACAGGGATACCGTGATTTTTGCATTGCTGCTGCTTCTGTGCATCCCAGGGTTGTGCTGAAGTCCCAAAGCTTCCCAAGGCCATCTTGCAGTTGGGAGTGTTCCAGCCTTGGCTGGTCCAGAGTGTGGTCTGGCAGAAGAAGGACTGGAGGATATATATGGTGTGAGTGCTCGGCTCAGAAACAGGGTTCATGTTTTAGTTTTCACTGTGAGGCTATAAAAGTAATCAGAATAAAAACTCAGCCTCCTTCCATGGAAGAACTGGATGGCTTCCAATCTTGTGCTATGGCTAACAGTGCTGTGATAGAGATTCTTATATATCATTTTGCATGTGCCCTAATATCATTCCAGGATGCATTTCTAGAAATAGAAGAGCTGGGGCAAAGGCTATAGGCATTTGTAATTTTAATACATATTACCAAATTGCGTCCTTTGGGGATGACAACAATTAATATGTTCACCAGAGTTGTATAAAAGTGACTGTTCAGGAAAAAGAGTCACCATCAGATAAAAACATAGTCTGAGATTCTGGAGGTATCAGTACACTGCTTTAATGCTTTTATTGGCATGTATTAACTATATATAATAATGGGTATCATTATGGCATTTTCATGCATGTAATTCAATCATATTGGCTCCCTGACCCCTCGAGATCTTTTCCCAGTGTTTGTGATCTTGTGCCTCTTTCCAGCAGCCTTCCCCTTCTTCTGTCGACATGACTCAAGGACGTTCCTTGTGTTTATTTATTGTAGTGTTAGAGAAAGTTTGTTTGCAGTATGCAAGCATTGTCTAACTGCACCCCCCCCAAAAAGGTGTCCTTCCCTCCTTCAACTACCATCTGTGTCTGTACTTCGAATATGTGGAGTTTGCACTCCATGTATTCCAGAACCCTTTGAGAATGTTTTAAATATTCTTTACTTATTTTCATGTTCAGTTTTATAAAAATTTAAGGGTGTTCCTGCTGTTGCTGCTGCTGCTTCTTGTTCTTCCTCTTCCTCTTCCTCTTCCTCTTCCTCTTCTTCCTCCTCTTCCTCCTCCTCCTCCTCCTCCTCCTCCTCCTGCTCCTCCTCCTCCTGCTCCTTTCCCTCCTCTTCTTGGGAACAAGCCCCCTTTCTGGATACTTGTAAGGATTTAAGTTGAATGTAACATTCATGTTTTTCTTTGTTAACTAGTATGCCATCATGATCAAGTTTTTCTTTGAGTTTCAAGCTTAACAATCTAATTTTTTTAAAAAAATTGTAGTTATATTTAGAAATATTTTCCCCATCCAAGCTTGTAATGGAATCGTTCCATATTTTCTCTTAGTGTTTTTGTGGTTTTATATCTTATGCATAAGCTTAGATCCCTTTTGGAATTCATCCTGGTTTGAAGCCTGGGGAGAGGATCTGCTCAATCTAATCAATTTTATTTAATAACTTATCTTCCCCCTCATTTGAGGTAGTGCTGTTGATTATCTATTTCATTTTCTTTCTGAACACTATATTTTTTCTAGGAATGTCATGCATGCATAGGGCCATAGTCTTCTCATTATCAAGATTTTGAAATTAAATACTCCTTCTTCTCTTGCTTTGCTCTTCACTTCAGAATTTTGCTAAATATATTAATTCATATGTTGATCTTAAAATCATCTTCTCAGGGCTCTCTGGAGAACTGGCTCAGTGGTTAAGAGCACTGCCTGCACTTGTAGAAAGTTTGCTTCTCAGCACCCACATGGTGGCTCCCAACCATCTATAACTCTAGTTCCAGAAGATCCATGGCTACGCATGTCCTGAAATCTACAGACACCAAATGGCACTCATACATTCATGAAAGTAAACATTCATGTGCATAAAATAAGTATTTTTCCATTAATTATTTATTCATTTTACATCCTGATCACAGCCTCCCTCCCTTTTTTCCACCCAGTCCCACCCTCCCTCCCCCTTTCCCATGCACCCCCCCTTCTTCTCAGAGAGGAGGGATCCTCCTGTACCAGCCCACCCTGACACATCAGGTCTCTTCAGAACTACACACATCCTCTCCCACAGAGACCAGACAAGGCAGCCCAGCTGGGGGAAAGGGATTCAAAGGCAGGCAACAAGATAGATTTCACTCCGAACGTTGGGGGACCCTCATAGAGACCCAACTGCACATCTGCTACATATGTTTATGGGGCCTAGGTCCAGCCCCTGCCTGCTCCTTGATTGGTGGTTCAATTTCTGTGAGCCCCCACAGGCCCAGGTCAGTTAACTATGTAGGACTTCATGTGATGTCTCTGACTCCTTCGGCTCCCTCAATCCTTCCCCAACTCTTCCACAAGACTCCCTGAGTTCCACCTAATGTTTTGGTTCTCTGCATCTCTTCCCATTGGCTTCTGGATGAAGCCTCTCAGATGACAGTTGTGCTCCTGTCTACACACATAGCAAAGCATGATTAATTGTGTCAGGGGTTGGTTCTCTCCCATGGGGTGAGTCTCAAGTTGGGCCAGTCCTTGGTTGGCTCTTCCCGCAGTCTTTGCTCCATCTTTGTCCCTGCATTTCTTGTAGGCAGGGCAAATATTGGGTCCAAGGCTTTGTGAGAGGTTTGGTGTCCTTCCCCCTCCCCCGCTTCCACTGGAACTCCTCCCTGGCTATAGGAAGTGGCCACTTCAGGCCACCCTCTGCTAGGAGTCTTAGGGTCACCCCATATCCTCCGAAGAGGCTCCCCAGAGCCTTGTCCCAGAGATGCAGCCCAACCCATCTATTTCCCTTCTCTCTCTCATCTCCACCATCCTCCTCCCTCTCCCCACACTTGATTCCCACCTCTGTTCCCCTCACCATCCCCCTTCCCACCCAGTCTCCTCTCTGCATCCACTTCCAATGTCTATTTTATTTTCCTTTCTGAGTGGGATTCAGACATCTTCCTTTGGGACCCCCTTAGCTTCTTTGGGTCTGTGGATTGTAGCATGGATATCCCGTAATTTATGTCTAATATCACTATGAGTGAGTACATACCATGTGAGCCTTTCTAAAATATGTCTTTTTACAAAATTGTTTTTAAATCCTGCCTAACTTTTAAAAATGTAGGTCCAT
Source organism: Mus pahari (assembly GCF_900095145.1). Taxonomy (NCBI): domain Eukaryota; kingdom Metazoa; phylum Chordata; class Mammalia; order Rodentia; family Muridae; genus Mus; species Mus pahari. The sequence goes on from NC_034599.1 coordinate 36,811,343, forward strand.
GTGTGCATGTGCAGGTGAGTGTGTGTGTGTGTGTGTGTGTGTGTGTGTGTGTGTGCAGGTGAGTGTGTGTGTGTGTGTGTGTGCAGGTGAGTGTGGTGCAAAGGAGGTTGGAGGTCAACCCCAGGGATTGTTGGTTCCTCATTTTTCACCTTGTTCAGGAGTGGATCTTAAACATATGTCAGGCTAGATGGCCTGGGACCTTTCAGGTCATCTTTTATCTCTTGGCTTTGCTTTGTCAAAAGCTCTAGGTCCATCTGTATGTTAAAGTCAATCATAAATAGAGATAGACATCTCTTAACCTCTCCACAGAGCTCCAAGATTACACGCATGTGCACTCTGAATATCCTGAGAATCCACTTCTTGCTTGTGGGAGAAGTGCTTTAAAATTGAGTCATTTCCCCAGCTTTTGTACAGCTTTTTTTTTTTTGAAAATGTTGATATTTCCACGGCATTGATCTTGGAAATCAGGTTAGAACTTTTGACACCTTTGTGATATAGGGCTCCCTTGTCTAAAATACATTTCCTTTCTAATTATGAAACTTTTGCTACCTTTAGTAAATTTACCAAGTTTTCTTAGTGCATCTCAGATTTTGCACATCAGGTTTTCTTTTTAGCTATCTTATGTTCTGTGGCCCTGATATAAATGGGACCTTCTCATCTCATCTTCACATTGATTATTATTTGTAAGTATGATAATGCTTGTTTAACTTTACTAATCATGTCCTCCTAGCAACTTGCTTTGCCAATTTTCAGCTTCATTCAGATAATTAAATTGAGCTTTCTGGGTTATGACCCATACCTGCAAATATAGATTCATATAGATATTCTCTCTCTCTCTCTCTCTCTCTCTCTCCCTCCCTCCCTCCCTCCCTCCCTCCCTCCCTAATTGTGAGATATCTAATCCTTATCATTTTAATAGTGATAACTGTGGGCAGTGTTTTTCTTCTGAGTGAGACTTTGCCTGTGGTCTTATAATTAAGAATGATGCTTTATGTGGGACTAAGACAAATATACCCCAGGATATTAAGAAATCAATTATCATTTTCACCTTATTTGATCATACTTTAAAAAATCAAAATGGTGGTTATTTTTAATTCATGTTTGTGGAAATAAAACTTCTATACATTAACATTCAGATTTTTAAGCATAGTGCTCAGAGAATATTTGAAATATTAAAACCATTAAAATGCATAAATACATATAACCATCAGTTTGCTGAGTTTTGACATGAACCTATATAAACACAACATAAAAAAAAAAAAAATAGTGTCATCTTCCCAAAGCATTTCTTCTCACCCCATTAAAAGCCCTCGTCTTAGTCAGGGACAGTATTTTTGTGATCACACACCATCATGACTTGGGGAGGAAAAGGTTTATTTAGCTTATCCTTCCACATCACTGTTTATTATCAGAGGACGTCAGGGCAGGACCTTAAACAAGGCAGAACGCCGGAGATGGAAGCTAATGCAGAGTTCAGGAGGACTACTGCTTACTGGCTCGTTCACTGGCTTGCTCCCCATGGCTTGCTTTCTTATAGAACCCAGGGCCATCAGCCCAGAAGTTGCCGCACTATGCACAGTGGCCTGGGCTCTCTCCCATTAATCACTAATTAATTAAGAAAACACCCTCCAGGCTTGCCTGATATTATGAAGGAATCTTCTTAATTGAGGTTCCTGTCTCTCAGATGACTTTATTTTATGTCAAATTGACATAAAACTAGCCAGCACAGGACCAGCCTCCCAGCCTGGCTCCCAGGGAACCAATGATTAAGTTGCATTTTCTGAACTATATAAATTAAGTCAAACATCACACCAGACCTGTTTGTTTTTTGTTTTGTTTTGTTTTGTTTTTTGATTTTCTATATAATCTTCAGTGTGTGACAGGAATCGGATTCCTCCAGGCTGTGGGCTTCTAGTACCTTCTGGGTTTTGTAGGTGTGCTTCTTTATCCAGTTCCATAAAGAAAATCTTCCAGACCCTTGTTCAGTGGAAACGTGGTGGACCAGGGAGCTGTTCTTCAGTTGTGGTCATATGTGTCAGAATATCAGTGCATATACTCACATGATTCTAATCTCTAAAATGCTACATGACTAACTGTATCAGAGACCTCTGTAATGTGGACAAGATTTTGTTCACTTATGACCATTTTGCATTATTTTCATTACTTGCGCCAGCAAATGTCTTGCTTAGGAATTAATGACATTCATCATCATTTTCCAACACGGTGACTTTGTTTGTTTGTTTGTTTTGTTTTTTTGTTTGTTTGTTTGTCTGTTTGTTTTGGGTTTTTTGTTTTTGTTTTTTTTTCTTTGTGTAGCCCTGGCTGCCCTGGAACTCATTTTGTAGACCAGGCTGGCCTCGAACTCAGAAATCTGCCTGCCTCTGCTTCCTGAGTGCTGGGATTAAAGGCGTATAGGGTAACTTGGTAGTAAATATTGAGATTTAATGAACTAATTTGAAAGACTTATGTTTTTTCCTTTGGAACTATTTAAATAACGTTAGAATTACATGTCTCTCAAAGTTTTCATAATATTCTCCCATACAACGTTGGGAACTTAGTGCACTTTTCCTTGAGGTATCAAAGAAAAGCAATTCATTTCTATTTTCATTTTAACTTTAGGATAATTATTGATAAATCATAGATCCCTAAGGTAAATATTTTTTTTTCACCAATCCACATACAATTAAATGGAGCCGTCTCATCAGAGTATTTTTGCATTACTGTTTACGGAATTGGCACTCAGTTTGTTTCTATGAATTTACACTCTCCCATCTTCACTGACTAAGCTGAATTATATATACTTAGTCAGTTGTATTGATCTTGTTTTCAGGGTGCTGATTTTTTTAGTGTGTTAGCTTGTCTTTCTGTGATGGGGTTTCCTAAATCAGTAACTGCTTAGGACCTACCTTTCTCTTAAAACTTTACTCCTCTGCTTCCCTTAAATTATTTGTGGCATTTGAATTATCTGCTTGGACTCATGGTTTATTTTTCATGTTTAATTATATACTCTACAGTTCCTATTTAAATTATAGTGGCCGTATTTTTCATTGTGTTTCTTAGATCTTAGAACTCTGTTTCTGTGAAGACCCCCCCCCCTACTTACTCTGTTGTGAAGTCCATGTTCCTGCTCATCCTAGTGCCTTTGTCTTTTCTTTTCTTGGTTCTTGTGTTTCTGGCTTGTGGTGGGGAGAAGGTGTCACAAAAGTTCTTTTTTTTAAAAAAAAAAAAAAAAATGGTTTTTGTTTTTGGCCGGTGATGGTGGTGCACATCTTGAATCCCTTAAGGCAGAGGCTGGTGGATTTCTGAGTTCAAGCTCTGTCTAGTCTACAGAGTGAGTTCTAAGACAGCCAGGGCTACAAAGAGACACCCGCTTTCAAAATCCCAACAACAACAATAACAATGAAATTATTATTATTATTATTATTATTATTATTATTTGAGATTATAATTACATCAATCTTTTCCTTGCCTTTCATCTTGTTAAACCTCCCATTTACCTTCCCCAACCTACCCCCACCCCATCCCAGCTCTCTTTCATATTCAGTGTGTGTGTTAGGATAACTGTTTTGTATTGGATGATCAGTTGGTGTGCTCTCCCTGGGGAAGACCGTTTCTCCAGCTCTCAGCTTTCCTTAGTTGCCTGTAGTTGTCTACAGTTGAGGGCTCATGAACTCTACTGCTTCCATGTTATCATGCCTATTACTCGTCTCTCTCTTTCTCTCCCTCCCTCCCCCCAACCCCCTTCTGTTTCAGATTTTGTCCAGGTTGATGAGACTTCATGAATGTCTCTTCTCTGGTAGGAGACATAATCTTAAAGCATTTTCTTGTTCCTCTGGATCTTACATCTTTCAGCCTCCTCTTCTGAAGTGATTCCTGAGCCTTTTGTGCTGGAATTGTAGATGGGTCAGTACTGTGCTCCACAACTCTGCATTTTGATCCACTGTGGTTTTCCTGTAATGGTCTCTATCTGTTGCAAAGAAAAGTTTCCTTGCTAAGGAGTCAAAACTACACTTACCTGTGGGTATGAAGATAAACATTTAGAATGTAGTGGGGATTATACTGGTCTAGCAAAGTGGCCATTAGAGGTTCTTCTCCAGGAACCATGATTTCAGTAGCCGTGTGTAGTTGACTAAGGTCTCCAATGCCAGGCATAACTTTCCTCTCGTTGAGTAGGCACAATAGTTCTTTTTAACTGGCATATTGCTGTGAAGTCATGGATACATTCTTTGGTTTAAAAATCACTATTGATATATGTGTATATGTGTGTATGATGTATGTGTGTGAGTAAGTGTGAGAATGTTTGCCATGGTACACAGGGAAAAATTAAAAGACAACTTTTATGAATCAGTTTTTTTTCTTCCTTCTACCATGGAATCTGGAAACTAGATTCAGGTTGTCAGGTTTGTGTGCCAAGTGCTCTTAATCACTAAGACACCTTGCTGGTCCAGGCACCCCATCCTTCACCTGCACTGTTTCAGTGTCTTTTATTATTCTTGCCTGCATATAAGTTGTATTTCTGTTGTGCTTGTGATACATGATCTCTCTCATATTCATTTTAAAACAGCACAAAGTCTGATTTCTTTCTTATTTTTATTTGGCATAGCATTTTCCTATAAAACAGCACTATTTGTTAAAAGACTTTCTTTACCTCTATTGAATTGCCTGAGAACCACCGTCAAAACTATCATGCATGTGGATCTGTGTGTCTCTTTCCAGACTCTGGACTTTCCCACGCCTTTTGTACCTCCCTCAGTATCTTGATGTCTGAATCTTTCTAAGTCTTAAACCAAACAATACTACGCACCAGCATTTTTCCTTATTCTAAAATGTGTCTGGTTCTTTGCAGTACCTTGCATGTCTGCATTAATTTTAGAATCTGATTTTCACAAAGAAAAATACTATTGTGGTTCTTAATCTGCCTATGCTCAATCTGCAAAGCAGTCTTCCAATCCTTCAGCATGGCTTGCCTCTCCACTCAAAAGAAGGTTTGCCATTCGTGTTGGTAAGATGCAATGCCTCCTTTTGATTTTTGTCAAAGCATCAGTCTTTTAGTGCTTTTGCTGTTATTCGCTCCCTTCAAAAAGGTTTTTAAAATGTGTATTACATCGGTACTTCTGTGTAGAGGCCTATGGAGGTCAGAAGACATCAGATGTCCTGGGACTAGAGTTCCAGATGGTTGTGAGCTACAATGCGGGTGGTAGAAACCATGTGGTACAAGTGCTCTTAACTGCTGAGCCCCACTTGTAAGCCCCAGCTCCCACTTTCTTTTGAGGGAAGGAGAGTTTATTTAAGGATACAGTGTAAAGGATCCAGTGTAGGGGATGCATGATATTGGAAGCACAAGGCGTCCGCTCACATTGGGCCCACTGGAAGGCAGCAGAAACTTACTTGTTCGTACATACTTTTGAATAAATTTACTTCCCCTGGGTATGCTGTGATTATTGTTTTTCTTCACAGCTCCTAGCCCTCTGACCTTTAACTAGTACCCACAGTCCTTGTCCCTGCATTGGCAGTTACATGTTCCTTTGATTTGAGTATGAAAGTACGTTTTCTGTGATAGATAAGCCTGGGAACTTTGTTAGTAATGAAGCTGGGGCTACCGCCCAGCTCTATTCAGTGCAAAGGAGCAAATATTAGGGTAATTATAAGGAATCCCCTACTTCTTCATATTTACGTAATAGACTCCATTCTTTGCTAGCACTGTATTACAGTAGCCTCACTTGTGTTGGTTTTGAAGTCTTTTGAAACAAGAAGCTCAGGACGGTACACATGAAAACCCATCCAACAGACTCCGTCACTGTTAACTCCCGAGGAAACCGCTTTCTGTTGGGAAAGACCTTGCACACAGGGCATTTTCTGCTTTGCTGTTTTTCTTTCTCTTCTCCTTCCCTGGTCTCCTGCCACCTTCCTAATATATGCAGCTCACACCGAGACCCTGAACAATGACTGCTTACAAAAAGCAGTTGGAAGCCTTGACTAGGGAGATAAGACAAGGCAGGAGACATGGAGTGAGAGCAGGGCAGGAGTAAGGCTAACTCAGGGGTCTTAGGAGCTGGATGTTAAAAAGAAGCCCGGAGATCGAGAAACAAGACAACAACAGAGTTTATGGGAACTCCATGTCAGGGAGGAAGTCAAGAATGTAGCCTGGTAGCTACAGTATCAGCTCCAGCGCCCTATGAGTGAGTGCTTGGGACAGAGGTGGTTCTGAATTTCAGAGAAAATCTAGACTGGTATGTATGGATGCAGGGCCATCATTTGGTACAATTCTTAGGAACATCTCTCTCTCTCTCTCTCTCTCTCTCTCTCTCTCTCTCACTCTGTGTGTGTGTGTGTGTGTGTGTGTGTGTGTGTATACTATTATGAAATCTAGGTTAGTACTATTAGTAAGTTGATTTGAGTCTTTAAAATGTTAAAGATAAAAGAGAGAGATTTCTACTAGTAACTCTTGCTGGCTATGGAACATGCTAGGCGAACACTGTGGAAACATACACTAAGCTTTGTCCTTCTCGAGCGGTGTCGTATTAGTGGCCATCAAAGCAGGGAGCTGACAGGCCTAACTTTCCCGTGGAGATGTTGTGAAAGGGGCGATTTGGGAAATGAGTGGGCTCGCTGGCCCCCATCAGTGTTCAATGCGCTACCCGGGAGCCAAAGCACCAGCCGTAGTAATTGCTGCATTTGTTTAGGGAGGTGCGTTCCCAGGCAGCGGAGCCTCATTTCAGCGCACATGCCTCTAATTTGATGTTTTTAAATTCAGCTCCAAGACTGTCGTCAGGCGCTTGTCCCCCTCTTTCCTTTAACACTGACCACCTTGTTCCCCTCTCTCCCGTGAACAGAGGCAAGCAGTGTGCATTGAAAGCCAACAGCCTTTGTGTGGCTTGAGAAATCTGAGGCTGACATCTCCAGGCCCTTTTTGTCTCTCTCGCCTCGCTCGGCCTGTGACCTGCCAACCGGGTTTGGCTCTCCCAGGCTTTCGTCATGTTGCATATCGATTGCTTTCCTTTCCTTTATTTGTAAGAGGCTAAAGGACAGACCCGGCTGCACAGTGACAGTGGCTTTGGACTGTGAGTAGGTCAGCCAACGTCCCTAGGTGCTCAGGTTCAGTGACACTTCGCTGGCTTAGCTGCTGTGACATCAGCAGCTCCTAAAGGACCCAACTGATTCTTGTTCTGAGATTTCACTCTGCCTTTCTGAATTCATTCTCTCTCTCTCTCTCTCTCTCTCTCTCTCTCTCTCTCTCTCTCTCTCTCTCCTTTCTTTCCTTTCTTAGACCTTGTGATCCTTAGGTACTGGATTTACTAATTACCCCCAATGCTGGCACCTGACAGCAGGTGGCCACCATGCCACCATTCTGTTAATTATATCCTGGGGCTTAGAGAGGCTCTTCTAATGACATCTAATCATCTACCTCAGACTCTTGGGCGGAGAGCAGGTTGCAGGCACACTCTCTTTCCCTGAGCTCTTTGAATTTATTCTTATGGTCTATCACCATGCCCAAGAGGTAGATGATAGACTTGCAGAGCAGCAGGTTCCTTCTCTCGTGGCTGGGGAGTAGTCACAGCTTAAATGCAGGGAACTGGATCAACGCAGTGTTGGTTTACTAGTCAAACAAGCCAGCTTCAGAAAGTGTAAGCTGGAGACCGCCAAAAGTCTAAGACTCGTCTCCAGTCCCCGTCAATCCACAGGGCCCCATCGTATACTGTCATTTAGCACAGTCCCATGTAGAAAGTAGGAGATGTGTTTAATTCTTCCACAGGGAAGTAAAGAAGACTGCTGTATAACGTGTGCAAGGCCTGCACTGGGCTGCCAAAGAAGTCAGCATAAATCCTTGTAGTGTTCTTCCCATGAGCGAACGGGCCTCTGCCTTTCATCCAGAAAACAGGGAAAAATATCCCTTTTGAGCTTGTTTGAAGTGCAGCCAAGAGAATTAATTGTGCATTATTTCCAGAAGGTTTGGTATTCCATGGAGGCAGGTACTGTGTGCATATATGTGTACAGACAAAGGTAGATAGATATAGCGATAACTGACTGCTTCAAGACACGGACACCGAAAGAAATGAATTATGGGTAAAGGGGAACTGTCAGGCAGAGAGTTTTGGTTAATTTGCAGGGATTTTTAAAGCAACTGTGATGGATGTGGGAAGAGAGATCGATGGAGAACTATCAATAGGATTTTACTGTGATGACGTCATTGCCACCAGCTCACTAGTCCCTCAAATGACTGTAATCTGAGCAAATTAAAAGGGGAAGTATGATCTCTCATGTCACAATGAAAATAATAATAAAACAATCGCATACTCTCACAACTGAGGAGATCCGCCTTGGAGGTCAGGGACAGATACAATTGTCCTGGGTGAACGTCAGAGGTGTCTTACCTGATCAACAATCATGATCACAGCTTTGGGGTGTCATTGCAGATGAACCTAACAACACTCTTTACGACAACCAGGCCAAGTTCCCTTTTCATATGAGAGGTGGTCCTCGGGGTCAGACTGGGTACAACGGCCTAGAAGTGTGCAGGTGTAATCCTGGTTTATTGTTCCGGAGGTAGATTGTGTCTGGCTGCTCTAGCCTGTCCTCACCCTTCAGAGAACCCTTTTTGGTGGTCCCTCCTCAGTGGCTTCACGCTTGCATGTCTGTTCTCCTAGGTAAGACCTGAGTCAGCATATTCTCCAGGGCTTTCTTGAGTGATATATGATGTGGCCCTGGCAGGTCTCCAGGCCTCTCCAACCGATGCCACCTAGAGCTTCTTGTCACTGCCCCCATCAAAAGGAAGCTCACAGACAGAGGGTGAGAAGAAAGAAGTAATCTAGGAGATGCCTAAACAAATGTACACTGAAATTCCAGGCAGCTGTGCAGCTCACCCCAATTTAGGATAATTCAAACTTTCTTGCTGAGTTCACTGGTTATTTGTTGACCATCCCGACTGGTGTCGTTGTAGCAACTCTCCAGAGGGACTTTAAATTTGTATTTGGTTTTTGCTAGGTCTTCTTTTTCATCTTTTCCTCCCCTAATTATTGTATTCTTTGTTCTCTCTCTCTCTCTCTCTCTCTCTCTCTCTCTCTCTCTCTCTCCCTCTTTCTCCTCCCTCTCTCTTGTTTGCAACTTCTCAACCAATTAGCTCCTCATATCCTACTTCTAGTATTCCTAGGAGCTTGACTTTCTTCATAGTCGGGTGGGTTGTTGAAGATGCTAGTAAAGATGCAGGTGTAGCCCAATTTTTGACCACTGCTCTCCATCTCTTTGTTTTGGCTTTAGACAGAGGGGAAAACAAACAGTTCCTTGGGTTCTCCTCTCTCTGTCACTGCCCCTGCGATTTTTTTTCCCTGGCTACTTGGGAGCTGAGCAGGGTCGCCTTGGTAAGCATTCATTTCTCTTCCTCAGTACATGTGAATACATTACGTCATTCCAATGAGATCTAGGCTTCAATGACAGACTCTCCCTGCTGGCTTGGCTGTGTTCTCAGCTCTGCAGACAACAAAAGATGACAGGTTGTAAGTTCCCACGTCAGAAGAGAGCAACTGGCTTCTGTTGGCAACCTTACTTGTCAACTGGCAGCCCCAAGAAACAGGCTCTCTGGGTCATATAAGGACAGGCAGGGGCTGACAAGTTTGATAGAAGAAGAAGCAAGGAAAGGGTTGGCTTTGACTTCATAGCCTGACAGTATCTCATCTCCCCCTTCCCCACACATATTGTATTCTTCGTTGCAGAGTTCATGCCCACCTCCGTAGCCTGGCACTAGGGTGGGGTTACAAGAGACAGAGTTTTTTCCTGACTGTGACCCTAGCGAAGAACCTGGGAATGGTTACATGTCACCTAGTCAGTAAGCAACTCTCTTCCTTCCCTCTTCACCAAACCTAGCCAGCTTGATGTTCTCTGTTACTAATAACCAATAAAAAACGAAGCCTATTCGATTTAACTTCTTTGGAATGCAATGCTTATTTGAAATCCAATAGAACCAATCCAGTGTGGATGTGGATCCTACATAGTACCTGGCTTGGGTTTGTAGACCCTTCAAGGAAGCCTTTTATTTAGGAATATTTTTTGGATTTGTAAGAAAATTGAGACAGTGATTTAGAATTCCTATACACCATGCACCTTGTTCCCAGGCCAGTTCTACTATCTGGCTGATTTTGAACAAAAGGCAAGCTTTTAGAGAAAATTATAACTGTCCAGTGTGGGGTCCCCTCTTAAGTCCCATCCATTGTCACAGCACCTTTCTGCTTCTGGGATGGATTCCCTGCCCAGTGTGGGAGAGGATTAAGCGGATCTAATCTTGTGCCATATTCTAGGTGTCAATCACACGTTTTCCTATGGACAGCCCAGCTAGCCTGTGGATCCAGACCAACCTGTATTAGAAATCCACAGAAGGGGAGTATCCTTTCTGTACTTCCACCAGAACAGTTGAAAATTATACACGTCCCTCCTGACTTAAGCCATTCCTATTGAGCATTCTTTCAAGAGCCTCTCGGAGCTCTATTCAGCTCCTTCTGCTTCCCAGGGTAGATTTCTGAAGCTGTCCTGGAACCTGGATCTTAAGCCTTTCCTCCCTAGCTTCTGTCTTCTGTACCATGACACCAGACCTCACCCCAACACTCCTTACTTGCTTGAGATAAGGCCTGTTGATATCATGACCTCCAGATTTTGTATTGTAGGTCCGGAACTATACTTTTTTTTTTTGTAATCTCTGTTCCCCAAAAATGAGGTCATGTCCAAGCCCTTCCAAACTTCCCTAGTCTGCAAGCACTCCGCACGCTATTCTTTATATAGCAAGCATTAAGATAACCTTCAACACTTATGTGACCATGTTTGTATAGACATTTACTGCTAGCTGGTCCCAAGCTCCATCATTGAGGGGCATATAGACAAATAATAAACTCTACATTAAAGCGCTCTCAATCAGCAGAAAAAAAAACAGTAAGAATAGTGGGAGTTTCTGGGCATGGAGAATAGGTACTTTAAAGCACATGAGGCTATGGCAAGGAAAACATTATTCTTTCACCTCTCTAGAAAGGGCACAGAGGAAGCAAAGCAGACTCAAGGACAATCAGCAATGGACATGTTATGTCTGAAGGAACTACAGGGCACCCAAAAGACAAAACCTCTGTGCTGGAATATATGGGCCTAGTTTCAGCCATTGGCAAAATACAAATGTAAATAGAATCCTTAGGTCTCCAGGAGATCATGGGAGGTGTGGACCTTGATGGTGGTAGAAGGGTTGATATTGAGTAATCCCAAAAGCTGTCTCTCTTATTGGGAGAGTGGGAGGCATGAGAAAGAGGTATATTTCCCTCCTCGTCTCAGCTGTCTTCTGTAGTATAATCTGCTGATGTGAAAGATACTAGGTCGCTCTTTGCTACTGCTAGGAAAAGAGCGAGGAAACCACACGTGGTTGCATTTACGATCAAGGCACAGGGAAGCCCAGTCTTCCGCAGGTTGTGCTGGGTGATGGCGAACTCAGAGACAAAGCTGGGAGATCCAGACACATTCACAATCCCCGGGTGAATTTCCCTCTCCCTCTCTGTGAGGAAGGGATGTAACATCACTGATCCAGTAGCGGTTAGGACAGGACACTCTCTGCTACTCAGGAGGAGGTTCCTAAGATCACCAGGGCCTGTGGGGGGCAGCTGGTAAATGACCATGCTGCCCAAGAATGTGGGATACTGTGAGGACCTTAAGTAGCCACTCCAGTGTCTGTGTTTTAGAACTAGAAAAACAAATATGTGTGATCTATATCCAGCAAGGAAAGGAAAAAAAAAAGGACCAAGACAAAAATGTGTAATTATGATGAGGGCGTCTGGAAGAATCAGAGGCTCAGAAAGGCTTCCAAATTATTCATTGTGTTGAATTAACAGTGATGACTAAGATGACTGATTAATAATGAACACTGCTTTAGAGCTCCAGAATGAGGAAGCAGCAGTATGCTAACTAAACGGACCGCAGATCCTTCTGGGCTCCTTGCTTTAGAGTTGATTGATAGTATACTGTTGTGAGAAATCTAAGGAGATGGCATGGGTTGCCTTTCATCTCCTACCTGCAAACACTTATCGAAAGATTCTTGAATCTTTAGAAACAGGTCAGATGTCTTCATGGGGCTGATTAGCCACTTAAATTGGAGGAAGCTCTCACAGAGCTTTGTTTGTTACACCATCTCTGTCTATGGCTCACGCTGCCCTCAGACAGTCCTCCCCGCTCTGCTTCCAGTGAGCTGGGATTTCAGGCCTGCTCCAACAAGTGTGCCTCCCAAAGAGGTATTTTCAAGTAACACAGTTGCATTATTGTCTGCAAGTGAGGTATCTAAAGGCTGTAGGCAAAGACTGTCCTTGTCCTATTAACAGAGGAGCTCGGAGCCTTGATAAGTCACCCCAGATCCATGCAACTGGATATCCCAGAACAGGGTCACGTCAGGAGAGCACGCAGGGTGAGAACAGGCACTGATGTTGAAGGGCCTCGCTGAGAGTGTAGATGGCAGGGAGCAACCTAGAAACCAGGAAGGAGCCTGAGACATCCTTTCTCAGGTATGAGCTTTTCTGACCAGCTCGGGAAGTGCTCACAACATGACTGATATAAAATTTTGACAGTCTCATGCCATAATAAGGGAGGAAGCCAGGTAAGGTGGGCCACCTCTGTAATCCCAGCACCAGGAAGGAGAAGACAGGAACATCCGAAGTTCAAGGCCACACGTGGCTATGTACAGAGCAGCTTGACCCACCTGAGACACCATCTCCAAAACAAAATCAGGAATAATCATAAGGGGATAAAGTCCATTTTCTGATATGGCCATTTTTTTTTTTAGAAATTATGCTTGCATGTATTTATAGGATCAATGTAGTATTATGATCCTAATACAGTATGTAATAATTAACCCAAGCTAATTAATATTTGATCTCTTTAGAATCCCTATAAAATGAATATCAATAGACCTACTTTTAAAAAGAAAAGCAGAAAATGTACTTGTTATCCCTGCCAGTCAATATCTGTTCCATAGCTACCAAATTTCAATACCTACTACGTGGTAAACACAAGATAGGATCTTTGTTTCTATAAAGCTATCCTAAAGGACAGCAGCCCCTTGATGCAACTCACTCCATGTGGGAATTATTTCCTTCTCTAACACTGGACTTAGACACATGACTTCCTTTAACCAATCAAGTACAGGTAGGAGTTGTTTATAACACTTGTAGGCAAAAGTTGGAGGAAGCAGCGCGTGTTTTTTTTTTTATCAGCGATTTCGTTTCTTTTTTGAGGGAGAATGAGGTAGCCCAGGTAGGAGCTTGTGTTCTTCCTTGTAGTCTACCTGTGTGGAGAGGACCCCTGGCTGCCCCACAGCCAATGCAGCAAAATACAGAGGAGAAGAAAATCTTTTGTTCTTACAAACCACTGACTGCTGAGATCACCGTCACCTAGTGAGGGATGAGAGCTAACTGAGATCACCATAACCTAGTGAGGGATGAGAGCTAACTGAGATCACCATAACCTAGTGAGGGATGAGAGCTNAGTGAGGGATGAGAGCTAACTGAGATCACCATAACCTAGTGAGGGATGAGAGCTAACTGAGATCACCATAACCTAGTGAGGGATGAGAGCTAACTCCCACGTGAATAGGTATGGGTTGTGTGTTGGTATAGGGAATAAAAAGAGGGTTGTTAGGCGTCTATCTCCAGAGCTGACATTTTTAATGGGCCATGCGAGGGCATTGTACACTCGGCAGAATAAGTGTCCCCACTGTTTGGACGACTTTTCCACAATTGTTCCCAAAAGATTCAGATTCTGGATGGGGAGATGGCTCGGTTGGTGGAGTGTGTCTGCCTGGCAAGCATGAGGACCTGACTTCCATGCCCCCCAAACCCATGTTAAAACAATAAATAAACAAAAACTAGGCACAGTACCGTGTGCTAGAACTTCTCCTCTGGGGAGGCAGAGTCGGAGGGTCCTTGGGGCTCACTGGCCAGCCAGCCTGGCCTTGTTGGTAGTTTAAGGCCAGTGAGAGATTCTGTCTTTAAAAACAAAAGTGAAAAATATCTTGAGGGGTGAGACTGGAAGAGTTTTATTTTTTGGATTTCTATATACATACAGCCCACTGGAACACACATACAAAAATGTACATGCAAGCCGCAACACACAAAAGATCCCAATTCTGGGAGAACTTCCCAGAACAGGACAGAATTCTATAGCTGGATTTCTGCACAGATTCATGGAAACGCCAAACAATTCCTCAAACGTTTACATTTGGACTGAGTCCAAGGCATGGTTTTCCCCTCACTCCTTGTTCCCTAATTTGAAATCTGTACGGATCTTCAGCGAAATGGAGCCACATGGTTTTCATTTAGGCATTCTTACTTCATCAAAATATGGTTTGAATGAGTCACTTGATGGTTCAAACTCTTGAAATCATAGCTTCCTTCCCAAGTAGAAAGACCTGCACCTCAAAGGGAAAAACTTGTGTGCTCTGTTGGGGGGATGTGATGAGGTACCCAGGACAAATGTCTTCTCACTCTTGGCTTCAATTCAAGGTCCTCCAAGCGTGACTCTCCTTCCTCTCAACCAGATTTCAGCTTGCCAAGTAAAACCGCAACATCCAGCCATCCAGACAAGACATATTGCTTTCCAGAAAATCAGAGGTTTGCAGCCAAAGAAGTCAACATTTCCCTAGTCACCTACTCTTGCCTCTGACACTTAATTTTTTTCTTTGCCACCAAGCAGAGTTTAGCACTTAATGTCTTATTTGTCGTTGATAAGGAAAAGGAATTTTAGAATCTAATTTTTTGAACCATCTTGAACACTCCTAACTAGCCCCGCTCACTTCCTTACTGTTTTAATCTCTCCCTCCGAACCAAAGCATTGGTAACTCCCTAGACATGGCCTGGCTCTGCTCTGTTGTAAGTGTTGTTCTTTTGCTCCGCGAAGTTTCATCCCGAGGCCGTCATCCACTTCTGCTTAAAGTGTCTCCCTTCTGGTTCCTCTCCAGCTGCATACTTTGCCTCCACATTCCCACCAGGCAATGCTTACACTGTGTGAGCATTTCCCTCCTGACATTACAAAGTTTTGTGAGCAGGGTAATCTCTAAAACACTGGGCAGAGAACAGGATTTATTTGTTCTTATTTCTGTCTTCTCACCAGGGAAGAGGTTTCCAATCCCTGTTGACTGGCTAAATAAATAGGTAAGCTCTCAGATGGATAAATGACATTGTAGAATCATTACTAGACCTCCAGTCTTCTAACCCTCTAGCTTTGCTTTATATTCAATGTATCCTTTCTACAACTTACAAAGAAAAACATAACTCTTCTGGGCTAGGGAAATTGGACTCAAAGTTTTATGTATAACAAAAATATCAAAATTAGTTTTTTCTTTATAAATTAGGTTTTTTGTTTGTTTGTTTATAGGCAGGGTACTGCTGGGAGGTGGCTTAGTTGGTAAAGTGCCTGCTGTGTAAGCATGGTGACCTGAGTGTGGAACTCCAGCATCCGTGGTTAGAACACATAAATACATATGCTGGCCCATGTGTGTAACCCTAAGATTGGGGCATCAGAGACAGATAGAACCTTGCACATGGTCCTGCTGGCCTAGCTGAACCAAGAAGCTTCAGGGTCAATAAGAGACTCTGTCTCAACAAAGGAAAAGGTGGAGCTGGGAATCCAGCTCAGTGGGAGAGTGCTTGCCTAACTTCTATGAGACCCTAACTTCAGTTCCCAGCACTGTAAATGAATCATCTGAGATGGAGAGCAATTGAGGACAGACATCTGACACCAGCTTCTGACCTCTACCATTGTACACATGTATGCACACATAGACATACACATGCTCACACACTCAGAGAGAGAGAGAGAGAGAGAGAGAGAGAGAGAGAGAGAGAGAGAGAGAGAGAGAGAGAGACGCAGAAACACAAACACACACATGCACACACAGAGACACAAATACACACACAGTCGCACACATAAACACACACAGGCATAGACACAGTCACACATACACAGTCACACATACACAGACACACGTACAGAGATATATACAGAGACACAGACACACATAGTCACATACACACAGATACACAAAGTCACACACAAAGACATTCACACAGAGACACACATACATAGAGGTACACACACAGACATACACACACAGACACAGACACACACACAGACACAAACCCACAGACATATAGAGATATATACACAGACACACACATACACATAGACATACACAGAGACACACACACAGACACATATGCACAGATATAGACACAGGCACAGACACAGTTACATACACACACAGACACAGTCACATACACACAGACATACAGAGATATACACACAGATACACACATACACACAGACATTGACACACTGTTGCAGAAGCGAAGAGGAAAGGCCTACCTAGAGGGGGTTCAGGCACTATGGAGGCAGGATGAGAGGGTGATAGTTGTTTCTCAGCAGCTCTCTAGTTTACATTCATGGATGTTTGTAGAACTTTCCTGGTGTTGGCTTTCCTCCTACTCTGTTAGGTCTTGCCTCTAATCCAGTTCACATCTCTGCAAGTGCTGAATCTTACACACTTGAATTACAGATGTGTTTTGGAAGGGATGAGCAGACAATTTCTGCATGATGACTTTTCTTATACAAATATTATAAATATGTACATGCCACAAAGACCAATAAATACTGGGGATATTTCACACACATGTGGACACAGATATGTAATATAGTATGTACATTGGTTGGTATCATTTGTATATGTGTGTGCCCATATTCATTTAACTTCAGATGTGAATGCATTTTCAGGTCTATTAAAATCCAACCTCCTAATGACTGCATTGCCCTCCAGGAAAATTCTAGACTCACATTGGGTAGAAGACAAAAACGAATTTAACCAATTAACCACCCATTATTCCAATAACAGTAAGGACTATACAAGCTAAGTGGGTTCTGGCCATTGTGTTATGAGTGGCACAAAGAGGAAATGGTGATTTTTAAGAAAAGAAGTGAGACACTAAGTAAATAATTCAAATGAAATACATATGCCTCTTTCTGAAACAAAGCAAGACTCAATTATTCCCTTCCCCGTCTCACCTTGCTTCAAAGCTCTGAGAGTCCCTTGTAGAAATTTATGTTTGTTTTCTTAAGATGATGGGTCCAGGAGCTGTGACCAGAAACTGGGTGGGTGACAACCCACACTGTAGGTATGCCAGCATCAGAAAGTCTTGAATCACACAAAAACTGTGACCACCGAGGAAGAGGAAACCGTGATTCATATCTCTTAAAGAGTTTTACAGTCATCAATGCCCAGAGTGAGCTAGTGAACTTAGAATGGGTGACCTTAATAGATATAACTGAATGTGGACCCATCGTACCATGAAATTAAATTTTAAATCTGAATTGATGAACAAAAAATGCTGCCTTGATATTTTGAACAATAGTCTTAACAGTTTTGTAATTCTTTCTCTTTCATAAGAATGGATCTGAATCAGAGACTGAAAAGGAGCGCTTTGCTGAAAGTCTGCACTTAGTTCAACCAGAAATGACTAAACATGAGCTGTTCTGCCAGCATGGGGATACCTATTCACAGGCTGCAGAGGTCTTCATACTAAAGTCTTCTTCTAAAGACTCTGCCTCCTTCTCCATCTGGGGCAATTGAGCCCTTTTCACTACTTATCAGACCTTGCAGTACTAAGGTCTCTAACTCTCTTGTGCTCTCTCCACCAGCTCCCCTATGCACATGGACTTAGACACAGACACGCACATGTGTGCGTGCGTGCGTATACACACACACACACACACACACACACCCCGCTTCCTCAGCTCAGGTGTGTCTCCCTTTTAGTTTTTGTAAAAGTCTGAGTCTAATTTTGTTTTCCATAAGACATGTTTTGTTTTGTTTTTTCTTTATGTTCCACATTTGCCCGCTTAGCTTTCCATCACCCCTACGTTCACACACTGACCCCAAACCACCTGGCTTCCTAGGCTATTGTTAGCTTTCATTCCTGGGACAAAAGGCTGAGGTGCCTGTTTCACATGAAGGACCTGGCTATCAGGTTCTTGCTGCTACCCTGTTACAGGGCCCTCCTGGTGCTCAGGGCCCCAACCCTGAACCCTCCAGCCCATGGGGCAGGGCTGTTCTTCCCTGTAAAATCCCACTATTTTGTTTACACTTACTTCTCTCAGTCTGGTCATGTCCTCTCTCTCTCTCTCTCTCTCTCTCTCTCTCTCTCTCTCTCTCTCTCTCTCTCTCTCTCTCTCTCTCTCATCTATAATAAACCTTACCCTCCACCACACTTAGGAGCAGTCGTGTCTCCTTTCCTTTTGTTTCTTCTTTTTCATTCTGTAAATATCTAAGTATCAGATCCTGTTGGTTGCTTCTAGCCCCCATCCCACCCCTCATCTTCCCAGCACTGGGGCCTGGCTAACAATCCCTCACCTCAAGTATTTCTTAAACATGGCTTCTAGATCAGAAGTCCCAATCTTTTCCCCTTTGCCTAATTGTTATTTTCTCAAATACCCCCCACCCGAGTTCCAACCAGAGCTCTGGTTTTACTTGTCCCACCCCCTCAGTCTCATGCTTTCTCATCGCTCCAACCATCACTGCTTCCCATTCACTGATTTCCCATTCGCTCACCCATTGTGGTGGTTTGAATACACTTGGAACTATTAGGAGGTGTGACCTTGTTGGGGTAGGTGTGGCCTTGTTGGGGAAACTTCGTCTTTGTGGGGGTGGGCTTTGAGATCCTAGTCTCAAGTTCCAGCCATTCTCTCCTGACTGCCTGCAGAGGACATCCCCTCCTGACTGCCTTCCAATCAAGATGTAGAATGCTCAGCTCCTTCTCAAGCACTACGTCTGCCTGCTTGCTCCCATGCTTTCCACCATGATGATAATGGACTGATGAACCTCTGAAACTGTAAGCCAGCCCTAATTAAAATTTTTGCCTTTACAAGAGTTGCCTTGGTCATGGTGTCTCTTCTCAGCAATGAAACCCAAACTAAGGTATCTATTTACTCACTCATATATCCATTCATATATTAAGTCCCTTACATTGGATAATTCCTTCCCCAAAGCCCCTCCTTCAACACAGCTGTTCACAGAGCTTCTGTCAGATAACACTGCGAAATCTCTCCACGCTTCCCTCAGGCACGGCTGCTCTTCTGAATCCCAATTCTGAACAATTTAACTTTCAAGTATTGATGGGCCTGACCTTCTAGCTCATTCTCTGAAGCCCTACCCAGACTCACCTTTGCTGCCTTGCTGTTCGCCAGTCTCCGTTGCAGACGGCCTACGACTGTCCTGTTGTGTACCTTCCTACTCTGACAGAATGTTTTCAAGCTTCCTTCCACAACCATTTCTCATTTCTTTTATTAACAAGACTAATAACCCGCAAATGGGAACTCCCATTTCTCTGTAATGGGCTTAGTTTTTTGAATGCTTGATTCCCCCAGAGAGTGGTATCTTAATGATATTTTTGTTGCTTGTGGCTCCTTTCTGAGGTAGGATCAGGCTGGCAGGAATCGGTGGGAATTTGAAGCCTATAACCCAACCTCTAATTCTGATGCTACTCTCCACCTCCTGAGCCACCATGTTGTGAGGAGCATCCACCATCTACTACCCCAACCATGAACTCTGCCAGGCCAAGCCAGGACCACTTGGCTAGAAATGGTGTTATGCATAGTGAGTTAGGCTCCTCTCCAGTAATAAAACAAATAAGATAACCCCACCACCCCCTCACCCCAGATGTGCCCCCAGACCAATAATAAACAAACAAGACACCCCCCACCCCGCCCCCACCCCAGATGTGCCCCCAGACCAATCTGATCAGGAACATTTTCCATTAAGACTTTCCTATCAGGGTGTATAAAGTTGAGAGTTAGACTAACTGAAATGATCTTCATTGTCAGTTTGAAGGATTTTGTAATCAGCTAGGAGACATTGATTCTGGAGTGTTTCCAAGGAGGTTTGGTTGGGTCACACATGTTGGCTGTACGGTAGACCTATAGGCTAGACCTATACTGAATGAAAAGAAAGGAAAAAAGCAAGTAACGTGTGTGTGTGTGTGTGTGTGTGTGTGTGTGTATATATATATATATATATATATATNTGTGTGTGTGTGTGTGTGTGTGTGTGTGTATATATATATATATATATATATATATATATATATATATATATATATTTGTGTGTGTGTGTATTTGTGTGTGTGTATATATTTGTGTGTGTAAGTGTGTGTGTGTAAGTGTGTGTGTGTGTAAGTGTGTGTGTGTGTGTGTGTGTGTGTGTGTGTGTGTGTGTGTGTAGAAAGAGAGAGAGAGGGAAGAGGAGTTCCAGCAATCACTTATCTCTCCACACTTCCTGATTAAGACTCCTATCACCACGTCTTCCCTCACAGGATAGACTTCATTCCTCAGAGCTATGAGAGAAAATAAACATTTTCCCCCGTAAGTTGATCCTTGTCAGGTATTTGGTCACAGGGACGAGAAACGTAACCGATGCCCTAACTGTCCATCTCTGCCAAGCACCCTAAGAACCCAACTCCATGATATTTCAGATGCATTATATCTAGAGCAAAAGATAGTCCATTGTGTCAAAGGATAAAGACTAACACAACAATTTGTTTTAACTACCAACATTTATGAAACATGAATTACCTCTAGACATACCTTCTACTGTGTTATACATCTCACAGGAACACTACAATAAAATAATTTTATCTCTTAGGAGGGCAATTTATTTCCTACTTCACAATGAGTTAAATGAGAATGCTTAGTTTCCAAATGAGGTCAAACCCACCCTATATCTTGCTTAGTCTGTAAGTTGGTATATGGAACTGAATGACTTTTCTTTGTATTCAAGATTCAGGGATGTTTATCATCAATAAATCTATATTGTCCTTTTTTTTTTTTTTTAAAATTCAGTTCCCACCCTAGATATCATCCATTGCCTCTGGATTTAAACTCAGATTCTTCTGTCCCATGATCATGGCTCCCCATAGCCCTACCTCACTTGACCTATGCTCTTTGTGCTTTTTTTTTATAGTTTGATCTAAAGTAAAAGTGTGGTAGCCTTATCTCTAAATCAGAAGATCACACAGCACCTCTTTCCACACAAATCCTTCCTGCCCAGAAAGACTTCTATCCTATGGCCCATGCACCACACTCTTCCTAACACAGAAACATTTCTTTTCATTCATCAGGAGCCCCTTATTGCCCCAAAGCCTAATGACAGGGACTGGGCAGCAGTGTAAGGAAAGATAAGCCTATAGACACTTGAGGAAAAAACACTCTGACCCACAATTGTCAGCAACATTGCACCCAAGAAACACATCCAAGGATTTTAGTCATGTAATTTTGAAGGATTCAGCATCTGCCTTTCTTGTTGTGTGTGTTTAATTACCTGTTTGTTTGTATATCTATTTGAATATGCAAATGAAATCTCCTGTAGAACCAATAGCTCTGACTCCCCAAGTTTAATGGTAGGTATGGTAGTCTGGTTTTCACATCGTTTCAATGCTTCGTACTTTCTCTGGAGCTCAAGCACCAAACTGCTCAAGGAGGTTGAAGCATCTACCCAGCTCATTGCCAAGGGAGCAACTCCTGAGAGTCCTAAGACTTTTCTGAAGCGACAGCAATCACACTGACTCAAGTCATCACAATCATTATATCATCCTCCTTTGCACATCAGTGTGTGATCACACAGTGTCCCCTTACACTTTCCTATTTAATCTATCTGGTGAGTCAGCTTGGACTAAGGTCATTTTATGTGTGAGGAAGAGCCAGAATCTATGCTAACTCCCAAACCTCCTGACTTCTAGGGCAAACTTGTTCCATTACATCATGCTGTGTGTAGTCGGAGCTGTGTAACCCTGTACATAGGCAAGCAATATGACATAGTGGCTAGGAACAATAATTATGAGAGTTCTCTTAGTTAGGGTTTCATTGCTATGAAGAGATACCTGACCGAGGCAACTCTTATAAAATACATTTAATTGGGGTGGCTTTACAGTTTCAGAGGCTTAATCCATTATTATCACGGCAGGAAGCAAGGCAGCATTCAGGCAGACATGGTTCTGGAGAAAGAGCTGAGAGTTCTATATCTTGATCCAAAGGTAGTCAAGAGACTATATTCCTCAGGCAACCAGGAAGAGGCTCTGAAATTGCACACTGGATGGAGCTTGAGCATAGAGACATCTAAGCACACCCCACCAATGACACACTTCTTCCAACAAGGCCACACCTCCTAATAGTGCCACTCCCCATGGACCAAGCATTCAAACATATGAGTCTATGGGGGCCAAACCTATTCAAACCATCACAAGGGCAAACATAATTATTCTAGCAAACAAACAACCTCAAGGTTCACATCTTTTCTGTATTCTATTTGCTGGGTCTTGGACAAGTTTTTAATTTAATTCCATTTTTCTCACCTATACATGGAGCTCAAAAGTCTGCCCATGGTGCTGAAGGTAAAACAAAATGAAGCAACACCCATGTAGCACTCAAGGTCTGTGTGATGCTTGATACAAGGCAAGGGGTTAATAAGTGAGGGTCCTTCTCTTACAAAGAGGACACAAAGTCTTCTTCAACAACATGAGAAGTTCTGAAGGTCAAAGCAATTTAAGTAACTTATGGGAAAGTCCAGCCAAAATGGACCTGAAGCTAACTTCGCACTTCTTAATCTCAGGAACATAAATGAAACTAGGGTGCTGGTCATACCGTAAGCTATGTGGCTCTACTGCATCCTCATGTTATCAATTGATCATGAACTGAGGCCACATGAGCCTTTATTTTTTTTTTTTTATATAAGTTGATTATCTGGATATTTGTTCTAATGATGGAGGCTTGACTAACAAAGCAGAAAATAGCCAGAGAACAGGCTCTTGAGAAAGGAGCTGTACCAGCATACCCTGCCCCTGAAGAGGCAGATGCCGAGGCAGATCCACATCAAGAGAGTAGTTTGAGAAATCCTAAGAAATGGTCAAGGGAAGCAAGAGCAGGCAGGAAGAGGCAGTCTCCAGCTATGATACTGGAAAGGCACATGTAAAGGGAAAAGAGAGCACACATCTAATACAGTCTGAGGAGCATCACAGAAGGCCAGAACACAGGCTTCCTAAGAGTCCTGTGTTCAGCTAGGAAGAGTCCGGCTGCATGGCCTCCTCAGTCCGTCACTATTGATACATACCTTGTAGAGAGCATGGTCTCCACCCCAGATCCCAAAGGACAACACCTGGGGACCATCAGCCGAGCCATATACCTTTCAGACACTCGCCACAGGCAAATTTTGCAGAGGAGAATGTCTGAGCCTGACACACCTGCCTCGGAACGAGGACAAGTTAGAGCTGGCATGAGTGACAGTGTACACTGAGGTCATTTCCATGGACCTCATCACCTCCCTGCCGAGAGGGTTTGGCCATGTGCATGTTTCCCAATTAGGAATTAGGAATATGTTTTTAGGTCATCATCATTGTCACAAAAGAAAAGGGAGAAGAGAAACAAACAAAACAAAAACACATTGTCACCTACCTGACCCCTGTAGTCATCTATGGCCATCAATCATACCACAGTTCCTCTTTGTCGTCTTTTATTGAATGTTGTCCATGGAATAACAATGCCTACGGTGCGCGCACGCACACACACACACACACACACACACACACACACACACACACCAACAGCAACAGACCAAGACAGAGAGAGACCTTACAGACATAATCTGTGGTTTAGCCTTAAGGCTAGAAAATGCTATTTAAACAGGAAGAGGCCTGGTACTCACCTCTGTGCATGGCACTTTCTGCTCACTGTTTTAGACTCTGCTGATGGCTTGCCTTATCTGTTAGCCCCATCCAAAGATCAACTCTATCTTCACCTCATCCTTTCTTTGGATTTACCTTCCGTTCTGACATCATCAGAATGTTCCTTCAAGAAAGCACTTTGGGACTCTTACTCAGAGCTGAGAATTTTGGAACTTAATTTTACCTAGAACAAGGAAACTCTCTGCGGTTGGTAGGCAATATTGTTTGGGGATCTGGAGATCTAAATCAATAACTGTTTCCTTCAAAAATCAATACGAGTGTACTTAGTTCTATTGTGCTTCATTAAATATGCATTGGTTATTTAAAATTATTCTGTCTGTTCTGCAGGAAAACAAGTATTAAAGCTGGTGAGCTGGATGGGCAAGAGAGCTTACTATTTAATAGTATGGGTTGGTCCTTGAGAGGACCCAGGTTCAAGTCCCAGCACCCACATGGCAGCTAACAGCCATCCATAACTCTAGCTCCTAGAGCTCTAATGCTTTTCTCTGTCCTCTTTGGTCATCACACACATACGGTGCAGAGACACACATGAAGACAAAACATGCATACGCATAAGATGAAAATGAAGATTAAAATACAAAATCTAAAATGCAAAACCTGGCGAGAAAGGTTAGAATTAGGTTGCACGAATGTGACCTGAAGTAGGAGTGTTTGACAAAAGTTCAGCCTTGCGTCTGAGAATGAGGATCCAGTGAGTCCATTACTGAACCTGTCAAGTAAAGCTCTTGACAAACCTCTCCACTGAATACTTTCCTGCTGACATGGACTTATATGTGTCTCTACTAATGCCAGGGGAAACTGGGAGTGTGCACCCAGCCACACTGGGTTAAGCTAAAGGCTTCAGTAGCATTTGGAAAGGCCACGCTTGAGTTTAAAGAATGAAATGAAGTATGTGATTCCATAGATGACCCCATTTGAATCTCCTTATCAGCCCCTCATGAAGCCTTAGGGAGGAAGAGCACAACCCAGGTCTATGTGACTTGAAGAAGGGATGACTCTCCAGTCATAAAATCAGGCCAAGAAATCAGTGTACTACTGTAAGGTAAGAGGGATCTGCCTTGTAATCTCTTCCCTGAGAAAAACACTCAGAGACTTAAAAACAGCTATTTAGAAAAAACAAATGATTTTACAAGCATTGAAAAACAAAATAAAACAAATGCACACACAAAAACGAAACAAAACAACCAAAAACACCCCAAAATAAACAAGTGTTCTACTAATGGTTTTGCAGAAGGCCATGTTCTGTCCCACAGACACTCCCATTTGGTTGTAATTAGCAGATTATGTCTCTTCTAAAGTAATAAGACCCTTCTTGCCAAGGAATAAGGGAGCCTCAAGGCTCATGAGTCTGGGAGAGTTTATATTCTATAGAACTCGGAGTTCGGAGTCACCAATCTGCCATAAAACTCTGCCCAGCTCCAGTTCTCCACCTTTCCCCGTCGATTCTAGTTACTTTCCTGTTGCTGTGATAAGATGAAAAGTGACTTATGGTGGAGTTTACCTTTGCTTCCTGTGCCAGAAGGTGGGGTCCATCACGGTGGGAGCCGTGGCATCAAGTAACAGGCATGGCATAAGGAATAAGCTTAGAGATCATATCTTTTATTTCAAACACAAAGCAAGAAAAGTAGGGAAGCAAAAAAAGGGAAGTAGGGTGACACTTTTAATCTCAAAGCCCACCCCCAGTGACATACTTCTTCCAGCAAGGCTGTACTACTTAAACATCCTCAAGTAAGTGCCACAAACTGGAGAGCAAGTGTTCAAATGCCCATGCCTATGTGGGACATTTATCATTCAAGTTATTGCCCATCTTTTAAAATAAATAAAATAAAATAGACACAATGAATATGACCCTTGCATGATGGCACATGCTCTAAATGTGATAACTGATAGAAAATGCTTGCACATAGGATACAAGAGGAAAGCTGTCAGCTTTCTTCCATCTATGGAGTCTGAAACCAGGATGGATTTATTGTCTCTGTCATTTACTCGAATAGGATGGATGAAGTAGGCTTTATGGTGTCATGGGGGACATAGGTGCAAAAAGTAGAAAAGCATGCTGTTCTGTAAGAATGCAGTGACATCCCAGAGGACACACCTACCCAATGGCAAAAGGCAGCACCTCTCTTCTCTAAGGAAGAGTCTATGCAGAAGGAAGAGAAACGGGTTCCATGTGCATCTAGCTGCTGTACTTACACATGCTTTCAGGAACAGAGCACACAGTTGCTGAGCCTATAGCCAATACTGAATTCCAGCTCTGAGAGGCATGCTGAGAAATGCTAGAGGACAATTTGCTAACCTCTATATGCTCATAGTGGAAAGTTCAAAGATTCACATGATAGCAAAGGAGTTAGAACATAAAAGAAAATACTTTACCTCACGAATCTATTTCTCTGCAATAAATTATTACCAATCCAGAATACTGGAATAGTAAATGCTTTAGCACTTCACAGATCCTGTGGTTCTGAAATCCAGGAGCAGTTTACTGGACTCAAGATTGGGGTGTCTTTGGGGATTAAAGTCAAGTTGTTGGCTGGGCTTGCAGTTATCTACAAACACACTTGGGAGGCAGTCTACTTCCAGGCTCAGCCACACACTGGCTAGAAAGCTTCACAGGACTTTCTTGTTGGCTTCCTAGATGTCTTCACACCATAGCAGCTGGCTGTCATCTCCCCAGGGTGGCTCATGACATCACAGCTGACTCCTTTCGAAGAAA
The DNA here is from genome assembly GCF_900095145.1 of Mus pahari. Lineage (NCBI taxonomy): Eukaryota > Metazoa > Chordata > Mammalia > Rodentia > Muridae > Mus > Mus pahari. Next base: position 36,837,842 of record NC_034599.1, read on the forward strand.
GTGAATCAAAAAAGGAAAGGAAAAGAATTCTCCCCACAGGGATCAATAGTCATTTTTACAATCTACATTCGCAAACAATACCCCATCATTCCATCTCTGCTTACCTCACCAAAAAGTGAATCATTACAAACAGGCCGCCACCTCGGGAGAGAAAGAGAAGCTAAGAAAATACTGGCGACTCTTTAAAAAGGACACAGTCAAGAATCCAGTTGTAGAGACAGGGACCTCTCAGTGGTTGAGCTAGGGAAGTTCTTAGATGAAAAAGACATGATAGAATCTGAACAGACTGGTATCTACTCGGAGTGAGAAAAGTGAGATCTGATCTCAAGCTGTCTAAAAGACTGTTGTGTTTGCAGACCGCATTGTCCTGTTTCCGGCCCTGAACTTCATTTCCCAATCTCCTTTATATGCAACTGTGAGACTCAGTTTACAACCAATTAAACATGATCAGAAGAGGCAGCCAACCTATAATGGTTAGTTTTAACTGTCAATTTGACACAATCTAGAACCTTCTGGAATTGCCTAGATCAAGTTGACCTGTGGGCACATCTGTGGAGGATTGTGCTGATTATGGTAATTGATATGGGAAGATTCAGCCTCAGTGTAGGTAGTACTATTCCTGGGTTTGGGTCAGTGATTGAATAAAAGTAGGGATCATGAGTTGGGCAGTAGCCACACATGCATTCTTTCTCTCTGATCTTGACTGTAGATGTGACTATGCACTTCAAGTTATAATAGATTTTAACTTGGAGTTGTAAGCTAAGTATGCCCTTTCTCCCCAAAGTGATTATTTTTCCAGGAAAATTTTTAACATGATAAACATAGCAGACAAGCCTCAGATGTCTTCCACTATACCCCTATATCAGGACATAGAGGTAAGTTCACCAAGAATTCAAGGTTAGTCTTGGTTACACCAGGAGTTTGGGACCCTGTCTCAGAAACTGAAGAATAACAGAAAGTCTTTCATATCATTACTTTTTTCTGATGAATGACAATAGTAATTGAAGAAGACTCCAGGACCCGGTAAGGGTGGAGTCATAATGAAAAGAAGTCTAAGTCTCACAATGAATAACTGAAAATACACCAGAGCAACAGCAGCTAATGTGAATTAACACAGGCAAAACAACTGTTTATGGTTGAAGTCACTAGGGACTGGGGTGTATTTGTTATAGCAACTAGTCTGATTTATTCCAACCAAGTCACCATCTCTTATGGGACTTGGTGTTAGCACCTCATCATTATAAAGGCAGGCTCTGGAATCCAACAACCACCTTCTGGAATACAAACCAATGACCTAAAGACCTCCCTTAAGAGCTTTCCTCCTTTTTCTAATATGCTACCATGGGGAACAAGCCTCTAACACACAAGCCTTTGGGAGAATTTCAACACCTAACGTAAAAGAAAATGCTGTAGATTAAAGAATGTTAAGCCTACAGGCTGTCCTAAGCATGAAAAAGTGAGCATTTATTCATCTGAAGACATCAAAGAAATTTAAGAAAGAAACTTGGAAAGTTATCTAGAAGCTGTGCCCTATGACTGGAGAGTTTCTGGTGTTACTCTTGTTCATAGAACCTTCTCTAGTGAGTAAGCCTTTACAGTGATTATGATATGGAATCCATCCCAGCATAAGATTATTAATCAATTAAATATACAATCTTTTTACTTCAGGGGAAAACCAATCAGCATGCACCATTGGTAATGGTGTGATTTTTTAGTTAGACAGACCTGTGGTTCTTTCATACTTACAACTTACATCACTTTGTTTTTCATTCAATGTAGTGGCTATTCCTGGTTGTCAACTTGACTATATTTGGGATGAACTACAATCCAGAATTGGAAGGGTCTCTAGTGACCCTAATCTGGAGGCTGGGAGATAGAAGTTTCTGACCTGCATCTTGGTATGGAGATCTTGAAGACAGAGAGATCTCCGAGTTCAAGGTCATCTGGGATTAAAGGTGTGGTGGTACACACCTTTAATCTGGGCTACACCTTCTGTTGGAGACCATATAAGGACATTGGAAGAAGGGAGTTGGGCTCTCGCTCTTTCGCCTGCTTGCTGTGTGGGACTAAGCAACTGTTAGATCCTTGGACTTCCATTCACAGCTACTACTGAACCATTGTTGAGAATTGGACTGCAGACTGTAAGTCATCAATAAATTCCTTTACTATATAGAGACTATTCATAAGTTCTGTGACTCTAGAGAAACCCGACTAATACATTCATCTTCTTTGCGTTGAAGTTTTCTAACCTTTAAAGCTATTGTGATGATAATAGAAATGACATCATTTACCTAAGATTAAAAAGTGGGTTAACTTATTATATATATATATATATTGTGTGTGTATATATATGTAGGTAAGAGAACAACTTTTGGCAATACATGTTTTTCCTTCTACCACTTGGTTTCCTGGAATCAAACTTGGGTCATCAGGCTCAAGAGAAAGTATTGTTGCCTGCTGAGCCATCTTGTTGGTCCATGAAGGTCTTTTACTAAGGTTCATTGAAACAGTCTCCTACAGATCTCATGGGAAGAGTTCACTGTGGTAGGACAACTTTATAGAGAACCACAGGAAATAATGCACAAAAGTGCATGTGCTGTGATACAAAAACCTGACCTCCAGAAAACTAAGAAGAGTCACATAGACATTCCTGTCACACAGCTTGTCCACATAGATGGCTCTTTTCCTGAAGAGTGAACTCCAGTAACGAACACGAAAAGTGGAAGTAATGACCAAAATCTTGGGACTGTTGACTTGACTGCCCAGCTGGGGCCCCAAAGAGTTGATGGTAGGTACAACACATTCACACATTCACATACAACATGGTAGGTGATGGAGAGCTAGGCTGTACCACACAGATGCCATCCAGCCCAGACAAAGTGCACTGTTCTAACACTGGTACAGGGTTAAGTCAAGGGGGGGGGGATCTCAAGTGTATTGGACTTTTTTCTACTCAAGATCAGTTTAATAGGCCAGACGCTGATCAGAAAACTGTTAGGATCTAGAGACCAGGTAAGGCTTGAGTTGAGAACCAACTCTGAGGTAAGATTAAAAGGGGAAGTGAGACAGAGGATAGCTCCATTGCCTATTGCTTGAGATATCTCAGCCAGTTGGAGTGATGAAATAGGAAAGAGACACTGAGAGATGCTCTATCATAACAAAAGCTAAGTTATCAAATGTCTGTCAAAGAGGATGACCTTCACTCACTCTGTCAGGTGGCAGACTGCCTTGGGTTTAAAGACAGGCATCATCAATAACTAATACAGATACGACAAGCTGAGAAAGATGGATGTAGGGAAAGTGGTCAGAGACTGATCCAAAAAGCTTTAAAAAAGTCCAAGAGGGAACATCAAAACAATAGAAGCTAAAACCCATAGGGGAGAATACATGTGACTCTGGGTACCAAATACCATCATTTTCCAATTCATGACATAAAACTGTCATGATCAGTCAGGCGGTGGTGGTGCACACCTTTAATCCCAACACTTGGGAGGCAGAGGCAGGCGGATTTCTGAGTTTGAGGCCAGCCTGGTCTACAAAGTGAGTCCCAGGACAGCCAGGGCTATACAGAGAAACCCTGTCTCGAAAAACCAATAAATAAATAAATAAATAAATAAATAAATAAATAAATGAACTGCACCTTCCCTTATACAGAGAAACCCTGTCTCGAAAAACCAATAAATAAATAAATAAATAAATAAATAAATAAATAAATAAATGAACTGCACCTTCCCTTGTTCACAAATGAGTTTAACCAATGGGAAGAGAAGGGGAATGTGGAAGAAGGAAAGGGGGCACAGATTTCAAGTCATCTCAACTCCAACACTGGCAGAGAGCTTGGAGACCAGCAGCCAGTCAGCAGCCAGGAGCTGGGGAGAAATGCAGAGGCTGTCTTCAAACCTACTGAAGAAGACCTGGGTCTAAGACTCCAGGATCCTATGTGCAAGTTAAAGTTTCTGAAAGCTGATTTATTTTAAAGCTCCACAAACAATATTCATGGGCCAAACCCAACCCTTCTCTCCTCTTCATTAATAAAATTCTATTGCAGCATAACTAGACTGTTTATTTGTATGTTATTTACAGCCACTGTCCCACTATAATAGCTGAGCTAGGTCACTGGATCCATAACCCTGTAACCCACAAAATCTAAATTATTCACTATTTGTCCATCTTGATTTATTTTGTTTTGATGCATGGGGAACAAACAAGAAACATTTCATTTCTGTTATGGTACAAGTTTAACATTGATTATAAAAGGTGTCACATAGCAAAGGGTATGAACGCTTCAGACTTATCCTAGATTTTATAAACAATAGCACTTGAATTCCATTGTTGCAAACATCAGAGCAAAAGTAGAACTCAGCAAGAATATAAAACAACAGCCATCTGTGCATGCACCCATCTGTAATACCAGCATTCAACTGGCTAGGCAGAAGGAGACTCTTAAGTTTAAGGCAAGAAAAGAAACTAGCCAAGTTTCTCTGAAGGATCCCAAAAGACATTGACAAAGCTCCCCATTATTATTTTTTAGCGGCTCATGAAAATACAAAAAAAAAAAACCAGCAAAATAAATAATTATGGAATTTAGTCTCAAACTACTGTCAGGTTAGTTGTTAGATAATAGAATGAGTTTTGGCTAGTACCAGGTTGATGGTATATATAGAAAATATTGAAATCCTTAGCAATAAAGTCAGTGGTAAAATATGAAAACCAACAATACAATGAAATAAGTTATATGTATTAACTATTGGATACCACTTGACAAAATGTCTCAAAATTATATTAACTACTGCTATAGATTCTTATTTATTTATTTATTCTCTTTACATCCCAATTGCTGCCCCCACTCCTGGTCCTCTTACAGTACCTCATCCCATCCTGCCTCCACTTCTCCTTTGAGCGGCTGGTGACACTTAAGATCCTTAACCCATAGCCTTTGCTAACTCAACACTTGGTGGTTGTTTTAGACTGAATGTTTGTGTTCCGTCTACAATTTGTTTGTTGATGTGCAACTCCAATGTGTTTGGAAGTGGGCCAAGTAGATCACCATGAGAGAGGTTTCAAGAATCGAGTTAGTGTCCCTCTAAACAGAGGTTCAGGATCTTCCTGGCCCTACCACCATGAGAAGACACAGTTGGAAGGCACTGTTTGTGGACCAGAAAGTGTAATCTCCGTCTCAAAATGTTTGTCTTGCAATTCCAAGCCTTGAGACTATGGGAAACAAATTTATCTCCGAGTGACCTCATTTATGAAATTATACTATAGCGAGTGAAGTATACTATGAATCTTAGAACAGAAAACTGTTTATCATCCCACCCAGGTCTCCTGGGATGCCAGGAGTAGACTGGCTGAGTGGCTGTTGCTCAGAGTCCTCCTTGCAGCTGTCTCTCAGCTGTCGACTGGAGCCACTGCCACCTGAAGGGCGACAGGTGTTCAGGGATTCACATCTAAGACATCACATGCATGTGGCTGTCAGCAGGAAGTCTCAATTTCTTCCTTGCTGTTGGCCCCAGTTCCTGACCGCATGAGCCTCGCTCCAGGCCAGTCTGAATGCTCTTGCAACATAGCAGCTTGTTTACCTCAGGACACAGTCCCACACAAAGTGAAGTGCAAACTTCCAGGAAGCCACACCTGCTTTGTGACCTAATTGATGAAAAATCACGCCGCCACTGTTGCGTTAGAAGTGACACACTCAGGCCAATCCACAACAAGAGAAGATCTGATTGCTGCTTCAAGTAGGAAAGAATACAAGGACATTATAGGCCCCTCTCACACATCACCCAGAAGTACTATCTATAGCTCATACACAAAAGCACAACATAAGAGTGTCCCTAGACAAGTTCCATTTAAACTATAGGAAAAAAACCTAAAGGATTCCAAATAGACAACAGAGATCAACTTTTTCATTTAAGTTTTATGTTTTCACGATTCATTTGAATCCATGTGTTTGTGTGTATGTCTGCCATGCGAGCGCAAGTGCCCAGGAGGCCAGACGAAGCCATCAGATAGAGCTCCTGTAGCTGGAGTTACAGGTAGTAGTAGTGAGCTGCCTGATTCTGGTGCTAAGAGCTAAACACAAGTCTTCCGGGAAAGCGGCACATGCTGTTAACTGCATGGCCATCTTTCTAGTTGCATAACTGATTATTTAAATAACAAAAAAGGAACCTTGGTAATGAGCCCACCTTGGTAAAGACGTTCAGGTTGGATCTATAGGTCCAAGGGACAATGCTTAGCCTGCATGCATGCCCTGAGCTCAATCCCCAACACTGAAGGAAAAAAATATAAAAAGTGAAGGATGCGCAAAGTCACTATTCATCAAGTGAATCAGACTGAACAAGATTCTCTTTTGCACCCTGCCAGACTGGCAAAACATGAAAGTTTCAGTATCCCAAGTACCAAGTGGAATTAGACAGCAAGGGCTCTCCTAAGCCTAGTTCCTGGGACCCTGTCTTCCCTCAAAACAAGTATGGCATGAGCCAGAAATAATGGTCAGGGAAGTAAATCTTCCAGTTCTATGCCAGGGAAACGTTCTCTACTGTTCCGGAAGTCGGTTAAGGAGCCTGCAAACTGCTGCCGATCCATTTGTCCTTGCCTCAGGCCAGGTGGCAGGACAGCTTCTGCGACCTGGACTTGCCTGGATTTGCCCAGTTCTTGGAAACAGAGATTTAGGCCTAGTCTCCTTAACCACCAATTTGAAACCTGTCATGGAGTCACCCTGGCCTCCTCCACAGGACAATCCCAGGCCTTGTTTAAGAACATGTGCCAATGTTTTTCAAGTCTTTTGACTATGCAATGCCTCCACAGACTCCTGTGTTGAGCACTTGGTCCTTAGCTGATGCTATTGTTTAGGGAAATTATAGAACCTTTAAGGTTTTGGCTGAACTTAGGTGGGGCCAAGCTGGAACGAGTGGCTCATTAGAGAACATGTCTCAAGGTCTATACTCTGTTGTGGGTTGTCCTGGTGCTGTTTGAATTCTGGTGTTAATTCTGCTTCCTCGAGACAAGCAGTTGATCACATACTCAGGTGATCTCATGTGAACCTCCTCGCCATTTTAACTGGTCAACAAAGGCACTTGGGATCGGGCAGTGGAGAGGAAAGTCAGGGCGAGAGGTCTTTGAGAGTGGGGGCAGGAAGAGAGAGGAGAAAGGAGAAGGGAAGGGAGAGAGAACAGAAGAAGAGGAGGGGGAAGCAAAACTGAGTGGTCAGGAGAAACCACAGGTAACAAAGGGTCTCATAGCTGGGGAATAAGTTAGTATAGTGCTAGATCTGCCCAATCTAGGCACATAAATATAATAACTGGATTGTGTGTTTTTATATGGGCTTATTGGGGTTGGAAATTACTACAACAAATTAGCACTCAATGTCTCACTTAGAACCCAAATAACCTTCGATAAAAGTCCACAACTCCACCACTACCACCACCACCACCACCACCACCAAATAAATAGCCAGGGCTGTCCTACTTTCTGTCTTTTCTCTGATTCTTGTTTAACCAAATGTAGTTCTCACTGCTGTGAAGCCACCTGCCACCATGAAGCCACCTGCCACCCTGCCTTCACTCCCATGACAGACCACATTCCTCAAACTTGGATCCCAAATAAATCTTTGCTCCTTTGAGCTACTCCTTGGACTGAAGAGATGGCTCAGTGGTTAAGGACACTGGCTGCTGTTGCAGAAGACCAAGTGCAGTTGCCTGAATGCACTGCCAGGGAACTCACGATAGCCTGTCACTCCCATTCTGGGGAGTCCAGCACCCTCTTCTGACCTTCTGGCACCTACACACAACACACACACACACACATACACACACACACACACACACACACACACACACCATAATGACAAATGAGAAAATCACCAGCACAGAGGAAATGGTAGGAACGTGGTAGGAGGCAGGTGGGTGGAGGTTTCAACTTTGTCAGTAAGTTTTGTTTAAGTTAAGTGATGGGCACATATGTATTTTTTTTAAATATACTTCTAAGTGCCATTTCATGATATATTTCATAATAAAATATTCTAAAGAAAATGTAATGAAAAAATATATCATTTAAGATTGTAATACAAGAAGAAACTGAAACACCTTAGAATTTAAAAAGCATCCCTCAATGGAAAATGACCAATTTAACTCCATTTTGGGCACAGTAAATTAGATATGAATAAAACATGAAGATGAATGAAAACTGGAAAAACGTTTTCATTGTCCAAAGGGCTGGTGCATTTAATACATGCAAAGGTCCTTGTTTTCAGTCAAACGGCCAATAACCCAGAACAATAACAGAATAACTCATGGACTCACAAGCCACAGAATATATAAAGAGCACAAGGAATATAAATATGTGAAATGCAGGACTGTGGAGATGGCTCAGTGGGAAAACGTGACTGTTGCTCAAGTGTGAGGAACTGAGTTTCAGTCCCCAGAACCCACATGAAAGCAAGACTTGGATACATTATATAGAGGCAGCGTCTGTAATCCTGGTACTCCTGTGGGGAGGTAAGGGGTAGAGATGGAAGATTCCCAGGAAATGTGGAGGCCAGCTCGCTTGCCTAGTGTACATGACAGAAAACAAGGAGGCTTTGTCTGAAGGTGGACAATGAGGAATGACACTCAGGCTTGGCTCTCTAACCTCTACATGTATGTTGTAGTACATTCACATCCTCATTCACCCAGGAAAGCGTGTGAGTGCACACACATAATCCATACACATACAAGGGGCAGGGGGAGGAGGAAAGCAGAAGGGTAGGGAGGCAAGTCAAACCTATAAAACAACCTGCTTGTCCATTAGCTTCTTCTAACCCTGAACCCTGGTGGAGTGAGGAAGCCACAGGCTCATGTCGTGCTGTCAAGCAGTGGAGTCTGTGTTGTTGTCATACCATCTGTGGAGGGACTAAGTAATGGTCTTGCACACACGTGGAATGATTTGTTTGTAGTTATTAAAGTTTGAAACACTAAATACCCTTTGATAAGAACTTTCCATAATAAAAGAGGAAGCACCCATTGTATTGATGACTAGGTGGCAGTTGTTAGAGGGAGTCACCTCTCTGCGGAACACTGAGCAATAGTTTCCATGATGCATTACACACACTGGTGTGAGGGATACTCTGTGCACTAATTTTCAAAGAGGTAAGAGGAATGCTATACACACAGCTCATTTATATGTAGGAAGCCCAGGAAGGAGAAACTGGAAATGTAGCAGACACTTAGAAGTTGCTTTTGCTAAGGGCATCCACTCTTCACTTGGGCCCTTGGAGCATCTAAAGGTGGGATGGAGGCCTGGCACCTCTGCCTTCGTTTTGTATTTGTACTTGGCCCCAAGGCACAGATATAACTTATTGTCCTCAGCTGTTCCTTTATGTCACCTTGAACTCCATAAGACTTCTGCCCTTCCTCCATTCTCCAGATGAGGATAATTAACAGTGAAGGTGGGGCTGGACCTCCAGCAAGTGACAACATCCTGCAGGACAATTAGGGACTATGGGTGAATGGTGTGCAGAACCTCACCTTGACTGGAGCTGCTTGATTCTGAAGGTCTCCTGTCTCACCACCTTTTCAAATCTAACCCATGACTGGACCCAAAGGACTTGGGGAGTCTCTGGAGCCCTTCATTGTGTTTTATTCCTGGTGTGTCTACATGAAATAACCCCTCCTTTTTCTCTGCTTTCACCCTTCATGGTCTTTCTCTTTCTTCTCCCACCCTGCTTAAACAGGGCATCATGATATAGCAGCTCTGGTTGGCCTGGAGCTCACTTTGTAGACCAAGCTATCTTTGAACTCATTGAGACCCAACTGTCTCTGTCTCCTTTGTACTCAAATGAAAGGCAGGCACAACTATGCCCAAGCCTTAGTGGTATCTTTGTCAAACTGAGGCTGATGGCCTGGCCAGTCTAGCCTGACCTGACCTGTTGAGGCTTCTGTAAGTGGGCAGGGCAGGAAGTGCACTTTCGGTCAATGCAGCCCCACAAACTCAAAGTGTTTACCGTGCTTTGGAGTCCTTCCTAATGAGAGGCAATGATGGTGGGATGGGGTGGGTGTGTCTCAGGTGTATCTCTGGAAGGGCTCTAGCTCAGACCAGGTCACGTTTAATTCATTACACACTGGACTTTTCACTTTCCCTTCCCTGGCACATTTATAACCATTAGCAAGAAATCGAGCAGCACCTTAAATCTAAGCCAGTCAGCAAAATCAGACTAAAGACTCGATTAGATAGATGTCCGGCATTAGAGCATGTCCATAAAGAGATGCCAGGAACAAATGTCCCTGCTCCAGGGGACGTAAGGGGCCGTGACCTTGGTGGAAATAAAGGCAGACAAAATAATGTTTACCAAATAGAGCAAAGAGGAGTAGAATGGGCTGCAGATTGAGAGGAATACAGAGTGAGGGATGCTGGGAGGCATCCATTAGCAAAGGCTTTGTGGTGTGTCTCCACTAGAAACATCCCAGGTGGAACCATCCCAGCAGAAGTGAACATCTCCTGAGCTATAGGCCTGGCACCATCAGGAGTTTGGTGATATATCAAAGAGTAACATAAAGACTTGGTCTTCATATACACACCCTCCAAATAAGGCAGAGTTTAAGGGCAAGTGGGTATGAAGAAAACCCATGATTCCCATACAAACGAAAAAGTCCATGATAGAATCCTGGGGCTCAGTCCACTTGCCTGTTGGGTGAAGGAAAAACTGGTCAGTGTACAGACGGTTGCTATTCTAGATAAGGCGACAGAGTGCCCTTTTCCATGAAGAGTAGCTGGCGAAGCTAAGTAAAGGACAGGTCTATGCAAATGTCCTGTGGTGGAAACAAAATTAACAACAGGCTGGTGAAAGAAAAGCATATAATAAGAAAGCTGGCTACAACACCAAACTCTGCTCTCAGCTATGTTCTCTAGCTCCAGGGGATCCACCTCCCTCTTCCACTTAGAGACTTTGATCAGAGAAGATACTGAGGGTCAGAAATCCCAGCAGTACTCCCCTGAAGGGGTATAGACTGACCGTTTCTCAGGGGACAACATCGTTGGGTGCATTGTGTCAGATGAGACAGGCATGGCATAGGCAGCAACCAAACAGTGCCTGATGACTAAGGGGATGAATACTGAGATGCTTTGGAAAATGCTTTGTTCGTTAATTTTGAAAAATCAAGTGGGAGGGGCTGCCGGAGGGAGAGCGTGGCAGTTAAAGGCACCCGCTGCTTGTGTCGAGGACCTACGTTTGGTTCCCAGTGCCCATTCTGGGCGGCTCACTACTGTTTCTGTTTGCCACTCAAGCTCCAGAGGGTAGAACACACTCTTCTATCCTTTGAGGGCACCCACACACACGTGTGCATAAACACAGACATGTACGCACAGGCACAAATTCAAAAAATAAAATAAATGTTCAAAAATGAAACGGGTGCTTTTAAGATTTAAGTATGTAACAGCATATTTTTGCATTGTGGTCAAAGTCGTGGGGTTTCCAAGAAACCTATATGACTTCTCAAGATAGCACTAACTCAGAAAACAGCAATGTCAGCTGTGTTGATAAGCTAACATCTCCTCTATATGTGTATGTGAAAGGTGACCCTTACATCAGCTCAACGACAGAGATAGTGTTTTACCCACAGGCCCACTAAGGACAGTGCAGCTCAGTTTCTATCCACAATCACAGACCAGTAGATGATAGAACTCCTGTTCCCATCATCCATGAACCCCAAAGTCAGACCCAGGAAAGGCAGCCCATTTGGTTAAAAGTTCATAGATATGAGTAAGGCTGAACATACGGGTAACCATCAATAAAACTCCTGCTGAGAAAGTGTTTGCATGCACAGCCTCTAAACTCAAAGTTCTGGAAAGAAAATCTGCAAACTCTCCCGAACATTCTGGAAAGGAGCCTAGTTAGTTAGGCTTTCTGAAGTATAATGTCTATATTTTTCCCCAAGAGGACTTTATTTTCCTAATAAAAGACAAGAACATGGGGTTGGCAGGGAGTCTATAGGTGGATGGGCCCATTTCCTAAACTTTCCATGATAGAGTGTCACAGAGTAGGCACCTTCAAGCAGGAGAGGTTTGCTACCTGAATTTTATGCAGCTGAGACCTGTAATCAAGGTGTTAGGAGGACCATGCCTCCCCCAAAGCTCAGGGGTGAACCTACCTAGACTCTTAAAAGCACGCATTGCGTTCTGCTCAAAGCATGGAGTTCCCAAAGGATACATCACTGTCTGTGGTTGGCTGGCACCCTTGTCTTTCCTTGGTTAACAGGTACATCACTCTGTGTCATCAAATGACTGGCTGTCTTTTCCATAGATATCTCTGTGTCTCTCATCTCTTTTTTGAAGGGCATTGATCATATTGGATATTATTTCCATCCTTCTCCAGTGTGTCTTTATATTAACTAATACATCTGTAATCACTTTATTTCTAAATAAGATCATATTCTACACATGATCTTATATAAATAAATCCAGAGCTAAGTATTAGGTATGTCTATCTTCTCTCTCTGTCTCTTTCTCTGTCTCTCTATGTCTCCTGTCTCTCTCTGTGTGTCTCTCTGTCTCTCTCTGTGTGAGTGTGTGTGTGTGTGTTCGTCTCTCTTTGTGTTCTCTCTCTCTCTTTCTCTCTCTCTCTCTCTCTATCTGTGTGTGTGTGAGTGTGTGTGTGTGTGTGTGTGTGTGTGTGAGAGAGAGAGAGAGAGAGAGAGAGAGAGAGAGAGAGAGAGAGAGAGAAACTCAGTCCATAACAATGGGTACAGCCTTCCCCAGGACTTGAGAGAGGCAGGAAAAAGGTTTAAGTTGGAGAAGCCTGTATCTCACATCCTAGTGCCAATGGGACTACAAGAGAATTAGAAATCCCTCCTCTTTCTCCTCTAGAGAGAAGTGTTCTGAAAGCCTGGGGACGTAGCATGCCTACGTAGTATGCATGAAGCTACGGATTCAATCTCCAGTAACACATAAAACAAAAGTTGCTCGAGGCTACCAATGCAGTTATCTCAGAACTGTGGGATGTGTAGCTTTTGGAGCCAAGGGAAATGACCCCTCTCTGTTTTTATTTTAATCACCAGATCTTGATTCCAATCCTCATATTGAGTGCACCTCAGGACCAATCATACATCTTCCATTAGCTTAAATCATTTAAATTCTCATTTTTATAAATAGAAATATGTCAAATGTTGGCAATTTCACATGATTTGATCCATACATTCTATAGGTGTGGGTACAAAGATTTATACTTACTTCTAATTCTTCAAGGTGGTCTCAGGATTTCAAAATTCCTACTATCCAATTCCTGTCCTCAGAAACTACTGATACAGGATATATCCTACTGACCAGATACACCCTGCCATGCCCAGTAAATCCCTCATGTGTTTGGACTCAAGAAAAAAAGACTTGAGAACCTGGGTTCAAATTATTTAGTTAGTAGACATTTGAGTAATGAAATAAATATGAATATAAATATAGTTGTAAAGGCCAACCTTTGTCTCTCAGTTCTAAGAGTTAGTTCACACACTTCAGCATGCTGCATTGCATCTCCAGGATCTGGCCATGCCCATGCGCCCTCAAGAATAGCATTCTCTTCTCTTCACTATTATGGTACGTGTGCCTTTCTGATGAGGGCTTAGCAAGCATCAGAAACCCAGAAGATGAACAATGAATTCTGAAAAATGAGCAAACTGACTCTACACTAAAGATGCACACAAGCTCAGAGGGCAAAACCAAGAGCAGCAGAACTTGAGGTTTCAGTAAAATGCAAAGAATTCATTGTTCTGGTTGGTTTTCATCAACTCTGGAAGGCCCGGAGTCACCTAGGGAGGGGGAACTTCAGTTGAAGAACTACCTCAATAAGATTGACCTGGGGGCAATGTCTGTGAGAGATTGTTTTGATTGATGAGGGAGCCAGCCCAGTGTGGGCGGCATCATCCTCTAGGTAGGTGGGTCTATGCTATTTAAGCAAACCTATAAACAGCATTTATCTGTGTTTTCTGTTTTCTGCTTTACTTTACATTATGGACTGTGAAGTATAAGCTAAAATTAACCCTTTCCTTCCCTAAGTTGCTTTGGGTCATGGTGTTCAGCACAGTAAAACATAAAAATAAAACATAAAGAACATTCAAGATGTCTTTTTTTTTGCTGCACGGAACTATAAGCTCCTTCCTGGAAGTCTGTTTATAAGCTGTGATTGTGAAATAATGCACTTCAGTTACCCCCCTACAGATGTACCAGGAATGATAGCTCTTTCTATGCACTCTCTTTTTAGGAAATCATAGGCATATTCTAAAATGGCTACGTTTGCTCAATAAGCCTTTCTTGGAACTGAGGTCAGATTCAGTTTACAAAAAGCAAATCTAATTTGTATTTCTGAAAAGTCGTTCTCCCAATTTGATTGCCCACCAGATTCATAAGGCATAGCTCTGGACAGCTTTTAGGAGCTCCCATTGAGAAATCCGTCCTCCAAGGATGGAAATGGGATGTAATTAAAGATGTTTAAGACACAGAACTGAGAAGTACTGGTGTGTGTGTGTGTGTGTGTGTGTGTGTGTGTGTGTGTGTGTGTACCTCAAGTGTCATTTCATAAGCACTACCAACCTCGTTTGTTGAGATAGGGTCTCTCACTGGCTTGAGGCTCCCTTATCAGATGATGCTGGCTGGCTAACAATCCTCAGAGATATCTCTGTCTCCCGAGCATGGGAATTACAATTGTTTGTCATCATACCTGGCTTTCTCATATGGGTGCTGGCTATTGAACTTGTGGATTCTCGCTTACAAGGCAGGCCTTACCAGTGGAACTGTCTCCCCAGCTCCCCAGTCATGGTTCTAAAGAATAGTTTCAAAGATGCTTTGAGTGATTTTTTTTTTTTTCAGGATCTTGAGTACAGTGCAAATCTATTAGGAAGATAGTAGTGAGAACAATAGCTTGCTTTAGAATACTTCATTCTCACGGGCTACTTACCAGTAATGAGCAGATACTATGAACACTAAGGAGTCTGTTAGGCAATGTTCACCTGCGTGTGTCCCTATTGAGTGCTTCTAAGATCTGCATGTCAATAACATGAGCAGTATTAATTGACCCTTAATGAGTGGCTCCTACCAGTCAGGGACTCTGCCATGGGTTATTTTATTAAAATCTGTATTTTACAAACAACAACAACAAATTTAGAAAAGCTAAGAACCTTGCTAACTCCACAGTGATTTTAAGAGACGTGAGATTCATGAGTGCATCTATCTGATTGGTTCTTAATTACTTGGCTTTAGGTGCTGTGATATAAATTACAGGCCCTTAACCACTGTGATATGATCTCCTAATTTTTAAAAAGATCTATCGTTTTTTTAATTATGTGTAGGGGTGTGTGTGTGTGTGTGTGTGTCTACATGTGGGTATGTGAACATTCATGGGGATGTCCTCTGAGGACAGGACTGTTGAATCTTGGGGGTAGGGTTGGAATTATAGGCAGTTGTGAGCTGTTTGTAGGAATCAAATCTATACACACACACACACACACACACACACACACACACATATGGACATGCAGATATGTACATATGATATATATATATACATATATATTTGGTCCCAACACATATTTCCTTGCAATAAGAATATTGTCTAAGCCGGACGTGGTAGCGCACTCCTTTAATCCCAGCACTTGGGAGGCAGAGGCAGGTGGATTTCTGAGTTCGAGGCCAGCCTGGTCTACAGAGTGAGTTCTAGGACAGCCAGGACTACACAGAGAAACCCTGTCTCAAAAAAAAAAAAAAAAAAAAATTGTCTAGTTCCATGCTCAATAACACAACTTGTAAACTATATTGGTGACAGTGACCCAACCAGGACAAAGGACAGTACCAGTCAGAAAGATAGGACAAAGTTACTCCAGGCAGATCTCCCCCTCTACCCTCCCCCACCCAAAAGCCAGGTGCATGGGTGTGAGTCCTAGGTGTCAGTAGAGGAATTATCTATCCAGTAGGCACCAGCCCAGGTGCAGTGTGAGGCTTTGGAACTTGTTTGCTGTTCTTTAGTCCTAGGTAAGCCCCTGCAGCAGAGGAGGCAGGCCTCAGTCACTCCACCCTATCATCCTGAATGGGCACATCCATCTCTATTCATCCTTCAGCCTCCCCACCGTCCTCCCATGCATATTTATAAAGACCTCAAGAATCCTAGGATCCCATAAAAATGCAAAGTACAATTATTATTAATGATGATACAGTTAGCAAGGAAGACATTTGTTATTTCTACTCAATTGCTTTCCCCCGGGAGCAGAAGCTTTTTTTTTTTTTTTTTTTTTTTTTGTTTTTTTTTTTTTTTTTTTTTTTTTTTTTTTGACGAGGTGTTAATGTGCAGTCAGGGCTACTTTGATTCTCAGTCATTCTCCAGGAGAAAGTTGGGCGGCAGACTAGGGCGGTGCCCTCCTATACCCTCTGCAGTACTGCACTGGCTGAGCCCTGGTTGCTAGTGTAGCTGATACGGTGGATCTTTATTTGATTTCTGGTCTCAGGAAACAGTCTTCAGATCAAGGCGACTAGAGTTCCTTTCTCGTCGAGGTAGTAGTCACTAGTCTGTGCAGGCAGCCCGGGCTCATAGATCTAGTTCTATTTCCCCCACTTATTCACCTGGAACTAAGTGATTTTTTTTTTTTTTCAAGGCGAAGGGCGAACACATTTCCTTATATAAGCAGTCCAGTCCTAATCACCATTGTTTCTCAGACCAGCGGCTGGCTGAGACTGGGAGCCGTTTCCATTCATCGTTCGCAGCCTTCCATTGTAATTTCAGAGGAGTTTAAAGAAAAATACTCAACCAGTCTGGGATTTCCCTGTAATGACCTACTTCCTCTAACACACACCAGTACCGATTCAAATGTGAATTTCCACGAGGAAAGGGCTCCGCGAAAATCTCCATTATCCTGTGTCCTTCAGAAAGCACCTTGCCTTTCTTTGGGCTCCCATCCCCCGCTCCCACCCTCCCTCCAGCCCCGCACCCTGCCTTTCCCTCCTTCTTAAGAAGACTTTCCCAGGTCCCTCTTGGCTGTGGTTGAACGACGTTGGCTGCAGTCCATGCCGCAACAAAGCCCTGGCATTCCAGCTGTCTGCGTCTAATCTCCAGTGTCAGCTCTCGTTAATGTGTGAGCGTGAAATCAGAGGGGGCAGAGCTGCACGGAATATTAAAACCATGATCAGAATTCCACTGAGATGCTGAGAGGCTGCGAGCACCATTAGAGGAGGCTGTCAAATCACGGCTTCGCATTAAATAAAAGATTTCTATCGGAGCAAAGTACAATCAGTGAATCGCTGAGCTAAATTAGCATTTTTTCAATTGGAGATCGAAGGTGATTTATTGTTCTACACGACATTAATGTAACTATGTGCTTGACCCGCTAAGGCAGCTAATTTTTCATTTAAATGGTTTCTTTCCTTCCCGGCGCAAAGGCTGCAATCATATTTCAGCTTTGCCGAGCGATCAGAAAAGTCCTGGAATGCTGCAGAAATGCTGTCCCTCCCCTCTCCTCTTTTTCCAGCTCCAGAGCCTTCCTCCTCCCCTCCCCTTCCCTACTAACCTCATGGCTGGTGGTCAAGGTCACAGAAGAAGAGTAATCTCAAAGCCACCGACTTCAAAGCCTCCATCAAAGAAGCCCCCACGTAGCCATTGAATTAAAAGGGAGTGGGGGAGGGTGGGGTCCAGGCACTGGCCGTTCCTATCAACAAGAAAAGACCCTTTAACTGCCCTGCTGGTAGGGCCCAATCCGGGGCATCCTGGGTCCAGTCTCTCTGGCAGCCTTCTTACTGTGCCTCCCCCTCACATCCTCCCGAGCCCCCTCCCCGGCACACACATCGCCTCGAGATAATATACATTTCCAATTAGCAGAGCACATTCTAGCCATGTTCTCTTTGACTGCCCTAACTATCTTCCTTTTTGCTAAAAAGCAAAGCTGTCATTAATGCAATCCTGCAGCTCCATTAATCCGAGGTACAATGCCGCTTTTCTCTCTAGGGCTCCCCTGAACATAAAAACTACAGTTACTCAAGCACCCCTCTTCTATTTAGATTCCTTGCCCATTGTCTTTCATTACCTACCTGATGTAACACAGTAGCCATCGAAGCTCTTGAACACAGAGCAGGAGCATGCGATTCCATTCATTTCCCAACGCCCTTGCTTTCAAAAGGCAGCTGGTATTTTTGTTGTGGTTGTTTTTTAAGCACATGGATTTTAATCTCTGGGAATTAATGGATATATTTTAGGGTACGCTGGGGCCCCTCACATGTGACCAACTTGTTGGATTTAGAACAAGATGGGCGTCCTGGCTGAACGCGGGTAAATTACATTTTCACATTTCTCTGAATTGCTTCTTATGGAATTAGTTCATTGTGTTCCACATTGAGAAGAAGGGGAGGAGCCGGCAAGGGGTGGTGGGCAGTGGAGCTGACATCTGCCATGCCTTACCGATGTAGACGTGATTTCTAAAACTAAACAGACATTGTACCAGTAGCTAGTCCGCATATCTCCATTGTTTTCTTCCTATCCCAATGTCAACTTAGTGAGATTACAGACTGAACTATGTAGAGGAGGCATTAAAGTATCTCCAATCCTTAGGATATGAGGCCAAGGACAGTCCCTGTTCCTGGGCTGACTATAGACAGATGAAGGGAGAATGCCCTGCCTGCCCCCAACCCCCACACAGCCTCAAAAACAAAAGTGATGAAGTTCCTTCAAGGGTCAGTGAATTGGGAGAAAACTTCCCTCCCACCTTTATCACAACCGGACCTAATTGGCACACACACACCACCCTCATCCCCCACCTCCCGCCCTAGTCAGCCAAAAGGCCTTGGAGTGATGGGTCAGGGGACTGACCTTTGTTCTGACTCAGTGAAAGGGCCTCTCGCTAGGCCAAAGGTGGGGGTTAGGGTGAGTAATTGGAAACACGTACTTGCCACCATTGTGTCAAAGTTGCTCGTTCATGTCTGCCTTTTTCTAAAAGCTAGAAAGCAATTCCGTCTCTCTCCCATATTGTCCATCACTAAAATTCAACAACTCTAAACAAGAGTCACAAATTCCATCACTCAAAAACAGGGAATTTGGTCACCAAATTCCTCCTGGTACTGGCCTTCTCTCACCCATTCCCTTTTGGTTGATTTCCATAGGACTTCTATACCAACAGGCTACATCTGTCCAGACCACTGTTCCTTCTGTCCCTAGTGACTCATTCTTGAGCCAAGAGATAGTGCAGCATGCCTCGATTCCTTTACTTCCCATCTGCAGGGGAATTCTACTCCACACCAAATCAAAGGGTGGGTGTCAAGGTTTAATTCTTCTGTGCCCTCTCTAAGCATAAATTGTCCTCATATGGCAATGTCTTCTGGAATATAATTCTATTCTTTGAACTTGGGACCTTCAGGATATCTTTGGTCACTCCTGGTGCACAGAATAGAACTTCAGTATAAAGAAACATGGATAATTAATCAACCTACATGGTCTGTCACATGCTAAGCCTTAGCAAGCAACATGAACCTAAAAGATTGTCAAAGGCTAGACTTGAGGCTGGGGGAGACAGGCTATGGGGGTAGAAAACTCAAGAATAGGAGACCATCTGGTAGCAGAGCAGACTCTGCAAAGGGTAGCCAGACTGTGAGACTGAGTCACAATGGTTGACAGGTACGGTTCAAAATATGCTTAATCTACAAAGGCATGATCCAGTGGACTTTTGAAAAGAGGTTGGAGCAAAGGATGGGTGGAATCTTAAGACCATTCTATTCTACTCAAAAGCTCAATTCATGGGGTCTTCTCCAGAGAAAGAAGTACTGCAATGAGTGACAGAGTCTTTCCCCAGGTGGGCACAGAGAACAGACTCAGTCCTCAGGCACAATGAGACCACTCCCAGAATAGATGTACAGAAGGCTCAAGAGACAAACTCAAAAGACTCCCCTGGCCTTAGAAGCAGTTCTCAGGCCCCTCACCCTACAAAGGATCACAAGTATGATGCCATAGAGCAACTGCACAGATTGAGTCTAGATTTAGATGCCTGTGTGTGTATGTGTCATACATTATACTCATTTCTCAGTGCTCAGCATACAGATGCCACATAAACCCCCTTGTTGGGCACCAATTTGGAGGCCCAGGAATGATCCAGCTATATCCGATTTCAGGTTCAATGATGTAGAAGGTTTTGTTTTGTTGTTGTTTTGTTGTATTGTATTTCCATAAAACATTTTCGAAGACTGGTATGTATGATACTATAAATTTCATATGTGATTCACTTAATTCCACCCCATGAAACTCAATAAATTACTGCAGCACGACTGTGAGCTAGGGGTCTATGATTATGCTCCTCCCTAAATTATGAATATTGATGGTGGCAGAAATACCGAAACTCAAGTTCCAAGGTCTCCCTCCAAATGACCCACTCTTCCAAAAACACTTTGAGCATTTGAAATATCCACTCCCAGAGGTGGAATTTTATAAAAATGGGGCTTAAAACATTCAGAATATAAAGCTAGTTAGAAAGTACCATTGAGAGCACAAGACCACAGTAGGTGGAAATGATTTTATTTGGAGAATATTAGCTAATAACTGGACTTTCTTGAGCATGCATCAAGTGCCCTACAGTGTTCCAAGCATGAAAGTACATGCATTAATATGTTCTGATCCTTATACTGATCCAATAAACTACATTCTGTCCTCTCCATTGTAAAGATAGAGAAACAGGGCACGAAGGTGTTAACTGCCCCCCAGGGTAGTACAATCAAGTGCTACTGATAGAGCCAGGATTCAAACCCAACCAAATTTGAACTTCCAATTCCACATTTTGGCACCATGGTAGAATACAGCGTGGTTCTCTGTTTCTATCAGAATGCCTTGTAGATGTCTCAAGAAGACAAATTAGAGTCCTATAGCCATGTTTAAGCCAAAAGGCTTGGAATGCAAGAAGCTTAGTCACAAGGCTAGCTTTTGTAAGGTTTGCCCATCCTTGTAATTTGACCGCATGACAAGCTTTGTCAGAGTGAGAACAGTCAAGGCAGAAGAAGTAAGTTGGCCACAGATACTTTCAACATCTACTAACTTGGCCACGTCTGAGTAGAAGTAGCCTACTATTAGATCACTGAACTAGACAAAGAACAAATAATTTCCATTACGGGGAGATATCCTGAAAATAAGGAAAGAAATAGTCTTGGCCCTTAAGATGCAGGGAAGGTACTCATGGGCATAAAATAGGGGGAAGAACCCTAGAACTGAGAAGGGGCATGGGTGGAAGCAGAGAAGCCACAACTCCTCATGTATCATCACTGAATCTTCTGTGCTGCCTGCATCTTCTTGGATCACAGTAGGTACCCAACCAATACATATTGAACAAATTTGAATGGATGATGACCTCCCCATGAGAACATACATGAATGAAGTTGAAATGTGTGTAGTACTGAATAATAATAACTCCAGCACAGTGAAGGTGACCTAGAAAAGCATGCTGGAGAATGGCTTTAACCAGGAGCCAATCTGGTTTCTGGTGGCCCCTGTCTTCAGTCTCTCGCCATGCCATGGCATTGTCACGATGTGTGAGAGATTTGTTTAGAGTGGGGGAAGCATATTTTTGTTTGCATTTGCTTAGCACATTGCTGTCGCACATTTTGCTCTGAGATGTAAAGTCATCTGCACGCACCGGTTGTGCAGTTAGAACAAAGTCAAAACAAGCGTCAGGCGGGTTGTCAGCCACATGGCCTAGGCAGATTGTCATGCTCCTTTGCCCAGGACTGCTGCTGTCTCTTGTATTCCACATTGACTCTCCTCCTTGCCCCTGAAACACCAAACCTACACATATACCTTGATACCCCTGGGGTCTAATTTCTACTTGGTTTACCTTTGTAGAAGACAACAGTTACACAGAACACAGACCTAGTCCACCAGATTAGTGATGGCTCACATGGTAAACCATCTTTACATAAGCCTAAACTGCAAGCCATTTTGTGTCAAGAACCCTCTCACCCTGTATCACAGCATCTTCTGAAAACAAAAAGTAATTGAGCCGTGAGACCAAGCCAAATATTATTTTCTTTCTTTTAACCATCTACAAACACCTTCATTCATTCAGATCCATTTCCATTCCAAGTTACAAGGGGAGCCCCACACCTAGGGATCAACATCAAGATTATTAGAGGTGCAAAGCACACAAGCTCTTGCCACCAGTATGGCAGATTGGATATTCAAAATGAAGCCTAATAGTTCCAAATTTTTTGCTCATTTCCCTCTGTCTCAGAGCCGACTCTAGCGGCAGCACAAGTCCAAGTTAATATCCTAATGTTTCACAATGTGTCTGTGGTTCATCAGTAGGATTACAGTAAAAATTAGTGTTCTCCATCACTCAATAGATCTTTAGGCAGTTCCCACCTTGCGTCAGAAGCTACACCAGGGTTTAAGATGTAACACACTCCAAAGCATGCTTAGTTTACATCCTCACAGAGCTTGAAGTCTACAGGAAGAACAGATAAACGTGACGGATGGTAACTGTTATGAAGGAGAACTGGGGATGCTTGGGAGAGAGAACAGTGAGAGAGCAGAGCACGCCAAGGTTCTGTGGCCCATCGACAACATGAGCAGTCAGAGGAGTGAGAGAAAAGTCAAGGATGGCTTGGGGAACACAGATGATGCATAGGAGAAACTTGGCAACCGGAAAGGGACTGTGAAAAATGCGAAAGCAGAAATTTTAATGGAAATTATGCCTCTTAAAGGGGAGCACCTCTAACCGATGCTCTTGGATGACTGCCAAAGAAGACATTTAGCCAAAGACGAACAAGTTCCATTTCTTGTTATATCTCATTTTATAAGCTATGGAGGCCAAATCCCATGGAGGAGTGATGAGCCTGTTCACATGCTCAGTGCCTTCTGGCTCCTTCTTGGCAATATGAAGCTCAACCATATCCAAGTTCATAGGTTAAAAGATAGACCTGCACACCAGTTTTTACCCCTGCCATAGCAAGGCCAAACTTCTAAGTGATTCTATCTGTCTGCTTATTTTACCTTTGTTTTGAAACCCTGAACCTGATGAGCACACATTTACTCACAGACTATGTATCAGTTACATCAAGAGCAATGTACCAGACCAGGGCTGTAACTCAGTGGGAGATCTCTTGCCTAGCATGTGAAGACTCTGAATTCAGTTCCCGGCATCATATATTCAACAACAGCACCAAAAAGCCATGTACCATTAACAAACCTTCAGGTATACATCCTACTTCCAGAGCATCAGAAATCTACAGAACACCTTCCAGCTCTCCCAGAATTGCTCTGCCCAGTTTGGGAATCCAATCAGCAGATTGCCCCCACCTACACAAACAGCCCATGGTTCTACAGTGTGAATCTAAAATGGTGCCTAAAGCCCATGTGTTGGAAGCTTTTTTTCCCCAGAGGTGGTTCTATAGGAAATTGTGTAAGAGATAAGTCCAGTAGGTCTTCAGATCACTGGTGGCATGTCTTCAAACAGGATGTTAAGACCGTAGCCTCTTTTCTTTCCTTTTTTTTTTTTTTTTTGTTAACATTCTGGTCATGAGGTGTACAGCTTCTCTGGTTCTGCTGTCATGATGTCCTGAACCATTACAGGCCCCAAATCATTGCAACCCAATGACTATGGGCTGAAACTTCCCAAACTGTAAGTTCAAGAGAAACTTATGATTTTAAGCAGAGTGTTCAGGGGATGGTGTTTTGAAAGAAGTCAATCATCTTTCACACCATAGCTAACAAGGAGGAGCTATGATGAGCATATCTGTCTCTGGTATCCCAGTCTCAATCAATCCTTCATGGCTTTTGTTTTTGTTTTTGATTTATTTATTTATTTATTTATTTATTGCTTGCTGAGAGCCAAAGCAGAGAACACACACAACGTAAGAGAGATACAACCTTTCACCCTCACAGCCTCCTGCTTGCCTTGCCTTTCTCCTCCTCCTCCTTCCCACACAGAGCCATGATTTCTTCCTATTAGAACTCCTCTGAGCACCTCCCCACTCTAGTCCCTGTGCCTAAATGAGTCTCCTTCCATCACAGTCCATCGACTGGGTTTTGATGTATGTCAGGGGATCCACTGAGCATTTGCCTAGGAGATTAGTGACCACAATGCTTCTGTTCCTGTGATATGAAGGGAGGATCCTCGTATGTGCAATACTGCTGGGATCTCCATAGATCATATACAAAGACATTACCAAGGACTCTTTGGGAAGGCTTTCCATCCTAATCTAGCAATTGTTTGTATCTATTCCATGTCTAATGACTTCTTATTATTGACCTGGATCTATTCTTTCCCTCATTTTCTAGACATAAAGCTAATGAGATATGAACTTCCTTCTTCTTATTGAGAAGCAGCAGTACATACCTAGGAATAACACAGGCAATCAGTAGGTTTTGTTAGTTCACCATATTGGGAGCAATTGCTCACAGGTCCACAGGAAGTATGGCTTTAGTGATATGGCCAGAATATCCTCCAAGGGAAAATGCAAAGGAAAGACAATCAGATTTCCCTCTCCACATACATGGTCAAGCCTGTACCTATATGTGCCATTCACAAGCCACTGAAACTGAGCAATGATGTGTCTTTGGACAGGCCTGGTAGATATCAGTAGATTGAATAGACTTGCTCAAGAAGGGCATGACATAATCATGTTGTGTGGTATTTCTTCAGTTTGAAAAATGTACAGATATCTATTTTAAAGACAAATAGCTCAGGTTTATGGACAGATTTATCATCCTGAACATACCAGATCTTTTCTAGACTTGAAGCTGAGCTAAGTCAAATCTAGTTTATACTTGGATAGGAGAAAACAGAAAAAGCAACCTTCATGAAGCCCTGTGTTGACTCAAATTTAATGTATTTCAGTTAGTTTTGTTTTCAGTACAAGGTCTCATGTGTCTCCACCCACCCAGCTTCAAATTCGTTATGTATTCAAAGATGACCTTGGATTTTCTTTTAATAATAATTTTTCCTTACTCTTGACAACTTAATAGTGTATACAGTGAAGCATGGGAATGGCCATATTTGCTCCTCATTTTCTTCTCCAACTCTTCTCAAGTATTTTTTTAACATGGCCCCCTCCAAATGAAATTCATGTCCCCTTTCCTCTGATAATCCACTAAGTCAAATTAGCATTGCTGATGTATATGGGTGTGATGTCCTGTGCTGAAGCATGGGAAATCTACTGATGTCTACAGATTAAGAAAGAAAGGAAAGAAGGGAGGGAAGGAAGGAGGGAGAGAGAGAAGGAAGAAGGGAGAGAGAGGAGAGAGAGAGAGA
>NC_034599.1:36863125-36895171 GCF_900095145.1 Mus pahari
AGAGAGAGAGAGAGAGAGAGAGAGAGAGAGAGAGAGAGAGAGAGAGAGAGAAGATCCGTTTCCAGCAGTAGTAAATTAGAAATAATTTAACAATATAACTGTATGTGTGTTACCACGTGGGTTCTGGGAATTGAATCCAGATCCACTAGAAGGCCAAAAAGTGTTCTTAACCTCTGAGCCATCTTCAACTCCTCAATTTCATGATTTTTTTTTTTTAAAGATTTATCACCACAAAACTCAGCCTCAATCCCTTATAGATTTTAGACTATTTTTAAATGACATAGAAACAAAGTTCAATGAATTACTATGAGAGTCACCACCATGAATTTGACATGACATGTGACTTGACGTTTGAAAACTGCTGGATCTTAGTCAGTGTAACAGCAGACTATTTAAAGTTGGCCAGAGTGTGAGCACAGGTTGGTGGAATCCTCTATGCTTGTTCAGCCTCTGCCATCCTAGGCTCTGGAGTTAGTTGCTCTCCTGAATTCTTTCCCATGCCAATGCCTGAGAAGTCACCATTTTGTCAGCACACTTTGATATTCTTCTGTATTCAGTGCAGTGATAAGAATTCTGCTTCTCTTTGGGAAGCGACCTGATGCCCATTGGTTTTAAATCAATCATGATTGGGGCACTGATATTAGTTACATGGTAATGCTGTTAGAAGCTCATTCGCATGCTTTAGAAGAAACCAGGGGATAGAAACATAACATGGGAACATTTTCATTAAGAAACAGTGGCTTTGCAAGGGTAATTTTCAAACAGAATCCCTCCTATCAAGGGTATGCATCCTCCTGCCTGACATCTACCATTCTAACATAATTCTAGCTACTACACAGAGCAAAGTGAATTAGAACCCATATCACTGTTCCAGCATGGTCAGCTATGCTAGTGCTGGGCTCCTGTGGATGATGAAGAAAAAGAAATAGCCAGAACATCTAGAATCTCCCAGATGGAAATTAGACTGAAAAAAATTTTTTTTTACAAACCTTGTTCACTTGGAATATTTTGCACTTGACCCAAATGGCTAAGAGACAATTATGATCAAACCTTGTGAAGGCTGTTTTTATAGATGCTATAAAAGAAAAAAAAAAAAAAACACAAACACACTGGCTAGCAAGTGAGCAGGATGATATAATGGCCTATTTCATCTGTAATTTTAGCAATTATTTTACATGATGAATAAAAATCTAACTGAAAGTACATTTTTATTATCTTCCAATGTGGCATGATCCAAAGGTTGATCCTGAAATAGAAGAGGCTCCTTAGATGTACCAAGGAACTGGAACAAAGCTGTGGACCTGGACTCTGACCCCAAGCTCTCAAAGAGACTAGTGCTCATTACTCCCCTGGGAACAGAGGACATTCTACAGTGAGATCATCAGGCACTAAAGGAGTCATGCAGATCAAAGGAACCTACCCCAAAATTCAAGTTCCTCTAGGGGCTGCTGGGATACCTGGTTGGCAGTGCTAAACTACGCACTAAAGACCTCCTGCCTTCCATAGGCTACACAAGGTGTGCCAGGGTCCAACTGCTGATGTTCCTGACAGGGAAGCAGGTGATCCTGTCTCTATACTGAGGTGACAGAGTAGAGCCAGACACAAATCATTCTCCTAAAAAGTGCTTGAACCCACATCAAGAACTTGAAAGCTAGCAAAGCAAATGCTGTGTGAACTGCCTAACCATCTGTCAGATTAGATATTATCTAGTTAGGGTGATCAGAGCTTAGATTCCTTCTAATAGAACAGAATCACTAGGAAGCTCTAATGGCCTGGCATCTTGGGAACGCATTGAGCTATCCTTGACTGGGGTTGTTTATGACTATTTCCCTGTAAGAGTTTGTACTCAAAAGGAAGCTCATTTCTGATGTTACCGGATTGAGAAAAGAAGGCATCTCCTTACTAGGAGATCTCCTGCCCATCTTAAGGTGTGCTCTAGGTACTGTGGACTCACCAGCCACCCAGAAACCAAGTCATTGCCTTCAGCCGTTGTGCACTCAGGCAAGCTGGCAGATCCAAGCACCTATTCCCTATTAGGAATGGGCAGCTGAAAGGAAGGGTTGGTAATCTTTCGCGCCTTCGATGGGACCACATAGCATATACTAGAAGACACCTAATCAGCTGCCCCTGTCAAATCCAAACTGACCTCTTTTAAGAGTCAATTGGTTTCCTAGCCTGATCAGTGCTTTTATCCATAGTTGTGAAGATCAATGGCCAGCAACCAGGTAACACACAATTCAATTTCAAAGGAAAATTATTCATTGTACATCTATAAAACTGTCCTAATAAAATTAATTGAGGCTGGGAGACTATAACTTAGAAATCACTTTGCCCAGCTGGAACAACATGACAGATGAAAATAATATAGATTTGGGGACAGAAAAAGGCAACTTTGTTCAGGCTTTGGATATTTATCTCCCAAGATGCCTCCATTGCTCTGCTGTGGTGATGGCAGTCCCCAGTCTGCAGAGATCTTAGCTAGCCAAGTGGCTGGAGGGTGTCAAACCTCCAGAGCTCCTGTGTATCTTCTGAACAGACTAAGGCCTCTTTGTTTATTCACTCCACCTCTCCCCTTGCTCTTTAAATGAATAGTACCTTGGTCCCCACAGGGCTGTTTCCTGATGACTGCCCTCAGAGCATCCACCTCGAGACAATGTCCTTAGGTTTTTGAATTTGAATGGATATGAATAAAGATTTCTACATACTGAGATACTCTTGTGATGGAAAAAAGCTGAGCTCCAAGTTAGGCTTTTATAATTAGATGAGTCTCATCTAGGTATGATGCCAATGTACTTGTTCAAAAGCCAAAACACTACGTAGAGTGCTCAAAGCAAGTCAAAGTAGCAGTTTGTCCCACGCTTTGATTCTTGAACATGTGTATCTCAGAATGGTTGGCTGTTCACGGAGTCTCAACCTTCCTTTCCGTGCTTATGCAACTAGACAGTGCTCCCTACCTTTCGGGCTATTTGACTGTAGACACACAACCAAGCTTTGGCCAGGGAACTCAGACACAAGCCACAGGCTTACTTCAAAGCCCCAGAGTAGAGCTGACACTCAAGTGCTATGCTTCGTGCTCCCCCTCCTCCTCCTCCTCTCTTCCTCCTCCTCCCATTTCCATCAGGTAGATGGATGGTGACAGTTTTAGAAGCCACATACTGAAGGTAGAGAAGAAATTGGGTCCTTGATTCACAACCTGAAAGAAAATGAGCCATGTCAGACTTTCCATAAGAGAAAAGAAATCTTCTTTCATGTTAGAACAATTAGTACAGCTTAGGGCTTATTTGTTACAGCAGCAAACTTTATAGCACACTGTGTTCAGCAGTCATAAAGAAGATGAAAGATGCTTTCCCAAGCTTCCCATGGACTTTAGAATATTGTTCTGCATTGACATGTTTGTCAGCTTAAGAGACAAAACTGTGGACCAGATCTTTACTAATCCATATACAGCTCCTATTTTGATTGTGTGATTTGAAATCATCCCACTGTGGAGGACTTCATTTTAGAACTTTAAAAGTAAATGCATGCAATGAAAATTCTCCTTTTGCTAAGTAGAAGGGAGGAAAAGTCCAGAGTTCAAGTTGTTGGGAGAAAATAAAGTAAGGAAAGTCTCTACCAGCATGAAGGCAATGTGCTAGCCATATACATAGATTCAATTTGTTGATGTTGCTTTTGAAATTTTATTTATACAGAATATATATTTAATTCCTAATCTGTAGAATTTATGTATGCCACAGTAAGTTCAAGGGTGTGCATAAGTACTATCTAATAGTACAGTACATCATGAAGGGAAGGAAGAGGGGCGCTTGGACAGATACAAGCCCTACTTACGATGAGAAGAACTATCTCTGGGTTTTGGCTTGCGCCAAATAACAACAAATGAACTTCACATGTGCACAGGCAGTACACTTTCTTGAGTGTGTGCTTACAAATATTGGGTCAATAATTCTCCCGCAGTACTGATTCCAAGGATTACTAGACTATTAACTCCTGTCCTCCAAACAAACTTACCTTTTATGCATCTATAATTTAGCAATACATCTCTTCCTACTCAAGCTAAAAGAAAAAAAAAAAAGGATTTTCAAAATGCACAGCTTTTAATTAACCCCATTATCAAAACCAATTTTATATTAAGTGCTTAAACCATTCTCAAATATACTTAATCTTTTTCTGTGATCAAGAAATGTATTATAGAAACTGACTGTCATACATTAACCCAATAGAGTTGATACTTGCAATATAGCCCTGCCTTGTATGCCTGTGCGCTATTTTCTTGGTTGGCATAGAACTACAAAGTGATCATGAGCCTTCACTCCAGATGCCCAACTCCTGCCTTAAGGGAACAGGGATCCCCCATAGTTTGCTGTTCTGAGTTGGGAGAGTGGGTCCCTTATGACTCACATTTTCTAGATATGTGAGAGAAACATGGGGTCAAGTATGACACTGACTGATTCATTTTATTCTCAGGAAGAAAGGCAGATTTGAGGTCACTGGTGAAGCCCCTCCTTGAATGTCTAATTATTAAAATTTAATTTAAATCTCTTAAACACTAAAGTTTTTTTAAACTTCATGGAGAAATGATCTGCCTAACGTTGGCTGTAGAATTTAAAGAGATTCAGATAATTTTTTAAGTCTTTATTTAATTTATTAGACATTAAATATGTTCAGAGTCCAAGCATAGTTCTGAGCCTGAGAGTGGAGGGCGAGAACTTGGTAGAATTTGCCCAAGCATTCTGTGACTCTGAGTAAACTGTTTCTTATCTAATGCTCACACAGGAATGAGAATGGCTGTAGCTCCTGGGAATCTCACCCATTGTTGGCCTTGTTCTGCTATGCAATATGTTAGTCACAGTGACAATATACATGATAAAATTAAAGAAGAAAACTGGATTCAGAGGTTTTAGCTCGTGGTCCCTTGTCCCTCTTGTATCTGGGTCTTCTGTGGTAAGTCAAGACATCAAGAGGGAGGGTACCCAGTTCAGCAGAATTCTGCCTTCCCGTCTGTTTATTTGTTTTTGTTTGTTTGTTTTTTAGTTAGTCCCTGTGTCATTCTACAAGAACTGGAACAGATCCTGGTGGAAAAGAAGGGGAGAGGTCCTGGATACAAATCTGAAGAGTAGAAAATGCAAATTGAGAACAGTTGATAATGCGTTATGTCTGACTGAGGCTTTTCAAATTTAAGAAAATGAAGAAACATGTAAAAGTGCTTTAGGAATAATTCATCATCCGGGGACAGAGATTTATAACCATTAAGTTTTTAGTGTGTTTCTTCCCTCTGCTTCACTAAAACTGATCGTCACATGTTCTTTCTCCTGTGTCATTAACTGCTCTGTGCAAACATTATTTGTTCTGATCTTATGCGGACATGTCATAATTTCCAAACCTCTCATTATTTTTAGACACTTTGATTGCTTCTAAAATTTTGCTACTATGAATAACTGATGATGAATGTGCTCATACATAATCTTTTTGTGCATTTCTCATAATTTTGTGAGGATGTATTTTTGCAAGTAGAATTACCAAACCCAATAGTACAAATCTCCATGGTTCTTGAAAACCGTTGTACAGTCTCTTTCTAGAAAGCAGTAACTATTCCAGAATTCATATTCATGGAAGTATTGTCAATACACTTTGCAAAATAAGATGTGATGATCTTGAAAAGCTTTTCCTAATTTGGTAAGAACAAATAAAATTTCGATGTTTCTGTTTTTCTTTGATTTCTAATGAGGTGAGATAAATGTTTCTTCTTTAGAAGACAGACTATTCATGGGATTTGAAAATATGTGCTTCATTTTCAATGCTTCATGCTAACATGTTTCATGTGCTTCAATGCAGGCTTTCACTTTTACTTGTTATATTGATATTATTTTATATTTTTGTTATATTCTGATTTATTGTATTTATACTGAAAAGTAATTGAGTGTCATATGTGGGTTTGTAATCTACCACTTGACTTAATGCTAATTCATGCTAAATTTTCTCAGTTCATTGTGAAGGGATTTGTAGTAGACAATAAAGTATTATGGAAATTATGACTGTTCAGTTTTTTACCTTTCAAATAATTCTGCTCTTAATTCTGTTTCATTATGCCAGCATCGTCTCTCCCAAATTGTGCCAACTTTGTTGAGCTTGGTATCTGACATCAATTTAACATACAGATTCTTTTACATATTAAGAAGAGATATGTTTTTCTTATTTCAGGATACTTTATTTCAATGACAGATGTTAAGCTTGGTAGTGTTACTGACATGTTCGTGTAGCCGTCTTTAATTTTATTTTGTTTTTAATTATAATTACGTGTGCGTGTCTATGTATCAGTATGTGTTTGTGAAGGCAGGCATCTGCAGAGGCCAGAAGAAGGTGCTGCGCCCTTGGAACTGAGTTAAAAGCAACTGTGAGTAGCTCCGCATGGGTGCTGGGAGCACACCTCCTCTGCAGGAGGGAACACACCTCTTCTGCAAGTGCTGTGTACTACTGGGCCATCTCTTCAGTCCCCACAGTTCTTGCTTTGATTGGACAATAGACTCAGTTCTCTAGTAAATGTTTATTCTTCTATGTGAAGAACAGTGAGGGTAGTATCTGTTCTCTAGCATATTCTTTACCTCATATAATAGCATATTTAAGTTTTGTATCTACAGTCACAAAAGAGGTGTTGCCTACAGTCCAATTTTACAAATTATAGTTAAGATTTTAAATACAGTTATGTTAGCTTCTCACGTGCATCAGGACATGCTCAGTATTTTCTCTTTACAGGTTACGCCCATTTGATATTTTGACAGATTCATCAGTGAACTTATTTTTTCCTGAATTTTTATGTGATGGATAGAACAATTTTATAATTGTTTTCTCAAGTTATTTTTTGCCATATTATTTCATCCACTCAAAATATCCATTACTTCCCCAATAAGCCTTGATTAAATGTAAACTTCCTAGAGATTCACCATTTTGTTATAGATTTCACAGTAGGAGAAAATGTTTCATTGAGATAATTTTTATGGTACGTACACATGTTGTGTTCAGTCCTTCTGTAATGTTTTACTTCAAGTACACTATGATTTTCCTTTATTTCCTGATTTAAATCATAAGTCTATATATGTTAGAGGGTTTCCTAATTAATCAGCTAATTTTATTTTCAAATATATTTCTGATTTTATCTTTACAGTTTCTTACTGCCCATTTCCTTTTATTTTTTTTTCTAGCTATTTGCGGTGAAGGATTTTCTATCTACTTTGAAAAACTAAACCATTTCAGGTGATGAAATTCCCTCAAATTCCAAGTTTGGCTATGCTATACACGTATTAGTCCTTAGTTTGTATTGTTATCTCTTATTAATGCGTTTTGTGGTTACAGTTGTGGGTTTTGTCATTATCGCTTGTTAGAGATGCTTTGGCTGACTTTGAGACCCACCTTCCCCTGAGTGAGTGCACAACACTCGCACATGAGCTTCTCAGTCTTGACTACTAGTACCTAAAACTTTTAAATACCTTTCAAATTCATTTCAGTCACAATTTCTCATATGACCTTTAGGTTTTGTACCCAAATGTGTTGCACATGATAATGTTAAACCCTTTCCTCTGGAAGCTACATTTAAACCCAAAAATGGTCAATTTACTTAAAAAGAGCTAGGGTTGATCATATTTTACTTATAAACTAACCGTTCTTGTGTATGCTCTATGTCTATTGTTTGGTGTAGTGAACTATATCATTGGATCTTAAAGTTCAGTCTTTACAGGAAACCAGTTAGAACTGATCTCCTAGGCAGATGTTCCTTGCCTGTGGCAACAACTATTTCATTGGCATCAAATTTACAATTATAAATTCACCATATTTAACACAGTTTTGCCTTGATCATTTAAATTAAACTTTTGTTTTAAAAATAGCCAGTGCTTCCTCTTGTCCACCAAGCCACCCTTGACCTCTTTATGTTTAACTTCATCCCCTCAGGACTTTGGAGAGCACTGTGTGCATCTTGTTGTGTGCACTCCTGCTGTCACCTTAACTGTTTAAAAAATAATTTTGTTCATGTATTTTTGTGTCTCGGTGTGTATAATACATGAGTGAAAAAAACCTGTGGAGGCCAGGAAAATGTGTCAGATGTCCTGAAGCTCGAGTTAACGGTGGTTGTCAGCTGCCTGATATGTTGCATAAACATGGCTGCTGGGAATTGAACTTGGGTTCTATGGAAGAAAGTAAGAACTCTTAACTACTGAACCATCTCTCCTGCTCCCTACACTGCCAGTTTGATATGATCACTCTTCTGTGAAATAGTCTATGGGCATTACTGAGCATAATGCTAGACCATTTATAAGTAGTACTGAAGGGAAATGAAATTTTAGATGAAATTTAAGGCCTGTGATTCATGTAACTTATGTTAAATAGTCCAAAGAAAAAGTTGTTTGTGAGCTTAGAAGTCCGAGGCTGAGAACATAGTGGAACAGGCCCAGGCATGTCCGGGCAGGCCCATTGTTAAAACATTCCTGGGGCTGACTGGCCATAAAGATAAAAGAAGAATGCAGGAACTTGTCTGGGCTATCTTGGCTGAGTCATCAGCCATCTAGCCAATTCTCCCTAGCCCCAACCCTCTCTCTATAAAAATTCTCCCTAGCTTTCGAGCCTCGTGGTCGATTCCTCTGTCTCCTGCTCGAGATACGTATCAGCCCAGAGCTCTGCCATTAAACTACCTCGTGTGTTTGCATCAAGACCAAGACAGTCTCTCGCATTTCCTTGGGTGGGCCCTTTCCCGAAACTCGAGTGGGGGGTCCTACAGTATAGTTTTTAAAATGAGATGAACTGATAAAATATTGACTTAATCATTTTGAATTTGTAATAACCACTGTCAATTTGACCTTCCATTCTCAGTGGTTCTTCAGTAATGGAGCTGAAAAGGCAGTCCAGTGGGACGTCCTAAGAAGAAGAAATGAGTCCTTCCTGTGAAGTCACAATGAGATCCCTGGGTTATAGACAACCTGCTCTACAAAGAGTGGGTGAGTTACTCCTTGATTCTAGGGACATTGTTCATAGAACGTTGAACTTAAGGAGGGAGGACCTTGTAATTAGTTTCCATTGGATAATTTGGGTTTTCTGGTTTGTCAGATATGTGTAAGAACAGCCTCTTATTTCTAATCTGGGCCTCATGTCCCAGCTCCTCCAGATGGTCTTTCCTGCCCACTGTGAGAGGAACGGTTCTCTGTCCTTGGAAGTCTCTTGTGTCTTGTGTGCTGATCAGGCAGGTCTCTAGGTTTCTAGCACTCACCACTTTCTCCTGAAGCTTTGTCATTAAAAAAGCTTGGGGCTTTTTTTTTTTTTTTTTTTTTTTTTTTAAAGGAAATAGAAAGTACTTTTCTATCTCCCACTTTTGAGCAAAACATGGCACAATGCATGTACCAAATAAAAATGTTAGCACACGTGTACATGGGTGTTAACACATAATGATTGTAGGTGTGTATGCATGGTTATGCAACAAACGTGTCATGTCAAAACTTGCCTCCTTCAACAAGAAATCCAGAAAAATATAGATGTGGGGAATTTGTATAGAGGGTAAAATAATCCCAACCTAAAATTTTCCCCAAATGCCTCCACCCCCACTTTCTTCTTCTTTTCCCCTAATATTCAGACAAAGACCTTTCAAAAATTCTACTTTTCCACTTTTAGAAAAGATAATCACTTTTATCATCAATTGCCAGGTGATATATGTTCTTCCTTGTACTATACTGGAAATTTTCTGATTTCCCATGGAAGCTTAAAAATGCTGTCCATCACACTCATTCTAAAATCATTATCAGGAATCAAGAGAAACCCTCATCAACACACACACACACACACACACATACAGCGCACACACACACACACACACACACACACACACACACACGAGAGAGAGAGAGAGAGAGAGAGAGAGAGAGAGAGAGAGATACTCATATACTCATGTACACACAGATACTCATACACCCAGTCATATATTCATATACACACAGATGACTATCCGAAGCCATGAGATTCATGCATGCCTAACAGCAGGCACATGCATGTACCTCTACACATGCGAACACACACATAATTCATCCTCTCCTTTCCTGACAGTGAGGGTGGAACTTGAGGGCTCTTGAAGCACAGTTGGTTTCTAATACCAGCTGCCATGGAGTACTGGTCCAGGAAGCAGAGGGACCATGTGGCTGAATTTCAGGGTAATTAAGAATGTAAAAGGGAGCCCTGGGTGCCACTGGGCACTTAGCAGCATGTGCAAAGCTCTTCTAGCAGATACCCAGGTGGGCAAGAGGCCAACAATATCCCCACCCCGTCTCCTTTGGCAAAGGAAACTGAACCTGCTCTGGGGAACATAAGTGGAAAGGGGTGTAGCAAGGAGGGTTCACATTAGGCAGTGAACGCATTGTGCCGTCCATGTTGAATAGTGGTTGCATGCTGTTCTCCCTTAATTTGTCAAGTCTCTTTAGCAGCCTAGGCAGTCTCCTCCCTACCCAGCCAGACTAACTGCATGATGGTGCCTGCACCCCTAATTTTTCCTTATCTGTCCCCACATCTGTTGCAGGGGCAGGCGGCTTGTAATTTTAGTGAGGGCAATTCCTGCTGGCCCCACGTTTTACCGTCTATTATTTCTGGGCTTTAATTTCTGCTTAGGGTCCATTGCCACATGAGTTGCTGCCAGTGTCAGTTAACAACCAAATTTGAAAATGATTCTTACCACCTCTCAATGCTCCCTGCAGACTAATATGCATGTCCAGGGTGGTAGAATTTGATAGGGGTGCAAGTTTGGGAAGAGGACCTCTAGGGAGCTGCAAGAATATGTAAGGTTGAGTGAGATATTTTTCTTTTGCTCTTTCTCCAGCATCTCCTTAGAGCTACCTAGCTCCTCTGTTTCTGCTGAGAGAGCTATCCTGTGGTGGAGAGGCTGCTGCCTTGTGTTCTGTGTTTACACAGGTGAAGGGTTGGCAGGGATATTCCCTTTTGTTTTTCTTTGGAAAGAGCATTGTGAGGGAGCATGAGAGAGTGGAGATCTTCAGCTCAGTAGAGGAGACCTTTTGCTAGCAGGCTACTGTGCTTCTCTCGGTTCAACCCGGGCTACTCAGATTCCACTGTAGTCGTGCCAGACTCCAAAGAATTCACTAAAAAAGGCCAATCTCTACTATGCCTCCAGGACTTCTGGTGTGATGGGCCATCACCAAACATGGCTCTGTCTAGTCTCTTCCTATTTAGATACTCTCTCTGAGAGCCTCCAGAATGTTCTGTACTTGCATTTCTCATTCATTTGGCCTCTTACAATGTTTAACAAAGATGACCAGTTGTATCTCATGACATTTTCAACTTCTCTGGGAAAGACAAGGGATACATTCTAACACTGGGTATGAAAACATGGTTTTATCTGAACAGGATATTTTCCTCACTGCTCATTGACTGTTGTCAGTCTGATCGCCATTGTCTTTCTCTTTACTCATTGTAACAGGGCTCCTAATCAGTTATCACTGTTTGAGAGAACACAGTCCCTTGTGGTGAGGGAGGCACTGCAGCAGCCTGCTTCCTGGTGGCAGAAATGTGTGACTTGCTCACCTCTCCATTGATCAGGATGCAGAGATGGGGGTGTTGGCTCTCAGCTGTCTTTCTCCTTTTCTCTTATTTGATCTGGACCCCCAGCTTCTGAGATTATACCATCCCATTTGGGGCAGGTCTTGCTCCCTCAGTTACACTCTCTGAAAACACTAGTCTCACATAGACACTCAAAGATGTTCTTCACTGCTACTCCAAGTGTTTCAGAATCCAACCAAGTTGACAACCAAAATCAGCCCACACACTGTCTTGTGAATAAGGGGGAACTCTACCTTCCACCTGCTTTGAGGTAGGACATCACTTTCTCTGGCCTTCAGATCCAGGGTCTCTTGGATACCAAGTCCACAAGGCTCTGTCACCGGGCTTTCCCTGATAGTTCTTGATGGTTCAGAACTCAGAGTTAGAGCTGAATGAACTCTACCCACCATTCTGGTTCTCTCTCTGGCTTGCTGATGACAGATCTTAGGTCTTGCCAACTTGTTTAATCTCCCCGAGCCGATTCCTTATAACAAATCTCTTTTGGTATTTTCATCCTATTCTCAAGGGAACCCTGACTGGTAAAAGAATTTTTAAAACTTGACCTCTATGAAGGCATATACTGGGAATAGTTTAAAGTCTATAAAAGAAAGAAAGCAATAGCCAAGCACAGTTACGTTAGGTCTGCTGAGTTGTGTTTGATTTGCCTTATACTGTACAAAACAGAACACATAACCAGCCCTGTACTGTTTGGTCCTGCACTGCTGCATTACACCCAGCTCTGCCATTTCCTAAATCATTACAAGCCATCATCTGACATTATTTTCTCCATCTAGTTCTAGAGCATAGAATTAGTTGTTATTGCTTAGACTACTGCTGATTTCAAAGGCCAATGGACAGTCATGTAGAAAGGCAGGAGAGCCTGGGCTGGAATGGCTTTTAGATGAAATAAATTTTTGCTGATGGCTTTCTATGGAGCACTGATATAAAAGACTTTCGGGGTTCTGGGCTCTTTCCTTAGCCTGGGAAAGGTAAGCATAAGTATATTCTCCATGTGGTTATTTTTGATAATTACCAAATTCTGTTGATTTTCTTCCTGATAGTTGGGATTGAACCTACAATCTTGTGTATGTGAAGCAAGCACTCTACCACTGAGCTATATCCCTATCTCTTCACACATTGGGTCCTGTCCTCATAACTACTTCTCCAGGGATGGCAAATGGCATAAACCTTGAATACAGGGAAAGTCTTACAAGAACCCAGCCTCTGTGCTAAACAGCTGTTCAAGACAGTGACCAAGGTGCTTCCAAGGAGGCCTTCTAAGTATGCTTCATTAGTCACTAAAGCAGAAAATAAAATCATCTGGGAATTTCTTTTTCTCTATGAAGAGAAAATGGTACCTGTTTTCTCTATGAAGAGACCTGCATGGTTAATTCAAAGAACCAAATTAGGCTTTTATAGTTCATCTTAGTTAGGATTTTTATTACTGTGATAAAACACCATGACCAAAAGCAACTTGTGGAAGAAAGGTCTTATTTCACCTTACAGCTTGTAGTTCATCTTCCAGGGACTCAAGGCAGGAATCTGGAGGCAGGAACTGATACAGTAGTCATAGAGGAGTGCTGCTTGCTAGCTTGCTCTTCATGACTTGCTCAGTTCTTTTTCTTATACAATCCAGGATCATCAACCCAGGGATGGATTGCCACAAAAGGCTGGGTTCATGAACACCACTAATTAATCATGAAAATGCCCCCACAGGCTTCTCCTCTAGTTAGTCTAGTGGGGGAAATTTTCTCAGTTGAGCGTCTCTCTTCCCAAATGACTTTAGCCTGTGTCAAGTTGACATAAAACTATGTAAGACATAGTTAGAGATGGAAAAGGGTCAGAATATGTTGTAGCCTTCCTTCTTTGAGGGTCATTCCCCTTGTGACACTCCACTAATTATTGTCATCTTTACAACTGGGCTTTAGGAGACCATCTATAGGGATGGTCACATTGGTTGTTCTGAGACTAAAGGTCCATTTTGAAGTAGAATTGATTGTGCAGTTGACATGTATATTTTTCCTCACTTAGGGCCACTTTTTCTTTGCCAACCATTGTGTCTAACACTTCTAATGTGTTGTTTAACTGGTGGCTGACAATATGTTCTTAACATCGTTACTGTGAATATCACTAACATTTCTGATAGGGAAACCAAACATAAAAAGCATGACGTGGCCTATGGGTTTAATTAAGTCTGCCCCAACTCATCCCTGAGACGGGGCGAGGCCTTACTTAGCCTTTGGTGCATTTGGATCTGACCTTCATGAGAAATGAGGTCTCTTCAGGTGTAGCCAGTTCAGTTGAGATCACTGGGGGTCTTATCTCAGCCTGACCTGACTCCTATCTTCGAAAGAAAAAAAGACATTTGAACACACAGAGGACAGATAATATAGGGAAATAAGGAGACAAAGAAC
Organism: Mus pahari; assembly: GCF_900095145.1. Lineage (NCBI taxonomy): Eukaryota > Metazoa > Chordata > Mammalia > Rodentia > Muridae > Mus > Mus pahari. Next base: position 36,877,114 of record NC_034599.1, read on the forward strand.
ATGGACATCAGAGTGGTACATCTACAAGGCAAGGGAGGCTAAGGACTCTAGGCAGACAAAATATCCAGGTCCTCTAGAACGGGACATCCTGACACATTGACTTCACAATTCTAGTCTGCAGACCTGTGAGATCATAAGTTTCTATTTTTAAAAACCAGCCCTATGTAAAGTGTTTTATCACAACATCCCTGAGAAAATAGTCCAATTCTCTTGTCCCAAGTCACAGAATTAACAGGCTTATATACTAAGGATGTGAACCCATGCCAAACTGAATGTAAAATCCATACCCATTGCTCATAAATCTCTCTGCCCATGGTCTAGTAAAAGTAACCAATTCTACCAAAATGGTGAGAAATTGGGGTTCTTGAGTTCAACAGAGGCTTTCTAGCCTCAAATGGATCTCAGGATCTGGGATTCTGAAAGTTCACAGGCACACAATGGTCTCATTGCATCTGTGGTTCTGGGTTCTCATATGGTGGATTCAAAGAATGAAACCCATGGACCACAGAAGAGTGAGTTCTCAGAAAGGTTTTTGTTATAGGATTATAGGTGGGAGCTTAAGAGAGAGTAAGGGCAATTCCTGTACAGAAGAAGTGGGTCCCAAAAAACTGGATATCACTGTGAGCCCCTAAGGTTAATAAAGTGCAGAGGTGGAAAATGAGCTGGCCAAACCAGTTGTCCTATCCACAGGGAGTTTTAGTGTCTCTTGCACCTTCAGTGATAGCATGCAGGCAGGGATAGTCACTATGCTGTATATACGGGGAAAGAATGGGGTCAGCAAGATGGTAAAGACAGGCATTTGCTATACACACCTGTGAACTGGAGTTCGATTCCAAGAGCCCTTGTAGAAGCAGGAGAAAGCCAATTCTATAAAGTTGTCTCAAGTTCCCCAGACAATATTAAATCTCAAAAGCTTTTAAAAAATAGTAAGAGGGATGAAAAAATAACAAGAAACCAGGTCAGGAGCTAGAGCCTCCTCTGAGCATTCTTGGACCGTGTGTAAGACAGAACCAATGGCTGCTTCTGGCCAAGGATACAAATTTATAATTGCTATTAGGGTCTCTGACCTTAAAGTACCTCACCGGTTTCTGCCTACAGTTCTCATCACCACTTTACAAAATACTGCAGGAGAGATGGCATTAAAGGAAGCCCATTGCATAAAAGGGGGAGGATGGTCTAGACAATGAGCAGGGAGAGCAGAGAAAGCCAAGCAGAAAGAATAGGGCAAGCAAGGAAGACAAGGTATGTGTTGTGCTTCAGTGGAGTAAAGCATTGCTCAGCCACAAGGTTGGGGGAGGGACCCACAATAAGGACATACACGCCATTCTGTAAACACTTCTATTTCCCAGTAATGTCTGGATGCATGCCTTTCTGTAGCAAAAGACCACTGAAAGTGGTCAGATGGTTACAGGCTATATAATACCTGCATGACAGAAGCACCCGACCTGCCATTCACTGTGGGAGATTTTGTGCTACTACAGTCAAGCCTTTTAGGCAGAGTGAGCCAGAAGATGCCATTCACAAAGAGAACAAACACTCAGGAACGTTTTCCTTGCTTGTCATTAAGTGCTTTCTCTTAATTAAGTTGTCCACTTACTCTCAACCAGAAGAGCATACCCAGAAGTTGCTTTCTAGGAAAATCTTATTTCTCCTCTTACTAACTATACCCAACCCCACCCTAAAAATCCCCCAGCTCATGGGTGATGTCAAAAGAGTGCTCTGTGCACCCAACACAGACAGATAAGGTCATGCCATGCCGTGGGATTCTAGCAGCTCATCCTTTGATGAGGGCAGGTTGTGAGCTAGTTGCTAGAAGGCATCACTAGAATAGCTTTAGATTCCAGGCTCTGCCGTAACTCTATCAGTGAAGACTCTTGCTGACTACTTTACAACTCGATCCAATTCAGGCAAAGTCATTTACACGATGCAAAAGAGGCTATGGAGCCATTGGCATTAGAGGGTCTTCCCATGAACATGAGCAGTGCTGTGAATGTCCTTTCTTCCTTTGTTCTGTGCCCTCCTAGCAAAGTGGTCTCCGAATGCTGCCGGGTCTTTCTTGTTTGCTGATGCCTTTGTCTGTTTTTTTTTTTATTTTTTTTTATTTTTCTCTCCATTTCCCAGGACACAGTTGACAGGGACTCCTTCGCACCCATGCTTCTGGCAGTCACTGATTCGCCCCTCTACAAATTGATCCCTCTGCCTCTCTCTCCTCCCTCGGTGTGCTGTTAGGATTTCAATTACAGCCTTGGCACAGATAACATGAGAATCACCATTTCAAACCTCAGTCACTTGTTTAGCCTGCCTTGTGGCTAAGTACAAAACTAGGCAAAATCTCAGTGTCTTAAAACAGTACTTACTAATTACTGTCATATCTCTTAAAAGACGGCAAAGCTTACCTGAGCCTCACTACCTTTCGCCTGCCTACTACCATCAGACCACAGCCAGGAGGCTGGGACTAGCACCCAAGACCTGATCACTCATTGTGTGTCTTGCCAAGCTGAGATAACTCAAACAACTGAGACCCTTGTGGGCATCTCTCCTTTAGGCTCCTGCTCCTCACGGTCACTCCCTCTTTGTAGTTTCAGTGCAGATCATGTCTTCTGTGGCCACTTTAGGCTCCAAAAGCAATAGTAGCAGGAGATGCTGAAACAGGGTAAGTACTGTATTGTCTTTTACTCCTAAGCCCAGGCACACACAGTGTGTCATCTGTTATAGATGCCCCCAGAGCTGATGGGGAGGGAGCATGACCCCTCTCTCAACTTCACAGGAGAGGCTTAGCACCCAGCGCAAGAAGAGCATGTGGGAATGGAGTGTATTCATGAGGTCGTGCTTAGAAAATACAACCTGCCACAGTTACAAATCCAGTGTCTGGCAAAGTGCCTGGTGCTTAATGGTCTCTCTATAAATATAAATGGTTGAATGAACGAATGACCCTCATCTCCCTCTATAGACTGTATTATCTTATGCCCAGCCATAGAAGCAGCTTCTATTCTTGTCTTTTTTTCCTGCAGCCCATCCTATGTCCAATTTATCACTTACACCATTTTCTAAAGATCCATTTTCTGAAAACCCCTGCTCTTCCCATGTCTCCTTTTCAAAAATCTTCACCAGTCCCTAATTGCTTGCAGCAGAAAGAGGGCACTGGCTCAGTGGGTGATGTTGTGAAGTTCCTGACTATAACACACGTCTGCATACTCACAGAGATCTCTCCCTTCACTGCAGATGAAAAGAAGTGCATCGGAAGATGCTGAAACAGGGTTAAGTATTGTGTTGTGTTGTGTTGTATTGTATGGACTAGAGTAGTAAAAAGGGAAAGCACACACGTTCTCAACATACCGTGGCTGGAGATGCTGCTTCATTGGTACAGTGCTTGCCTAGCATGCATGAATCTCTAGGTTCAGTCCTCAGTATTGAAGGAACTGGGTGTGGTCCCCCACACCTCTAATCCCAGCACTTGAGAAGTAGACCCAGGAGGATCAGAAGTTGAAGACCATCCTTGGCTACATAGCCTGGGCTGCACAAGGACAAAACCCAAAACAAACAGGAAAATGAACAAACAGCAATGATAAAAAAAACCAAACAAACAAACAACTAAAAGTGACATCGAGAAGGAAAATGCCTCAAACATTCAGAAGCTGAGAGATAATGGAAGCTGAGTTAGTAATTGAATACTTTCAAAGTCCCAGAGTCACTGCCTTATAGCCTTGGGGTTTAAGAACTGGAAAGAGCACAGAAAAGCTAAAAGATGGTAAAAGCTTGAATGAGAAGAAAGAGCTATGTCTCCCCCATCTTCTCTGAATGAGAAGTTGAAGCAGGAAACTATACGTGTAGCAATGACAAGGACAGATGATAGTGGGGGTGTTATTGAAAACAGAAAGAATTAGATAAAAAGGAAGTCACACATGGGACAATGGGCATCTCATTATTTCTTTTTCTATTAGGCTCATGCAGTGCTCCATGATACGTTGTGCCCTGTACTGCCACAGTCTGCACCACTCCACCACTCAAGAGCTTGGTGCGTTCCCTCTGAGGAGGAGGAATTCAGATGACTAGCTCTTGAATAATAGATTTAGAGATTTTTTTTCTTTAGCCTGCAAGGAAACTCACCAGGGGACAAGTCTGAAAGAGGTGACCACAATGGTTCTTTGGCTAAGTTGGCTAAGAAGAGATTGTCCAAGGTCACTTTACATTAGGAGATGGATATATAAGGGAGCAGCAGAAGGAACCATGGGAAAAGAAGGAAGGCAATAAGAAGAGGCCACCAGTAAGAGCTAAAGAAAGAGTTAAAAGGACAACAGAGAAGACAGTGTGAAGCTCAGAAATGAAGCTGAGAGTATAAAACTGAGGATAGGGGTTTAGAACAGGTAACCAAAGGTTCTGGGCCCCTAACATTAGGATACCAAGGAATTTCAGAAAGAGAGAATGCACAAGACAGAAATGAGAAAGAAAAAAAAAAAAGAGAGAGTCCAAGAAAAAAAATTTCTTGAACAGAAAGACAAGAATCCCCAGACAGAGTATATGGAAATATCCATCCAAATTAGTGAACACACTCAAAAGGAATATCTGAACATCCCAGAGAACCTGAGTGTTCTAGAAGGACAATCAGGATGACACCACTGAGCACAGAGATGAGCAGCTTGTGACTTTGGCAGGGCGGAGTCCTCAGGAAACTGTCTTCACCATACTGACTGAGAAGACTAAAGGATAGCTTCTTTATATTTACTCTTAAGAGGGGTCCGTGCATCAGCCTCAAAGAATTATAAAACCAAATTTAAAAAAAAAAAAAATCAACCTAGAAGAGGTAAAAAAGGAGCTTCCCGTGCCGAGCTCTCTGCAGTGGATCTAGAAGGTATCCAGAACAGAGTAGACATCAGAAATTATGGCAATTCTTCAAGGACATCTCCAACACAGAGCTTGCTGTGTTGGGTCAAAAGCTCAGAGAATATCCTGCACTTCAGGCAGTCTGGAGGTAAATTAGTAGGATGCGTGTTAAAAATGAACGAGGAACTAGCACAATTACTAATTCCAGAGGACATGAAATGCAATCAAAGAAAATGGGTTTTGAATATACCCTGCAGCTCATACCTGAATGGAATGTACACAATGTTTTCTAATCGTGTAAAGCTTAACCATAACTTATTAGTGCTTTAAAATAAATAAGTAAAATGAAAGAAAGTGAGGGTGAGAGTGAAAGACAGGAAGGGGGACTGGGAAATGCTTGAAATCTGTTTCCCCATACAGAGTTTCTACTAGGAAGCTCTTGCCTTCGTTGATATTCGAGCCCTCTGTATGACACTCTAGCCCCAGCCCCGTACCACCTCTGGGCTGGTTAGAGCTGCTCAACACCTTGTGCTTTCCAGCTGTGCCCCTCTTCCCTCCTAGCTCAAGAGTGTCCATACCGCCCCTCCTCTCCAAGTTTGATCATTTCTATTCTCAGCACTCTGTGAAACTCTTCATGGCCACCCCCATTTCCAGGGACCTTTCCCCCTTTACATTCCCAAGGCAGTGACTATGTACACAGAGTTAGCCTTGGGGATTTTGTGTTTCAGCTTTCCAGGAGATGTGCAATGCCTCTGTATAGGCCTTGAGGACAGATTCTCCTACTGTGGCCCAAGGGGTGCCACGGAACTGTCTACATGGTAAGAACATTAATATTTTTTTGAAGAAATTAGCTAATTAATAATTAAGTTACTTTATTTGATGTCTCCCTCATGTGAGGCTTTTGTAGTTTTTTCCAGTGAACAACAGGGGTTGGTTGTGACTTTCTACTGATCTCCTGCTCCTGTGGTTCTGGGACTGTGACAACAGAATCTGTCATCTCTTAGATACCCTGCATGTTCCCTGCACAGAGCACAGCACCCAGGGAGAGGAGATGATTTGGACACAGATGGAGTGTTCCCACTCCAATTGGTGGCAATTTTGCTTTGGATGAGCTGTTGATAACAAAGGCTAGTGGGAAAAGAGTCAGCAGGTAGAGACAGTGGTCAAATCAACACTTGGCTCCTTGATGAAGAGAAAAGGCAAGAGGCCTCCCAAATCTTAAAGTACTGGGAGTTCATCCCCTCTTCCCACCTCTTCCCTTGGAAGGAGTGGGGATGGCAGGCCATGGTAGAAGTTCTGAAGATACCAATTTAAAAATCAGAGAGCTTGTGGTCATTTGACCAAGAAATGATCTCCACAGACTCAAGGATTCAAGCATTTACTCCCCAGTTGGTGGCGCTGCTTGGGGAGGTTATAGAACCTTTAGGAGGTGGTACTGTATTGAGGAAGATCACTGGAGGAGGTGGGGTGCTTTAAGAGTTTTTTAGCTTTGCCCCAGTCTGCTTCATTCTCTACTTTGGGTTTGGTCTTTGCAGGAGTGATCTCTCGACTTGCTGCTCCACTTGCCAGCCTCCATGCCTCCTTGACCATTATGGACTCTCCCTCAGGAACTGTAACCAAAATAAACTCTATCTTTCATAAGTCCCTTTTGGTCATGGTACTTTATTACAGCAACATCAACAACAGGCCTCACATACAAATTACACACAAGTGATTGCATGTCTAGACATAGTTGCTGTCCCAAATATATCTATATCTAAACACACACAAACACACACTATACACACAACCACACATACATATATGGATATATCTCCATATGTTTTTTTTTTTAATCTGAAATCTAAAGCACTTTTAGTTTCATTCCCTGTAACAAACAAACAAACAAACACAGATTCTTGACCTCTAGTTTGAGCATGCTGTTCATAGATCCAAAGGTCCAGAAAATCCTCCAAAGATCTCTTGGGAAGAAACCAGAAAATGGTACATTTCCATGAAATAAAACTACAGTTAAATAATCTTGACCTTGAAGTAGATAAAGATCAAACCTTGGAGAGAGTTTGAGCTTAAACTGGGGCACCGGCACTTTGTTCTTAGCAGTGACCAGGACCAAGTGTGTCTGTAGGCTGCTGAGAGGACTGAAAACACTTGGATGAGTGAGGTCATTTGTGAGAGATTGTGTGGGGTTGGAAATTCTGCCAAGGTGCTCACCACAATGTTTGTAAAAATCCACACCCTTTACCATTGTGTTGATGACTTCCATGATTCTAAAGATTAACAATTTTGTGGATCCAGGCCTCAAAAATACTGTACCTCTCAAAAGCTTCATTTATCTTTCCTTTGGGGGATTTTCCAATGACTTTTTTTTTTTTTTGGTTTTTCGAGACAGGGTTTCTCTGTGTAGTCCTGGCTGTCCTGGAACTCACTCTGTAGACCAGGCTGGCCTCAAACTCAGAAATCCGCCTGCCTCTGCCTCCCAAGTGCTGGGATTAAAGGCGTGCGCCACCACGCCCGGCCTTCCAATGACTTTTACCTGCGTGTCTTCTGTTGTCAGGAATAAAACAATGAAGTACAAGGCTTTGCTTAGCCTTACTCACAAAGCCAATAAGGATGCATTTGCTGTTGAGGAGCAGACGGAATTCTGGGGAATGTAGTCACAAAGAAAAACCCACAGTAAGTGCTGCTTGCTTACGGAGGGAAGGCAGCTCAGGTGACATTTTCGTGGTGTATTCCATGGTCTGTTTGGACACCTGAAGCTTTAATTGAGGTTGGTCTCTTGCTGCAGGGAACCCCACTTCCTGAACACACTGGAGGCTACACAGTCAGTACAGTTAAGTGATGCTGATAAGGAGCTGAAGCAGATGTTTGGGGAGGGAGAGGGGAGGCATGGTGTGGTCAGTTATCAGAGCAGGTGAGGCTTGTGGTGCCCCTTGGGAACACTGAAGAGTTCTCTATTATGAAAGGTGAGAGGAGAGAAGAAGCAGACCCTGTTTCTCACTACTGACAATTCCTTGCTCTCAAAGGAACAAATTCATCTTTCTGTCTCTCAGCAGCACAGCACTCACATAGATTGATTGGGGGAGCTTTTCCCCCCTTCTTCTTTTTTTTTCACTGTTCCCAAAGAAAGGCATTCAAGTCTTTCTTAACCTTACATTCCAGCCTCTCATGGTGCCTATACTCAGGAAATACTTCTTCAGGTTTAACGAAATCCCTCTCTGCAATGTGAGACTATTGCTATCCTCCAAGGACTCACAGAACAGCTGCCTGGCACCTGGCCAGTCACACCATTCCACGTTTCCATTGTTCAGGGGAGGAACAGCTCTAGGCTCTTGCTGATTGGCTCTCACCACCCAGCAGGAACTCAGGCCAGAACACCAGGCCTTGCTGAGGCTGCTTTGCTGGGACATGAAGTACTATTCTCCCAGGACACTATTCTCCCAGGCTCAGAAGTCAGCACATGTGACTTAACACTTTCTGAGAGTGGCATGCTTTGTGGGGGATTTTGAAAGGTGGCTGGGAATGTCGTTATAGTGCCTCACCTAGCAAGTTTAATAGGTGTTATATCTATTGTGTGTGTGTGGGGGGGGGGGGGAATCATTTCAGGTAGCCCAGGCTGGCCTCAAAGTTGCAATGTTGCCAAGGAAGGTCCTGAATCCTTCCTCCTCCTGCATCTACCTTGAAAGTACTGGTGTACTTAGGCATGCATCACTATGGTCAGCTTTATAGTTCTCTCTCGTTCTCTCGTTCTCTCTCTCTCTTTTTTATTTTTTTATTTATTTTTTTAAGTAAAGAAAAGTTGGCTCAATCAAAGGTCACACAGGTAAAAAAATGAAGCCCCAAGTTGACTCTCAAATTATGAGCATTCAGGTTTGGTGTCCCTTCCAATGTACAAGAGTGCGTCCCAGGGATCACTAGAGCACACAGAGCACACGTGTTCTGTCCTTGCAGACTTCAGGATAACTGGCGCAGACGGACCTCACTTGGGTCCCCAATCTATGGGCAAAACTCGGGTTCGGTTGCAGGTGATCGAGGATTCAGCGAATGACAAACAGACCCACACGAGAGAGCGTGTAATATCTGAGTGTAATTTGTCAAAACGAGCATCAGACTATTTATACAGAAGAAAATAGGGAAGTTACACAAAACAGAGGAATGCAAACATGGAAGGACTATCGGGAACCAACTGGGATAAAATTCAATGTTAACAGCTGGGATCAAAAACAGCTCTACCTAAAGTGAGCTTAAACTTAGAAGCCAGGGGCAAGGGCTTCATGCCCTTGCCATAGTTCCTATAGTCCACCTTCCCCCTAGGCCATTGTAAATACTTGTGTATGGGTGTAACTCAGCTATCTATGGTTCTAAGTATCTACTCTGGTTGCTTTTTAAATCACAAACTTCCTTATTCCTAGAGAATGGTAAATTCCTGTGCAGGGCAGTGAGCTATCCATGCCCAGGGTCGTCTCAAGGACTGACCACCTAGGATCTAACTTAGCTATGTCAAAAGGTCAGTCCTTAAAAGCACTTATAATAAAGCAATATTAAGGGAAAGCACTGTTTTCCAACTAAATCTGTTTTCCAACTAAAGCAAGGACATTGGAGCATTCATTATACAGGATGCCATGATTCCAGGAGACTAAGTTTCCATGAACTTTTCGCTTCAGGATAGTGCCCAGGTTTTTGGGGCCTGTCGCACTTGTCACTACTGGAGTGCATGTAGCAGGTAACAAACATCAGAGACCAGTGCATAAGAAAAGGAGCACAAGAGCTCACTGACAACTCCAGACAAGATGAAGTGTTCGGTCACCATAAACTATGAGTCTAGTTAGAGGATTTGCTTAGAGAGTCATGAAGAAGCTAGTGCAGGTAATGGGAGGACTGGGAGACAGAACTTCTGCTGCTCAGCCAGACTGGGGCTTAACACTGGTCAACCCTTAGCAGACTCAGTCCCACTGAGCTTCAGTTTTATCCTTCAGGAAGCAGAAGAGTAACACATTCACAAGCTCATCGTTTAAAGAAGATGAAATAAGTAATAATTAATGAGCAGCCAGGTCTGAGAAGCTAAACAAAGGTCTAAACGATTCATGTTCTGGAATGAACAGAGCAAATAGAGGTTAAGTTAGGAAAGGTTTTATGAAAGAAGAGGAAAGATAGAAACTCAGGGAAGAAGACAAGGGAAGCTGTCGTTCTTAGCCCCTCTCCCCCCGCTTCCCATGGGGATGCCATGTTAGCCTTTGAATGTGAGGACCTACACTGTCTCTGTAAACCATGGTGGGTTGTATTCCTGTAACAACCAGTCACAGGAGAGACCATAGGTGGGTGATTTATACGATACCCAAGGAGATGCATTAAAGCAGAAAATACCCTAGTGTGAAGAGTCATTTTGCTGTAATGCCATTAAAACTTGAGTGTGCTGTGAAGTTCAACAATTATCAGCGTGGATAACGTCTGGAAATGTTAAGTCTAATGATTTGACTTGCTTGCCATGAGCCTGCTGTTTCTGAATTTGATGGGAGAAATGACCTTTCCTAGGCTCCACAAATGATTGGAAATGGAGCTGTTGCAATTCTCGGACCCTTTCTATTGACTGATTAAGTAAATCATCAACTAAATGGAAATCCAATTTGAAAGGCATAAATAAATGAATTAATAGGTGAACTGATAAGGCAAAATGGTAACAGTAATAAGAAAAAAAAAATCTAAACTTGGTGGGAAACTTTAAAATAAGCTTTAAACAGTCAGAAGCCAGAGAGGGAAACCACTGAGTGATCATATGGACTGTGGCAAAAAAGCTTTTGACATTTGCCCAATCCAGTGTGGCTCCGTGGAATGCAAACCACGAGGCCACAGGTATTTTCAAAGGCATGCAGTACTTCTTGTGGCTATATGATAAGCTGGTTAAGGTGCCCAGACTAAAGGATTGTGGGAAATTCAGTCTGTGTGCTTCCATGCTGCCAAATCATGCTGTGGGTTTCTGTGGCTGGTGAAATGAAGCCAGGGGTGTTTCAGGCTTCATCACCCTGAATGTTGTTCCTGCATGGACCACTAACAACACACAAAGGTGCTGGTCTGGGAATCCAGTCCAGAGCTTGCTAAGAAAAGATGCTCCCCCAATACAGGTGAGAAAATTGAAAAGTAAAGGTAATTGTAATCACTAAAAGTCCACTCTGTACCCGGTACTGTGTACATTGATTTTTGTTAATCCTCATAGCAATTTGCAAGCTAGAACATCTAAAGTCCTCTAAAGGAGCTTAATGTAGAGTTGGGATTTTAACTCAGAGCTGACTGACCCTGAAGTATATTAAGACTGTGGGTTTTCCATCTCACAGATTTACCTCTTCAAAATAAAATAGGCTAAGTTCACTGATCTGTCAGTATGTATATGCTGGCAGGCTTAGATGAGGTTGAGATTCAAAGCTGCATCCATATTATAAAACATGGGATCACTGAGTACTTGGGTTTAGAGATTTGTATTCCATTGGGGAGGAGAAATCAAAGGAGGTTCTAGAAAGTAGTAAATACTGGGGTTTTCTCAGTTTGCTTTCTTTTGTTCTGATAAGCATGTGAAAAACATGGATAAAACATGTCCAAAAGCAACTTGGGAAGGAAAGAGTTTATTTGGTTTGCACTTCCATGTCACAGTCCATTTTTGAGGGAAGTATGGACAGGAACATAAGACAGGAATCTGGAGGCAGGAACTAAAGCAGAGAATGTGGAGGAAGTCTATGGATCTGTTTCCTATGGCTTGTTTGGACCACAATTTTATATTATCTACAACAACCTGCCATGGGTGGCACTATCCCTGTCCCCTGCTAGGTGGGGTCTTCATACATCAATCATTAATCAAGAACCTCTCCCCCAAAACTTGCCTACAGGAAATCTAAATGGAGTCATTTTCTCAGTTGAGGTTCTTCCTTGATGACATCAGCTTGTTTTGAGTTAATGAAATACATACATTCATACATACATATGCATACACACACACACACACACACACACACACACCAGGACAGGGCTATGGTCATAATTTCCTTCCTACTTTTATATTGGAATTCACAATTCTAGAAGCCACCAACTAGAAAGCAAACAGAGATAGAAACAAGCCCTACTGTAGCAGGGTAACAATAAAGCTGTGAATTAAGTGACAAGCAGAGGGCCTAAGTGAGAGATATAGCAGATTATATGTCTGTCAGGATGGCCACAGAAACATTTCCCATGGACCATCCTCCAGAAACTTGTGGTTCCCTATAAAGAGGTGGAACCTATGACTTCTCTACCTTGGCAAGCTTCTGTGACCAAAGGGTAGACTCTGTGACTTCCAGGGTCATATCAGAGACACCAACATAAGTTATACCTGATATCCTTTGTCTCAAGATGTGGCCGTCGGAAGCTAGCTGTTACATCGTGAGAAAAAATGACCCAGCCACATAGAAAGGACCATGTGGAAAGAAATGGCCCCACCTGAAGTCCCTGTCAATATAGACTGCAATGACACAAGATAGCTGAGGAAGACGTCTTAGTGTGGGTCCTTCAACACTTAGTTAATATTTCCTGTGTGACATAGAACAGTTGAGTCAAGGCTTCCAGCCCTTTAAGTTCTGCCAGAATTACAAATTTGTAAACAAGTTACATTACCAAGGTTGCTGGTGATCTTTAATATAGTGGTAACCAGATACCAAAACTGACAACTGGAACAAAAGGAGCCAATAAAAGGGTTCACTGGTCTGTTGACCAATGGACTCACACACACACACACACACACACACACACACACACACACACACACACACACACACACACAGATAGACAGANCACACACACACACACACACACACACACACACACACACACACACACACACAGATAGACAGACAGACAGACAGATAGACAGAGACACACAGAGAGACAGACAGAGAGAGACAGAGAGCAAGAGAGACAGAGACAGACAGAGAGAGACAGAGACAGAGAGAGTCACGTAACATCAAAAGCCAGCCTTACTGATTCAATCATGCCCCTATTACTCTAAGAAGGGAACTTGGACATACTGCATCCATTGATAGTCACTGTAGTTCCAATTGTCTTATTTCCAGAATAGAAGACATTCTGGTGGTAGGAGAACATAGACAAATGATCAGATAGAGACCATCTCTTTACTGTGTCTTAGGAAAAATATTAGACTTTCCATATTCTTTTTCTCACCAAACACCATTTCTAGCAAAATCTCTACAGTCTCATACCCATCTATAAGATTAATGTGTGACCATTGTGTGCCAGGGACAAGATTCAAACTCAAGCTTGAGTCCACTGCTTGGTCTTCCTCCACTCCACCATGCTCTATGTTCGTTCCCAGGTTGTTTGAGTTTGGTTTTGTCAAATGGGCACCATTAGCTCTGATTCTTCAGCACTGGGGATTGAACCAAGCTCACTGTGCATGGCCAGGCAGGCATTCAGCTGCAGAGCTCCATCCCCAGGCCTACCCCCCCCCCCCCGACTGTTAGCAATGCACACTCACTCTCCTGCAGGAGCCAGCTAGTTACCTTTCTTGGCTACTATTCTTAAAGGGAGAGTTTGCATTCCTGAAGCGTACACTCCACAGCCCCATGATATTGGAAGCAGATGGCTCACAGTATGCTGTGAGACATGGGAATCAAAATTACAAAAAAAAAAAAAAGAAGAAGAAGAAGAAGAAGAAAGAAAGAAAAAAAGAAGAAAGAAAAAAAATTCTGTCACAGTTTTGGAATGCTGAGTTTCTATGATGAGAACAGGATGCAGAGTAGGTCATAAAGATCAGAAGGGTTTTTTTGTTTGTTTTCTTTGTTTATTTGTTTGTTTTTTGTTTTTAATACAATGGCCATTGCCTTTGTTTAAAGGGCTCTCGAGATCAGCGCGAAGACATTTTGCTCCAGTGTATGAGTGTCTTACAAGTTGAAGCACACAGAGTTAGCCATGCAGAACATCTAACCACGCACCCTCCTCTAGCAACTAAGGAGGCAAGATCCCCATCAGGGGCTCCTGGGTGCTTGAATGATAAAGGTCCCATTCTAGTTTCTTGGAATAAGACGTTCTGAGGCCAGCCAGAGGTGAGTGCCCTCTGAGTGCTGGGTGTTCAGTGGCTGCTGCAAGGAGGAGCCAAGGTTCCACCATTTTGTCCTGGCTCTATACACTGTGACCCTGCTCGCGCCATTAACCATTCACCTTCACCCACAGGTTCCACTGTGTCAGCCCTATGGATTTCAGGTCACTTCAGAAAAACAAGCCTTCAGAACTCATGAAAATCCAAATGCCCTCTTCATAATCCATTCGCATTATCCTCCCTCTCGGCAAGAGCCATTCATTTCTTTCTTGGCATGCCATTTTTCCAAACCTTTGACAGGGCCCCATACCTCATCATTGCCTTCACCATGAAACATGCCAGTTTGTCAGTTTTAATCTGTCTAAAAAAAATCCTGCCTCTGCCAGCAGAAACCTTTGGAGTTCTTATATGTTGATACAAAGATTTCACACATCGATTTTTGTGGAGTTCTGATTTCATGCAAGCTAAGCAAACAGTGACAGGTTGGTAGTTGTGGTAATGAATGCTCCATCAGATTAATAGAGATCAATGGCACTGGCAGGTTCTGGAGGAGACGCAGGGGCTGGGATCTGGACAGCACGCACTGCCAGCACAAGACAGATGGTCAGAGGCTAACACTCTTACCTCTTTAACTTGATGGGCTCATTAGCAGATTTCTCTCCTTTGGGTCTCATTTGAGTTTCTTGATTTTAAATGGCACCCCATAGATTGCCCACTAGTCTGGAAAACTACTGACATAGGCTTCCCATGACCTGGCGCAGAGAAGATTCTCATACCCAAGGTCTATTAAGTAGCCCGGAAAGCTAGGACTTCTGCAGATGGGTCACAGGGATGCTGCTTATCCAGTGCGCCGTAGAGAAATAACGCTTCCTTGTTAAAAACCGTCTCCCCTCTAAACAATCATGCAGGAAGGATCAAACTCCGTATGAGGCACCTGATCTGCAGACACTGCGTTACAGTATAGAATACACTGCCATTGCTGTCCTATTTACTCTCATTACTTTGTAGGTGGGGAACTGATGATTGAGAATTTTGTCCAAAAGGCAAGAGTTAGAGAATGGAAAAGTCAGAGTTTGTCTCTGGGTCTATATGGCTGTGAAGCCCTGTGGTCACCCACTGTGGTAACCCTTCAATTTATCACTGGTTTTGGTTACAGAGGCAGATGGCTAAGCCTGTGGCCAGTGTTTGGGGCGCTAGATTACTTCCTACTCATGACGTCTCCCTTGCTCGTGCAGACCTCAGAGATGAGCAGCTTTCTTTCTCCTCCTTTTATTTATTTTTATTTTTTTGAAACATGTTTCTATTCTCAGGGTTCTTTCTCCTCCCCTACTCTTGTTCCAAATGAGTATCATCAAAGGAAAAAGGCAGACTAGGAAGAAAGCTCCAGATTAGTCATGTTTCTTATAGACAAGATCCAACCGAGAGATCCCCGACTTTCTCCTTTAAAGGCTTCATTGTTGTTTCTAGGGATTTTTTTTTTTCTAGGTGGTGTCTTCAAGTTTTCTCTTAACTTCGTTTGGCTCCTTCCACTGTAGCTTGAAAGAGCTGCTTAGATTAGGAAGCTGGCTCTGAATCAGTTTGATACTCTTTACCCAAGTCTGAGCTACTTGTCTATTTCTTCAATCCTTTATTACAGTCAGCTTCTCAGACAGTGAGCTCTCCCATCAACGACCTCAGAAGCACATTCACACACTTCAAGCTGCATTCTACAGAACCCTTCTTCACCCTAAGAGTCATCTCCTTGGGTCTGCTGCTTTCTTCTGTACCCTGATAATTTACCAACAGAAGGTTCTCCAGCTGTCCTTGCCTGTTGGGGTTGGTCTGGTACTGCTATGAATCCAAATGCTAAATACTGCATCCCAAGACCTGGTTGTCCCAAGACTGGTGAGAATTCTCACGTACACCAGATTTTGTTGTGCAAACCTCGGACCCCAAGTTATCCCTGATTGGTTAATAAAGCTGCCTACAGCCTGGGCTGGGCAGAAGAGAGGGGGTGGAGCAAAGGTTCCTGGCTTGGGGGTCTTAGGCGGGGACCAGGGAGGGATAAAGGAAGAAGAAAGTAGCTGTGGGGTAGGTAGAGAGTGAGCACATGGTAGTGAGGGCTGGCCTGGTGGAATAGGAGTGGCCCAGGCAGAACATGGCAAGTGATACCTCAGGGATCACTACAGGAAAGTAGTCAAAATAGCACAGAGGGTTGATATCTATCTACCCAGCTCTCGTGCTTTTAAGCTGAAGGTTTCTGTGTCTTTTATCTGGGAACAATACAGTCTGAAGTGTAATAGATATTTAAAGATATTTAAATATCTAATAGATATTTAAAGACAATATGGGGTGTGGCAACCCCCAGAGTAATAATTACCACAATACTTGACTCTCTGAGTACCATTCTTTCCCTCAGATTCTGCGTGCGAACATCACCAGTCATTTTATTCAACTCTTTGAAGAACAGTAGTATTCTTGTTTTCCCTAACTTTGTGCTTCTCTTCTGTCTTACTTTTCTATCCCTGTCTCAAGCATCAGCCCCACTGTTCAGCCTTGTCTTTTGTTTTTCAGACATGTCATAATTTTTCCTGAAAGGTGAATATAGCTCAATATCATTGGAACGATGACTCTCAAGTTTCCACATCTTTTTTTACCCCAAAATAGTATCCAGTAAGACATTCAGGTAGAGTTAAACTATGATCTTTAAAATACCATGCCATAACTTCTTATTTATAACCTTCCTGTCTTTCCAGATATCTATGTGAGCACATAAATTTTATCCCTTTGACTTGTGATTCATAAATCAATTCATTTATTCATTAGCTTGTCCAATAAGCATTTGCCAAGTGTGTATTCTGCATGGAGTTCTACGCAAGGCAGTGGCAGTACAAGAGCAAATGACCTACCTTGAGTCTGACACTGAAGGTCTTCCATCTGTCATTATCACCCTCACACAAACTCTTCTCCCATGATTCCCAACATCTCTAAGAGCTGAAGTCTAATTTCCATCATCCATGAGTTTTTTCTTACCTCTGTACCTTTGGTTTTTGTTCTTCCTGCCTGGAATAACTTCTTCCCATTTTTCTGCCCTCTCAAAAGTGCATATTTCTTACAAATCACATGTATTTAAAATATTATCATAATTCCATTTCCAAGTTTTGCATCCTTGTAGGACATTGTGATCGAGTGGTCCCTTCTTTTGCTGTGAACATAGGAAATAGGAAGACAAGAAAAAGAGCATTTGGGTAACAGGTTCATCTTAAGTCCTTTAATGGGGTTCTTGTAGCAAGGACAAACTTCCTGAACAAGGACAAGATGAACGTAGTCTTTTAATTCCATCCATTGCTGAGCTCTGCAAAAAAAAAAAAAAAAAAATACAGGTTTCCTGAGGCTGTAAGGCCTGTACTAGGCTAGCTACACATGCAGCCATATCTGTGAGCCCTGGCTCCGCTGGTTCTGCTTCTCTGCAACCTCATAGTGCTTGCTGGCAGATTTAAGTCTGGAAATAGGAGAGACTAGCATAGAATATGGAACACCAGTCTACATCAAGCAAACTGCTGCATGTAAGGATTATTCTGATGCCTGTGGGACCTCATGATGGAGCTCTTCTAGAAGGTCTAGTTCAAATGAGTGTTTAACAAACCCAACACCCTGTAGGAAATGCAGTCTGGTGTTTCAAGGAGAAGGAACACAGCAACCCAAACCAAAAATACACCGTTTCTTCAACATCTCCCAGGAGACTGATCGTGAAAAAGTCCTTATTGTTGATCTCTACTGCTTAGACTGTGCCATCTACAAAAAACTTGACCCATGACAAGTATGCCATCATTACTGGTTTATGTCCTTAAGGTCGTGGATGCATACTAAAATCACAGGGAAGTATGGGAACATACTTTCATCAGGAAACCTTCTGATGGCTTTTAAAGACTCTTTCAAATGATGAATGACTAGACCTTACAAAATGACCCATCTCAAAATTTCTAAGACACAGTACAGTCACTGAATTATAACTGTATTACGTGATCCAGTGGAAGAGAAGGAGAGTGGCAATTGCAATTCCTTACTGGTTGTCATAGTCAGGGTTTCTATTCCTGCACAAACATCATTACCAATAAGCAAGTTGGGGAGGAAAGGGTTTATTCGGCTTACATTTCCATACTGCTGTTCATCACCAAAGGATGCAGG
>NC_034599.1:36895356-36922324 GCF_900095145.1 Mus pahari
CCCCTTGATCACTAATTGAGGAAATGCCCCACAGCTGGATCTCAAGGGGGCATTTCCCCAACTAAAGCTCCTTTCGCTGTGATAACTCCAGCTGTGTCAAGTTGACACAAAACTAGCCAGTACACTGGTCTTCTACCCAAAAACAAGAAGAGGGCATTATTGGGAGTGAGCCCTATCCCTGTTCATTATGCTGGACTCACTCTCATAATGAGAGAACTGGTCCCAGGCATAGCTGTCTCACACTTCACTACCCCAAGCAGTAGCCTAAAAATGCAGTCTACATATTGCTACAACGTGTAATGGACAGAAGTACATGATTGATGTGGACTTCCAGAGACACTGGTTTTGTGCATAAGGGTATCTGTCCTTGGAGCTATTATGTCAGCACCAATGACTTTACCCTATGGAATGTCAGTCAACAATAAAGACTCCTGGGGTTAGACTTCTATACACAGCTTTACTCACATGGTCTGTAGAGCAAGAAAAAAATAAGGATACAACAAACAATAATTTCCATTAGTGATCCTATAGCCTGGGGTTCTCATCCTGTTACAGTGCTCAACTCTCATTATGAACTTGAACTGTCAATGATTCTTTTTAGACCCCCACAAGCATACCCATAGAACAGGCTTACTTTTACAAAAACAGATATTCAAGGGTCCTGAGAAAGCTGACACCTATGTATGTTGGGCTGCTTCTTGTTTCATTTTTGTTTTATACTATTTACTTTCTGTTGCATGCTTAGGGCCTGTCAGAGTACATGTCACACAGTAAACAGGCATATACAAAGTGTTAAAGATTGAATGGATGGGGGCTTTGGCAGCCATTCATTCTCTCAAGAGTAATCAATACATTTTTAAAAGCTTGCAGAGTTCTGGATTTCTTTTCTGTTTCCCTCTTTCTTTCTCTATGATCATTTTACAAACATCTCAACTTGAATCATAATCCATGCTTCATTCCACAGGCATAGTTGGCTGTGATATAGGAATTCTGTGCAATTGGCTTGAGTACCAGTCACTCACATAGGGTTGCATGAATGCAACCTCTCACAACCTCCTGTATTTGGGGAAATAAAGGGAGTCAACACATCTAGACGAGCCTTATACTAGGAAACTGCATTTGTGATCATAGTATCTCCATGCAAGGTAAGCACAGCATACTCTTACCATCATGTCTACCATAGGGTTCAAGGTGTAGTGGAAAGGTAGTAAGTAGTCAGAAGTTAGAATTAGAGGTATAGGTGGAGCTAATATCATCTAAGAACTCCAAGTTATGTCCACATTCACAGCTGACTGACTTTTTCTCTGGAAACCTGAATCAAGAAGTCTGGGCATGGTAGAGCAGAGGGGAAGTGACAGAGTGGCTGAAAGAGATGTGTGCAGGACCAGAGCCCTCAAGCTTCCTACTATGGACCTCCCTATGGCCATACGTTGTAGAAAAGGCTTGAGCTCTACCGGTTTGATTCCAAGTGGAAGGGATCCTGGTCTTCCATGGGGCTCAGGCCACGGAAGGAGAAGACCTTTCTGATAGTTATAATTCCTTCTCTTGGCATTGTTATCTGTGAGAATTACTGTTAAAGACTTGGTCTCTAGCTAGTGGGGAATCTATTTGAAACGTGGTGGAAACACTAGGAGTGAGTGGAAAATTATAGGAAGTGGGTTCTGTAAATATGCTCTGTGGAGTTTTGTCTGGCCTCAGACATCTTAATACCTTTTTGCTACTGGGTCATCATGAGGTGAAAAGCTTCCTCACAGGCTCCCACCTCTGTAATGTTTTGCCTTGCTTCATGCCCAGTATGACAGAGCTGGCTTGCCATGAACTAAAGCCTCTAAGAGTGTAAGTCAGAGCAAAAATCTTTCCCCTTATAACCTGTTTCCTTTAGATATCTATGTCACGAAGTCAAGAAACTAACACAGAAAATTGACGCCTGACAGGCGAGGTCATTGCTATGAACATTCCTCACTATGTGGCTCAGAAGCCTTGAAGAAGCAATTCGTGAGGGAAATTTAGGGAAGCGAACTAGAATGATGTGGTGAGGGCCTTATCTTCAGTACTGATGGGAAATTAGCATATCAGAACACTAACAGAAAAAACACACAGAAGACTCAACTCACGGTTTCTGATGGGAATAGGACTCTATTGGGAATTGAAGTAGAAACAATGTTCTTGGACTTGGTGGGAAGGCGAGTTTAATGATGTCAAACTAGTTAATATGGCAGGAGAAATGTCGAGGTAGCCCGTCATTCAGTATAGTCATTGCTGCCGCTTTTAGCCAAGTCTATAATGAGAATTGGGGGCAGGGACAGGAAGAGAGAGATTTGAAAAGAATTTGGCCAGAAAATGAACTCATTAGTGCATTTCTCAATTCTTATCAGAGAAACTTCTTCTTTTCAGTAGATGGTGATAATATCAAATAGACACAACTGGCCCAGGGGCAGAGAATAATACATTGGAAAAATGCTCTGTCCTTAGTTAAGTATCCGTACCACACCCGCTTCTCCAAAATCCCAAGAATCATCATGTAAGAGAAAGCATAAAGATCTTAAGAGTGAGAGGTGGTGGATGACTAGGAGGAATACCTTGGTTTTTCAGACACATCAGGAAAAGAGCACATATGAATCCACAGTGGGCATGACAGCATACATGAGACCTGCACCAGCTTAAGCCAGACAAGATGCCAGCATGGAGAGGGGAGGTAGACACAAAGTCCCACCCACAGCTTAGGTTGATAACTGTTGGGAGAGGAAGAGTCAGTTCTCTTTGAGGATGTGGTCCCTGGTAGGCAGATCATGCATCCAAGAATATGTGCGCAGCAAAAATTAGACTCGATTTGGGTTTTGTTGTTGATGTTTTAAAGAGGATACAAAATTAGGAAGGTAGGAAAGGCAGGTATATCTTAAAGGAGTTGGAGAAAGATGGAAGATATGATTAAAACATACAGAATTCTCAAAGAATTATTTTTTAAAAAGTTGTGAAAATGGGGAATTGGGTTATTCAAAAGATTAAGAATATTAAAAAGAAGATGAATAATTTATATTAAGACAATAGGAAAATAACTTACATTAAGACAATAGGCAACTTGTTATGAGTATCTTTGGAATCTGCCAGGCCATGCCCACTTGTATATGATTCAAATTCATTTAAAAGTATTTGCTTTAAGAAGAAGCTCTAAGAAGTACAGACATACAAGGAAGATTTTAGTTTATTAAAGTATGTAGACACCCTACTGACAGTAGACACTATAGCTATAGTTCAAGAAACCTCGTTATTGCTCTGGCAGATCTCAGCATTATTAACATATTGTTGGGTTTGGAGACATTCAGAATGCAAGAATTATGGTGTTGTGGAGGCATCCAATTAGACTTCAAGGAAAAGCCTGACATAATACGGCAGAGAAATGAGGCTTCAAATACAAGAGGCACTTAGAACCCCAAGATAGACTTGACAAAGAAAATATACAATGCAACAAATTACATTCAAGACGACAATGTTGCAAAACAAAGAAAATCTATTAAAAACCTGCAGGGTAAATGCTCAGCTCACAAAGACAAAAAAAAAAAAAAAAAAAAAAAAAAAAAAAAAAAAAAAAAAAAAAAAAAAAAAAAACGGCAGAAAACTTAAAAGCCGGGAAANAAAACCTGCAGGGTAAATGCTCAGCTCACAAAGAAAAAAAAAAAAAAAAAAAAAAAAAAAAAAAAAAAAAAAAAAAAAAAAAAGAAAAAAAACGGCAGAAAACTTAAAAGCCGGGAAAGTATGGGATGGCACACTTCAAACCCTAAAAGTAAGTGACTGCCAGTGGAGATTTTTATGCCCCAAAGTCAAATCTGCCTTTAAAGATCCCCAAGTACAGACACAGAGACTCATGACCACTGAGCCAGTATAGCAGGAGACACAGAAAAGCCAAACAGTAAGGTAAAAGATAACCTCAACCTCAAGAATGCAGGGAAGAATACGCTTCCTAAGAGTATTAGATGAGCAGAGGGGAACTGAGAATGATTAAGTCATGTCCAGCTTGGCAACCCATCAAACCCCATAAAGGACCAGGATAGAAACAAAAGAACAAACAATGAGCCACCAGAAAAGCAACCATCAAAGTTGAGAAATTAGTGAATCTCTCTTCATAATAACCCTCAATGTACATGGTCTTAATTATCCAATTTAAAGATGAAGAATAGCTGTTTGGATTAAAAAAAAGTAAGGTCTAGCTTTTCTTTGTTGTCTACGAGAAACACATCTCACTGGCAAAGATCCACACAGACTGAGAGTGACAGGGTGCAAGTAATTTACAAAGCAAATGGACGGCAGAAATACTTACACCTGACATGGTAGACATCCAACAAAAGCTAGTCAGATGTAGTAAAATTAACCATATGTGTGGTTAACAAAGAAGTGTTCTCTCAGTTGAAATATTCCCTCTAGGAGGTAAACAAAAATTCACATGACTGGGAAAGATAAAAACGTGAAAACTTGAAAAGTCCCTTCCCAGCTTTATAGAAGAAATAAATCACTGGTGGAGGATACTCTGACCAGCTGAGATACAGAAGGGAGGTCTCCTGGACCTATCCAGCTTGCAGGGAGCCCCAGAGTTGCAATGCCCGTGAGTCATCTCCCATTTTGGGATGAGATTTTGGCAATACAGCCAATTTAATTCTTTGGTACAGTGGCTAATTTGGTCTGCCATGCATTTCTAGGGTGACCATGTGTGTGTGTTGCATTTCCCACAGGGAAAGTTTCTCATACAAGAGTTAGGGAAGGGACTGATACTCAGTATGCTATAATAATTGCAAACACATATGCACCAAAAGTTTATACCTCCAATTCCAAAAAAAAAAAAACCAAACAGTTACGTTAAGATGAATGAGAACTAACAGCAACGCTCCTCAAACTCAACAAGAGACTGGGTGACATCCCATAGTGGGTGACATCCCATAGTGGTGAAAGTGCTTTGTTCTTGCTTGGGTTAACTCTTTCCTCGCTATTTGTCTGTTCTTCCCTTTGGACCTCTAGCTTTTATTCTGGGCCACTGTATATTGAATGCACATAGTTAACTCTTGATTTGACAGGGACTCACAACTAAGAGTTTGTCATGAATCTCAGAGAAGACCTTGGCCTCGAACTTTAGAATTGCATTGGAACTAAGTTTTGGAGAGATTCTGGGAGACAGACTAGATGCACTTTGTACCATGAAATAACCATGTGCCTCTTTAGAGACTTTGTATTGGGAAGGTCCTGGAGAGAATATGTAGTCTCCTCACAGCCAGATTGCTGAAGCCTTGGTACCTAGCTGGTTGTTCTGTGAAATGATGGCTACTCATAGAGGTAGAGCCTGCCAGGAGGAAGCAGATGTATCCTTTGTTGGGCTGTATCTTGCTTCTTTTTGTCCTTCTTATTTTGGGGCTGATAAGGGGTCAAAAATGCTCTTCCACACATTCCTATTGCCACAAGGTGTTTCTTGCCACAGGTGCAAAGCAACAGTGACAGCCAATCGTGGAATAAAGCCCCTGAAGCAATGAGCCAAATAAATTCTCCCTTAAATTGGTTCTCTTGGGTGTTCAGCACAGTGGCAATAGACAGCCTAATATAATTCCCAAGTCCTAGGTGAGACTATTAGAGCTGCAACCGAGTCTTAGGTAAGGTGCCTGTCCTTCCTTTAATCTGCCTAGGGTACCCGCTGGCAGTGGCAGACAGTGTCTGTTGCTATGGTCAATTGTGGGTACACGACACTGCAGCTTTCACCTGAGTAAAGGAAACTTAAAAGATGAGTGAGTCGAAAACCTCAGCTCATCAGGATGAAATCAATTCCTTGCAAGTTTGCAGAGAGATTTCATCTAAATGTTCACCTGTAGAGTTAGCTGATAAAATCCTCCATCCACCTGCCTAGCGCAGGCAAAGAAATGAAGACCTCTGACTCTCTGTCTCTCAGTCTAGCCTCTCTGTTTCTGTCTCTCTTTTCTGCACACGCATGTGCGTGCACATGTATGTGGGTGTGTGTATGTGGAAGTCAGATGGCAGCAGTGGGTATCAGTCCTATCTCTCACTCTTTTTGAAGCAGGGTCTCTTTGGAGCTGTTGTTTAATGCTGCATGTTCTGGGCTAACTAATACCACATGCTTCACGGGATTCTTCTGTCTCTGCCCCACATCTCACCTTGGGAATCCTACGATGACAGACATAGAGTACCATGTCCAGCTTTGTGTGGATTCTAGGGATTATAATCCAAGCCCTGTCACTGTGAAGGGAAACAGTATCCACTGAGCCATTCCCATAATCCTGGCGATATCTATTCAACGACAGCGTAGAAAAACTTCCTACGAGTAGCTTTTCTGTCCATTTCAGTTTACTGTGCTCTAATGGCTGCAGTTACAGTAGACAGTGCCCCTCCGTGCATTTTAATAAAATGCTCTGTGAAAGACAAAAGTCCTCTGACCCAGCTCCAGGATGAACACCAGCCAACATCCTAATATGTAGCTGGAATACTCCCATTCTTCAGGATCTTATTTTTATCAACCTTGCCATAAGCACCTTGAAATCGAGAGACAAGTGTTTGCCTCCACTTGTAGGAATTCACAGTACAATGCTGGTCTTGATGAGGAACAGTGTAGGGGGCTCACCAATATTCCTCTGCCACCAAAATTAGTCTATTATTTATGTTTGCTTTGGGCAATTACCAATGAACCAAGATAAATAAAAATAATTGGCTTTCGGCTGGCTAAATGGATTTGTTAATTATTCACCAGGAAATTAATCAGCCCCATTTATTTATGGGGAGGTCATGGAGGAATCTCTCTATACCCATCATTTAAAAAGATTGTTGTAAACAAGAGACAAAGTCAAACAAAAGCCAGGAATGTAGGACTAAATGAAGGATGAGTTGCTATGTAAACAAAAGTAAGGACTTGGCACTAAGCCAAGAGAAGAGACAGGTTATGCCCTCAAGGTGCTTTGAATCAGGAGCAAGAATCCAGACACTCGTGGCAATCGGGGAATAGCATAGTTACTACAGGTGCAAAACAAAGGATGCGGAAGGAAGCAGCCTTGTAGGGTAGGAGAACACAGTTTTAAAAGGGTTTTAAATTGGTGTATACTGACTTGCCTAGAAGCACACATGCATTTGTTAAATCAGAGGCATGTATGATCAAAAAAAAAAATTTTTTTTTTTTTTTTTGGTTTTTTCGAGACAGGGTTTCTCTGTGTAGCCCTGGCTGTCCTGGAACTCACTTTGTAGACCAGGCTGGCCTCGAACTCAGAAATCGGCCTACCTCTGCCTCCCGAGTGCTGGGATTAAAGGCGTGCGCCACCACGCCCGGCTTGATCAAAAATTTTAAGTGGTAAATTACCCAGTAGCTCAGAGATGAACACAATCTTGGTATGCATTACATCAGAGTCAATTTTGAACAAAGAGAAGGATTTCAAGTGGCATAAGATCACTTTATATAATAGTCTTTAACTTGTGGGTAGTATGCGTGAGCTAGTGCGGGAATTCTTTGCACACAAAGAGCTCTTGTGTAAAAGAAAGGTTTGATGCATCTGTTTAACTGCAGGTTGCAAAAATAGCTGGGTAATTCAGAGCTGATCCCAACAGAACCTGGAGATATACACATCCAAGATGTCCAATGATGGGTGATTTTTGTCTGCTGGGACCTGCTTCCTTTCTTTGTAAAATCCCAGGTAGGAAAGAGAATATTTTTGAGGGATCCTGACACTGGAATTGAATAATCCAATGATCTCTTCTGACCTTAACAACTGAGTTATGGTGAAAAAAAGTTACCTATTAAAATACATTTTATTTTTTATTTGTGTGGTGTTGCATATGTGTATGCATGAGTATGGCTCTTCTAAATGGGCTTATTTTAAAGTATTTATATCTTTGAAATAGTCCCTTAAAATGTATCTTGAGATTTAATCTAAAACATTTGCTTGCTGGCTTCCCTATGATGCAGAGGAGAAAGATGGTTTGTGAAATCCAACTGCATCTCATAATAGAAGCCTGACCTGCAGAAATGAGGTTAAACTCATTGGATCTTGTTATCTTTATTTCAGAAGTAAAGAAATGGCACACAGACAAAGGAGCATCGTGAAGATAAAATGACTCATTGCTCTCATGCTGTCTGCTACATATTAGGTCTTAATACACAGAATGTATTATCATCATTACTAATAATATTGCCTTGGTCTTGATTAAGACCTCACCCACCATCTTCCCCCCACCCCAGTATTTCCTTCCTCTCACATCCCTCTCACATCACAAGTTTATGGTACCCAAGTTTTCATCTGTCTGACTCCTTCTCTGATGCTCTCCACGGTGACTGAGAAAGAGAAGACTGGCCAGGGTATGCAGGGGCCAAAAATGTAAACACAATGGTAAGAGGAGAAAGTAAAGTAAGGCTGTGAAGAGAAACAGAGTGAGTCAGATTTTTTTTCCTACTCCAGGACTTCACCCCACATCCCCCAAAAGAGGAATAAACTCAGGGGGAAATACTCATAAGGAGAAGCTACTCTCCAAAGATCAGATATGGAGACCATGGATCAAAGCAGTATCTAGTGTGGAAAGGACCAGAAAGAAGTGAGAAACAAGAGAGAAATTGCTAGACTCAGAGAAAGTACAATGAAGAGCAATGATATTTAAAAAAAAAAAAAAAAGATAACAAAGGAGCCTCTGATAAGTTTAATTTTCTAGGCCTGGGTGAGCTTTGCCTAAGCTCTAACTAAACGGAAATATAAATAGCCGGGAAAGACGCCGGTGGATAGGAACTGACATAATGGACTATATTGACTCTCAGAGAGATAGGAGGGACCTTCTTAAAAGCATAATATTTTACATGATCATTTATCAGGCTTCCTCTGGGTGAGCAGTATCCTTGGGGGGCGGGGGTAAGTGGATTGGCTAATCTTAGTGTCTGGTTTAAAGTGCACCCTGCATTGAGCTAGAAATCAGTGAACGGTACTAGGCAGGTGGCTGGAGGAAAGAGCTCCTGTCTCCTGTTGGCATTCATTAGCTGACCAACTGAAGATCCAACTCCCACTTTTCTCCACCCACTATGTGCCTCCTTAACCCACTGCCAGTCCTTTGGGTCCCTTATTTGAAGGACCAGACCTTTTTATCTCCCAGGTCTCCTAGAGTATAACTAATTTTTGTGCTCCGTGGATGTTTATCCAATGGAAACGCCCCTGTTAATATCATTCACCCTTGCCCAGTTGCAGATCCATCCACACACCCTCTGGTTCATGAACTTGCACCTTCTGTCTGCACTTAGGGATGGGAGTGTTTTAGTTTGCTTCCTGTTGCTGTGATAACAGAAGCAACTTAGGGAGGAAGGGATGTAGTTTAACTTACACTTTAGAGTCCTTCCATCATCAAGGAAAGTCAGGCAGGAGCCCAAGGCAAAGGCAGAGACAGGAACTATGACGGAAACCCACTTACTGGCTTTCTGGTTGGCTCAGTTTTCTTATACAGTATAGGTTCATTTGCATAGAAATGGTACTGCCCAGTGGACTGGGCCCTCTCAATTCCATCAGAAACCAAGAAAATGCCCCCACATATGTGTCCAGGAGACGGTGTGATGGAAAAATTGTGTCAGGTGAAGTTTCCTCTTCGAACGTGACTTTAGTTTGTGTCAAGTTGACAATAAAAAACAACCATTATAGGAAGGTTCCCTAAATGTTCCAGCCCTTCCTACCCAGCATAGTATTTGAATCAGTCCTTCTGTGCAATTGGAGCCAGTCAAAAGCCCAGATGTATTTTTTTAAAACAGTCATTATTTCTTCTTTTGAAAACTGTTCATTTCATTAGCTCATTTATTGATTGACAGGTCTCTCTCTCTCTCTCTCTCTCTCTCTCTCTCTGTATATGTGTGTGTGTGTGTGTTTAATTTTTACATATTTCAGGGAAATACACATTAAAACTGCTTTAAGATTGCATCCTAACCCAATCAGAATGATGAAAATAAAAAAAAAATACATAACAACAAATGCTTGTAAGGATGTGAGCTAAGAGGAACCCTGGGTCACTGGTGATGGGAACATAACTATGTATAGCCATTCCAGAAATTAGTGTGGTGTTTTCTCAAGAAACAAAAATAGTCTACCATCTGACCCAGCTATTCTACTCCTGAGGATATACCTCTAAGACTGTATCCCACACAGAGACGCCTGTATGTCCATCCATTGCTTTACTACTTAAAATAACAAGAAAACTAGACCAGCCTGTTTGTCCATTCTCAGATGAACTGATAAGAAAGCATGGCATATATACACAATTGAAGTTTATCTAGATGTTAAAATGAAATTCTCGGGGAACAAGATGGATCTAGAAAGTATTACATTAATATTGTCTCAGACTCAGAAGGGTTCTCACTCGGGTAGTTATCCATCCATGCAGTTGGACGTCTTAGGAGTCCCAAGCTGCTGCCAAGGTCTGGAGGAATCCCGAAGAGCCATTGGTTGTCTTAGTTAAGGTTTACTGCTGTGAAGAGACACCATGACCAAGGCAAGTCTTATAAGGACAACATTTAATTGGGGCTGGCTTACACATTCAGAGGTTCAGTCCACTATCATCAATGGAGGAACACAGCAGCATCTAGGCAGGCATGGTATAGGAGGAGCTGAGAGTTCCAGTCTTCATTCATTCATTCATTCATTCATTCATTCATTCATTCATCTGAATGCTTCTAGGAGAATACTGGCTTCCAGGGAGCTAGGATGACAGTCTTAAAGTCCATGCCCACAATGACGCACTTCCTCCACCAAGCCAAACCTACTCCACCAAGCCCACACCTCCAAATTGTGCCACTCCCTGCGCCAAATATATTCAAACCACCACACTAGTCTTCAGTCCACACTGAAAGACAGAAGAAGTTGGCTCTAGTACAGCACAGAGACTTGCAGCAACAGTAGTGTTAGGGTAGATAGATAAGCTCATCTGCCAACGTGAGCCAAATGCAGGAATAAAAAAAAAAAAAAAATAGAGTAAAAGGTTTTCTTTCTCCCGTGTCTTTACAGAGGATCAAAACAAGCTCCCACAGATGAACCTGACAAAACCCAAGCCATCATTGTTGCTCTCCTCCCAGGTGAATCCAAGTCGCATGAAGTTGACAATTAGAACTAACCATCAAAGCTGGTTTTCCCTAAGTCCATCTCGGCAGAGTTACAAGGCCTCTAAGCACTCAGTCCTTAAAGAATTGCCCAAAAGACTTGCTGGAATGTGGGGACCTTCCCAGCATTCCCACTTCCAACCTTTTTCATACCTCACACCCAACGTAATACGAGCAACCTCTCCCTCTCTAGACCATCTGCTTGTGTCCACTTCCACTACCTTGGTGAGACAATTTCTTGTGTCAGAATTTCCATACCACAAAGGCTTTCTCCTATGTTTGCCATTCTTTTGTGTCACTTCGTTTCTTTAGGCAAGTAAGATCTAGAGCAGAACAGGAAGATGACGCAACCTCGAACCTATGAAGACCCAGAGGCATATAAAAAACCTGTCTTTGGTTGGAAATAATGATGATCAATTTTCTATCACCTTGACTAGGGTACAGCATTATGTTTAAATGTGTCTATAAGTGTGTTTCTGGATGAGATTATCTCCAACTCAGTAAGCTGAGCAAAGACCACACTCAATGAGGGCAGGCATCCTCCAGTCCACTCAGAATTCAAACAGAACAGAGACAAGGGGAAGAAAGAATTCCCCCTCCTTTTCGTTTTGAGTTATGGCATCCATCTGCCGTCTTCTTCCTTCAGATATAACAGTTTCTGTTTCTTAGACCTTCAGACTCCTGAATGTACGCCATCAGTCTTCCCATTTCTTACGTTATAGCCAACGTATTGTGGGAATTCTCAGTCTCCATGGTTATGTGAGCCAATTTTTAAATCTGTCTATCTCTCCAACAATATCTTCTACCTATCATCTTTTTCCTCTATCCGTCTACCTATTTCTACATCTGTTTTCCATCACATCTATCTATCTGTCTATCTACCTATCTTATTGTTTATCTGTGTCTACTGTTGGCTTTGTTTCTCTGGAGATTTGACTAATTCAGAAACATACAAGATTATTTCCAGGGATGTAACTAAAGATGTTGATCATGTAAAGAAGAGAACACATTAGGGTGGTAACTAATTCTGAAGCCATACACATACACACAGCTTAATTTTGTGGATAAGAGCTGGATAACATCAAGTTAGGCTGGATGTACAAGAGTGGTCTCCAAGACTGAGATAAGCAGTGTTTAGTGAGGACTTAAGGCGACTGATTGGGCAGAAAGTATCTCCTTTTGCAGTACATTTCCACCCAGGACAGTGGCTCCCTATGGATAACAACTCCATGCATTCCATCTGTACCCGAGAGTGACATAGAGTTAATGGAAGACTTAGAGTTCTCTTTTACTTTCCTATCATGCAATTATAATTTTCAGTAAGCAGAAATGTGATTGTTTGTTTATTATGAACATAGTTTCCATATACAAAGTCCCGCTAGCTGATTTAAGGGCTCACTTCTGATCCTGATGGACTGCCACCCACAAAAATGTCCCAGCTACAAATCCCACCACTATCTACACTCTAACTCAAGCTTTGCCTCCTCCCAAACTATGAGTCTAGTGCCAACCTTGAGAACAGAAGCACCCACTCACTTTCTCTTCTCATGGTACTTCAACCTCTCCATTAGGAAGACGTCAATTTCCCTGCTGTCTCCTGTACTCAGTTTACATCTCTGCCTCCAGCACTGAAGGCACTGTTGGGCACCTCTCAAGCTCACTTTAAAAATGAACCTAGACTTTAAAGCTCAATATATTTTTTGCAGGCCTTTCTCTGGCAACTTATTCTCTAATAGATCACCTGGCAACTGAGTCAATGGCATAGGTCGACTGTCTGATTTTCATTTTTAGGTGTTTGGCTTTGTCTTCCCTAATAGACTGCAAGTGTTTCTGGGTTTTAATATCAGGCAGACACATTGGCCTCAGACAGTGGTTTTGTGGTTTTGAGGAAGTTGCTTGTCTATGCCTTAGTTTCTTCTGTATAAAATTGCAATAATATAGAACCGCATAGAACTGCAGCAAGGCCTGCTTAAAATAACTGTTCTTTTAAAACTTACTTTTATTTAGTGTGGGTAGGAAAGCTTAGGTGCCATAGCATTGTGTGGAGGTCAGAGGAAAACTTTACAGAGTCAGCTCTATCCTTCCACCGTGGGTTCCATGGACCAACTCACGCCATTAGCCTCAGCAGAAGCTACTGTTACCTGGTCAGCCATCTTTCTAGTCAAAGTAATTGTTCCTTAAGTGTTAGACACTACTCATGCTAACCTGGGCCTGAGACAGGAGTGGCTGGCTCAGTCCAAACAGGATGCTCTCACAGCTAAGCCTCCAGCCTTCCTGACACGTTTCCTCCAGCATCTAATGTGATCTGTAAACTTTCTACTAACTTCTCAAACCTTGTGGTAGAAGAAATATCCTCATACACATGTTACTTGCATAAGCATACATACATGTACACACCGTGTGTGTGTGTGTGTGTGTGTGTGTGCACATATCTACCTGCTTTCTAAAATTCAATATGCCTCTTAGGAGATATGAGTTAATGAATAGATGCCTTTGTAGAAAATACCTCCCTCACTGTCTGTGATGGCGCTTTTACTTGTTAGAGAGTATCAGTGTGCTGAGACAAAGCTGTATATCCCTTTAGTAGTAAGGAGCAATCTGTGGCACTATTACTGAGTTTTACTCACCTGAAATTCACACTTGGAAGTCCTAATCCTAGTGTGCCATTTGGGAGATATGACCTTGCAGGAGACGGTTAAGGATAAATTAGGTCATAGTGTGGAGCCCACTTTGGTCTATAGCTTTATACAAGGTAGGCACCAGGGATGTGTGCTCACAGATAAAAGACCATGTGAGCACACAGCAAGAAGCCCGACATCTAGAAGCCAAGGAGGAAGAAACTCACCATATCCGTACCTTGACCTTGGACTTCCTACTTCCAGGATTATGAGAAAATTAATTTCTGTTTTTTCAAGTCACCCGGTCTGGAATTCCACACAGTCACAAACCTATTAACAAAGGTGCCCTCAATTAGACTAAAGATTTAAAAAGAATCCAACAAGCACAAAGAAAGCCAGGCCACTGTAGAGGGAAGGAAGGAAATTGACGTCAGACAGAACATGGACAGCCCTGGGCAGCTCCTGCTTGGATGGGTGAAGGGATGGTGCACAGCAGGGTCTGTAAACCCACACTCTTTACAGCTAACTGGTGGCGTGATGTCAGGGAAGGAAAGAGCACTGGCCCGCTTCCCATCCTCCCCAGCTCTCTGTCAGTTTCCAGGAATTGGTTCTGATCTGATGCATTGGCTGCACTTAAGCTGTGTAGCCATAGTAATTAACTCCTGTGACCAGAAGTGCTGTGTCAGAGCATCCATCCACTGGGCTGTCTCAGCTCACTTGGAGCCAGCCATGTCTCCGCATCTCTTGACATTTTTAAAGACTGTGTAGCCAGCAATCTTCCAGGGGATGGTGGAGGTCAGGGCTCAAAGAAACCAAGGCTCACAGAAGACACAGGTGGAAAGCATCCTTGGGATTCTCTCTACTGTACCTTTGCTTTTCTAAGTAATGATCTTCACATGAACGTCTTCCACTGAGGATCTGGGTCTGCAATCCAGAGACCTGAATGCAAATCCCATCTGTGCAAATGACTTCAAATCGATCTCTTTCTCACTGAAACATTCAAGTTACCAGCAGCCTTGAGAGCTTGTTTTTCCCTCTAAGGCAGTGTGAAGGTTTTAGGTGGTAAGACACACTGAGAACCCCAGACCTGTTTTGGTGTCGCTTTGAATACCTACATGCCTGGAGCAACTTGCTGCTTTTGGCACCCAACCCTGTTTTAGGGACTTTGGTTTTTTTTAAGTGACTTTGGGGATAAACTTAATAATCCATAAAGTACCTGTTAATTCTTGAACTTCAGTGTGCTATTTTTAAAAAAAAGTCCTGAAGGTAACTCCCCCTCTCATTTTCTGTGTGTGTATGTATTGGTCTGTCTGTCTCTGTCTGTCTGTCTGCTTGTCTCCTCTGTGTGTTTGTTTGTCTGCCTGCCTGCCTGCTTGTCTCTCCTCTCTCTCTCTCTCTCTCTCTCTCTCCCTCCCTCCTTCTGTGTGTGTGTGTCTGTGTGTGTGTTTGTGTGTGTGTATGTCTGTCTGCCTGCCTGCTTGTCTCCTCTCTCTCTTTCTATGTATGTGTGTATGTGTATGTGTGTGTGTGTTTGTGTGTGTGTGTGTGTTGCATATGTAGGAAATAACTAGGCAGTGCAACTATTCCCTAAAATACCTTCATCATTCCTGCTTTAATTTGTTTGACTATAGGCTTCACACAAGGCCACAGTGCCTCAACCCGTACATTAAATATTGCTAACCAGAAAAATGTGTAATGTTAGGTCGACAGGGAAAAGATACCTATGGAATGGAGAAAATCCCACTGACGGAAGCTGTGTGGACGGGTGGAAGAGGGAGGCTCTAAACTGCATATGCCAAGAGGAGGAGAGAAAAGTGGCCCATGGGACTCTCTGGCTGCTCTGAAATGCCAAGGCTCAGCACAGTCATCCAGAGCCACACAACGGTTGCATTCACGGCTCTGGGGCCCTCCACTGGCCTACATGCTTTGGCGCTAAGATACCATGTGTGTGCCAATCCTCCCAAAGCAGTCAATTTGAACCAGAATCTGTAGAAGATTAAATAAATATTCACCAGGTAAAACCCAGATATGAGAAACTTCCCAATCATAGGAGGATTCAAAAAAACTACATTTAAAAAGGAGAAAAGGGATGGGGCTGGGGGAGGGGGAACCTGTCTATAACAAGGCAGTCATTGAAATTTCCTTTAATTAAGGACAGTCTCCTTCAATTACATTAATTTCTCCTCCCCTTTTCAGGGCAGTCCCAGTGAATAATAGGTTTGTTTCTGG
Organism: Mus pahari; assembly: GCF_900095145.1. Lineage (NCBI taxonomy): Eukaryota > Metazoa > Chordata > Mammalia > Rodentia > Muridae > Mus > Mus pahari. The sequence goes on from NC_034599.1 coordinate 36,911,293, forward strand.
CTGACGAGATGCCAAGTTGAAGGCAGGTTTTGGTTAATAAAACTGCCCTGAACCATCAGAAAGAAATCCTGTCTGCTTCGAGCAACAGAGAAAAGCTAGTTTGGACTTGAACTTCAAGAAAGAGACCTTCTGTTAACCTGTAGCATCCTTTTGTTGCACATTTGAGACAATCGAGAAGCAGGATTCAATGACATATGGACCAACTCTTCTGTTCCTGAGGACCCCTCTTACCTGATTACAGACAGTTCACACCGATGTCCAGTGTAGTCTGCTCACTGTTGCCAACCAGTCTGCAATCTACATTCATTAATCTCCTCCCCTGCCCAAGAACAGGTAATGGCTTCACAGTACATATCTACAACAACATGAAAAAAATCACTATTGATTGTGATATGATTTGAGGCAGTTGCTTTCCCCCCCTGTCCCCATCTGTCACTAACCCTAGCAACTAAACTCTAATCAGGCACACCTCTTTAATAGCTCTCCAAGACACAGACCCTCATAATCTCCCTCTGCTTATGCCTTTCTACTTCCCTTGTCCAAATCCCTGCTCATTTCTCAACTTCTGGCAGGAAGCCAGGCATCTAGATGGCACATACTAAGTGTATGCTGAACAAAGAAAAAAACAAAAAGAGAATGGACCAAAGTTTGAAGACTCTCATGCCTCCCACTGGTCTATCTGTACTCCTTCCCATAACACTTTAATACAGACTGTAAGATGAAAGAACAGCCCCTTCTCCCATCCTCTTCTGCCTATCCAGACAATGAGGACCAGTGGGATTGCTGTGCATTTTCTCACCATGCCTAAAGCTAACTTCTTAAGCCAGTCTTTGAGTGTTGTCTATGATGAAGGAAATCGCTAAACAGACCATTTGGATTCTATAACAAATGCTCGGTGCCACTTGCATTGACTGAATGAAATGACTCTCCCTTCTCTTCTCCTGAGTTATGATGTGGTCTCTGCCAGCTGTCCCTTTGCTGTCTCTGTAGTTTTGGTGCTGTGTTCAGGGGACACAACGGCATATGATTGTCTTGGTTCATCACTCAGATGTAGTATTGCAAACTGAGACCTGAGGCAAGCCACTTCCCTTCCCTGTGTGCACATCACAGACTCCGTGTGGATATTAAACAAATTAAACTGTTACTCTGCCATATACACAGAATGCCTAATTATCACATGTTCCCATGCTTCAGCCACACTGGCCTTCTAAAATCTGACACACTGTCTTCTGAACCCGCATTCTTTTCCTCCATCATTCTTTCCTTCGGGTCTCTTTGTCAAGGAGAGCGTTCCTCACCTGACTGCTTTCTAGGCTCCCATAACTCCCTATCTGTCAATGTGACCAGTGTGTAAGGATCGTTTCTTGTTCACTGATTATTTTCCAGGTTACATCAGATCACTAAAGGCAAGAAGGAAATGTACCGGTCTCATTTATCCTTGGGCACTATCCTAGTCTACATTCTAATAGTGTGATAAATACCATGACCAAAAGAAACCCTAGGAGAAAGGGCTTATTTAGCTTATGGTCCCACTCATGGTCCATCACTGAGGGAAGCAAAGGCAGGAACTCAGACAGGGAAGGAATTCATGTGGAGGCAGGAAATGAAGCAGAGGACTTGGAGGAAAGCAGTTTACTGACTTAGTCCCCATGCTTGCCTAGGCTACTGAATTCCACTACCTAGGGTCACCACCCCGTAGTAGGCTAGGCTCTCCCACGTCAATCATTAATCAGGAAAATGTCCCACAGAGTTGCCTCCTGGCCAGTCTGACGAAGACATTTCCTCAATTGAGACTGCCCTTTCCCAGATGACTCTAGCTTGTGTCGCACTAATAAGCAAACAAAACAACAACTAACCAGCTCAGCTCAGACCCCAACACCTATCGCAGAGACTACAAATAAATATGTACTGGGTAGCTAAACTAGTGAAGCGTCAAGAGGTAATTGACGGAGTTTCGTGGAAATGACAATCCTAGACTTTAAGATAAAGTCCCATCTGACACACACACACACACACACACACACACACACACGGTAAGGTGTGAGATAAGAATAGGTTAGCTATCTGGAGGCCAAGAAGCCAAAGGACAGTCAGAGTAGTCAGGGAGAAGATGCAGGTCCAGGTGAGAAGACTGGATGCACTCATCTCCTGCATTAGCTCTGCAAAACAAAGATGCTGGAAGCTGGGGGTAGGGTGGGGCCAGATGGCAAGCAATTTGCCACCTGCAATAAATCACCATGGCTTTCCTCGCTACAGGCATTCAGGGATGCAACGTGGCTCAGTAATTTCAATAAAGTTCTTTTCAGCTCTCCACCTGAAGGACAATGATTTTCAAGTTTTTCTTCTTTTATTTATTTATTTTTTTTTTTAAGGGAGAGGCAGGTGGGAAGTATGGGTGAGTATGTAAACTGCAAGTGTCAAACACAAATCAAAAACCAGCAAAACCCGTGTGGATGAAAATACAGTCTCAGCCTGCAAACTGCCCCTTCCCGGTATCTAGAATAGAAAACAGCTATGCATTAAACATTTCAAAAGCCAACTTTCTCAGTACTACAGTCACCCACAGAACAGCTCCTAAAACGACTCACCTGTTCCCAAGCCCCTAATTAATCAGAGCAAGTTGGAACATCGGTGGCGTGGCAGACAGCTCTAACAAGCTTGCTTTAAAGTAAAGAAATGTGTTGATTGGAGCAAGTTGGGAGCAGTTACGGTAGAGACAACGCATTCTCAAGTGACAGAGTCAGATCTGGAAGAGGAAAAAGTTGAGGTGTAAACTCGGGACCACCAGGAAAGAGGTGCCTTTCTCTAGAATCACAGCCTCAAAGTCATCCGGGTTCTTCTTCGGATAGAACAGATGCGAGGAATGCCTGCATTCGAATGCCTCCGTGTTGGCTTCGACTCTGGCAGGTGGACCAAGAGTGGAGGAGCAGCAGAAAGCAGCCGAGAAGAGGAGAGTGCGGAATAGAGAATAGAGGTCACACAGCAGCCTTTAGAGATACACGGGGAGGTGAAGGGATCCATTCACTCCACACAGTGGGGAAGAGGGACAAAAAGATGCTCAAGTTCACTCGCCCGCCCTGACACCTTTGTGAAGAGCCAACACCTTTCATCTTGAAAGGAGTTCATAATTCTTTTGATAGCTTTCAGAGGAGAATGGGTAAAAAGTTAATCTCCCTTTGGTTCTCTTATCAGAAGTAAACAAGGTTCAACTTTGCAAGCTCTCTGTTAGCCAGCCCCGCCTTGGGGGACCTAGAGAGAGGGCAGCTCCTTAACAGGAGTTATTCAATGAACACAAGAAGAGCCTGGATGGGGGTGGGGGAACACCTGTTCCCTGTTCCTCCGGATGGGAAGCTGATTCCCTGCTAGCACCCGGATCAGCCTCAGCTCCAGAAACCTTCACATGCAGGTGCTGTGTCCCTTGGTAAATCTGTCCTAGCTCCTAGGACATTGAGCATCTACTTCCAGGGAACTAAGTTGGCTGGAAAGAGATGAATGGGAAGAAATGAATGGGAAAATGATGAATGGAAGAGATGAATGGGAAGACAATGAATGGGTCTGGTCACATATGATAGACCAGCACTCTGCCATTGAGCTACATCCTCACCCCTCCATTATGTACCATTATGTTCTTTATGTACTATTTTATAATGTGTGTCTTTCTTTGTCTAGACTATTGCCTTATGTTTCAGGATTCTCTTACATTTTGATCAATAATCTTTTCCAAGGCAGCATAACCAGGACTTTCTGTTGCCCCAGATGGTGAAATACCCTTCCACTTCAACCAGGGGTGTTTGTCAAGAGTGATCTCAGAACTTTTCAAGTATCCTTTAGAGACTTATTTAGAAACCTTTTGTGAACATCAATTCAGAACAATAGTTGACTGCTCCATAAGAGTCAGGAGACCTAAGAAGTGCAGGGGCAGAAAAAAAAAAAAAAAAAAGCTGTCTGAAAGTGTAAAACTAATTGGACTAGGATTGATTTTCCAATAACGTACATTTCTATTCGAATTAGGTCAGTGAATATTTAGGAATGCCTAGAAAGGCAAAACACATCCTACAGGATAAAATGAAGGAAGATTCACTTCCCATCATCCTCCAGGGGTCCAGGCCCTCAGAGAAACTCATCACGTAAGAAAGAATGGCTTCAGAATCCCTGATTAACCAGCAAAGAGACCAAACAAGAAAGTAATAATGACAGAAGATTTAGCATCCTAATAATGAGGAAGGGTCTTTGAGCTGAGCCTTAAAAGACAAATAGAATTAGGGCAGGAGATCTTTGAAACAGAGGACACTGTAGAAGGTCAGGGCACGATTGGAAAGTCAGACAGGTTTCTGAGTCACCTGATGATTTTTATAGGTACAGTTCCTCATCCTGCACTGGACCTCAAAACCCATCCTGTGATCAAAGATGCCTTGACCATGGGTTTACTGGTTAATCCAAAATCTAGGTCGTATGTGTTCGTATCCTACCCTCTATCTCTGTTGTAAAACACAATTAACATCTCTGACTCCTCAGACGGAAACAGTATCCACACCACCAGTTTATTCAGAGAGTTAAGTTAGTTCATACAGATAACACTCTGTGAATACAGGACATGGGAAGTGTTAACTTGGTGTTTGTTAAAACAATGCCAACTATAAAGCTGTGCATTTCTTTTAATCAAAGATTATCTGAAGGGCCAAGGAGGTGGGGAGGAAAGTTCCTCTCCTGTTACCTTAGTACTCAATTCTGAAGTGAATTCATGGAAAGAGAAATGCCTGTGGTAGAACACCCTGTGTCATCCTCTCAGTGTCCTTCGTCATCTCTGTTCTAGAAGATCACACTCACATTGAGTGACCCCAGGGCTTCTCATCCTGAGGTGATGGGTTTGGCTCTGCCCAAACTACAGACTATTCTGGTGATGCTCTGGAGCCTCAAAAAGCTTAACACTCCACAGCTCAGAATAGAACTTGCCCTCACTGTGGACTCCCCTTTGCTAATGGTTTCATGTATTCCAGATTGCATTACTACCAGGAATCAATCGCTCAGCTCTATAAACACAGTCTATTTTAGTCATCTTTCCCCAAAGCTTAGATATATTTATTTCCCAGAATACGTCAACTCTTAGACAAAATAAAGTCTAATTACAGAAGTGGAATCAGTTTGCTATCCCATTGTCGGGAAAGCTGGAAGACTTCCTAGAGAAATATTTTTTGTCGGTCAGAGCAAAGAGAATTCATTTCTCTTATATGGTGGGCCCAAAGTGTAACAGACAGTGCAGACTTAAGAAATGCACTGAAACCATTCGTGAGCCTTCTAGAGCTCCACAGCACATCTTCTGGAACTGGTTTGCATGTCCAGGAGCCACTGATGGCAAGAAAGCACTTGAAATGTAGCTGAAGTGACACAGAAACTGAACTTCTTGTTTTAATTCCTTTGAATTTGGGATTTGAGATATCTGTGAGGCAAGTGATGTACCCTTGAGTTTGATCCTCAGTTCCAAAAGCATGTATTCCAGGAACAGAATTGCAAATAAAATTTTAATATAAATTATTTTATTTTGGCTACTGTCCTACAAACCTGAAACGTTTAAAGTTTGGGAACATTTAGAAATATAAACCCACTTAGCCAACTATAGCTATTAGGTCATTTAAATATGTGTTAAGTATTTCTGATGTGAATTTAGCATCTACATTGAAATGTATANTAAACACAGAATATATAGATTTCATAAACTCTGTGTGAGAAGATATATAATATACTCTTAATAGCTGATATTAGAATTTTATTATATCTAGTTAAATTAAAAACACTAAAATTACATGCCCTGACTTTTTTTTAAATTTAATTTGACTCAAACAAATATACTTAGATGTTTTACCTTGTGTTTCTATTGGACAGCAATAAAAAGAGCAATTTCACATATAATCTCCTTCTTTATCACAACCCTATTAGTTGGTTATAATCTCAGATATAATCTACTTCTTCTTTACAGCAGTCCTATTAGTTGGTTATAATGCTAGGGTTAAACTATTTTAAAGATATGAAAATGTAAGTTCAAGCATTTGTGAGGTCTCAAACCTTGGAATGAGAGCCAAGCATGAGTTTAAGATTTCTGGAAAAGAGATGCCTTTTACAAATGGCAAAATGTAGCAATGAAACAATTTCTTCTGCATACATGAGTCAGTTTATCTTTGATCATCCATTTTATACCCAGCCCTTCTTTCTCCAGTGATCTCCATGATGTTTTATGAATTTCTAATTTCACATATTAACCTTGATTTTTTTTTTAAAAAGTCTAAAATTATTTACAGAAATTTTAATAAATGTTAATTTCACTGAATGGATAAAATTGAAAGAGAAACAATAATTACAATGAGAATTACTGTAAATAATGAGAGAGCGCTGAAAGATGAGTCAGCAACTAAGAGTACTATCTGCTATTACAGAGAACAAGGGTTCAGTTTTCAGCATTCATAATTCTAGGAAATCTGATGCCTTCTTTTGGCTTCTTTGGACACTGAACACACATAGTATACATAGACACTGTCAAGCACATGAAGCACCAAAATTCTGCTAATCCTTAAATACTTCTTAGGTTTTGTTGTTCCATTGAGTGGTGTTTTGTGATATGGTTTATTATTATTTATTATGTGTATGGAACATTATTATCACTTTATAGAAATTTCTTATTAGTTCTATGCCTGAGTTTATACTATTTTCTGTATAGAAAATCTTACTATCTCTTTTCTTCCTGACCTGAAGCATCTAATATATTCTTTGTTTCTTGCTGTATTGTCCACGGCTTTCATTACTTTCTTAAATTATAGCAATGATACCCTTGTTTTACTCTTGACATTAAAAAAATAGTATCACAAGCAAAGATTATGCCTCATATATTTTAATATATGTTTTCATGTCAAGAACTTTCCTATAATTCCTTCTGATTTTATACTATTTAGCCATAAATCCATTTTTATTTTCTTTATATATCTTTTGTGAATCTACTGAGATAATAATGACTTTCCCTTATTTCAGATAAAATCCTTAAACATTATTAGTAAATTTTTAAAATTTTACCTACCTTGCAGTTTTATTGGATTCTCTGCTTTTAGATTTATAAATAAAATATGTATAATCTTCTTTCCTATGACAATTATTAACAGGATTTTGAAATCGCAGTTATTATTTCCCTTAAAATATGATTTGGAAACTGAAGAAATCAAGTCTATTTCTACAAAATTACTAAGAAATAAACTTAAGCAAAATTGTAAACATTTTCTACAATAAAATTGTCAAGCATTAAAAAAGGAAATTTAAGACACAAAACTATGCAAAGATACCACATTTCTATGATTGGGAGAATCTATATTGTTAAAATGTCCACAGTACCCCCAAGTAACCTAACAATTTGGTGGGCTTTCTAACCAGACATGGTAGTTTGGAGAAAATGGGTTCCCAGATGCTCAGAGGGAGTGACACTATTAGGTATGGCCCTGTTAAAGTTGTTGTGTCTTTGTTAGAAGAAGTGTGCCACTTGGTCTTTGAGGTTCCAGAAGCTCACACTAGGCCGAGGATATCCCCTTTTCTTTGTACTATCTACCATTATGATACAGAACTCTCAGCTCCTTCTCCAACACCATGTCTGCCTACATGCTGCCATGCTTCCTGCCAGGACAATTAAGGACTAAACTTCTGAAATGATAAGCCAGTCCTAATGAAATGTTTTTTTAAATAACAGTTTCAGCGGTCACAGTGTCTCTTCACAGCAATAGAAACCCTAAGATAGCACACATCAGGGACATTCTTCACAGAACTAAAATTGAATCCTAACATTTGCACAATATAACAACCACCTGAATAGCCAAAGCCATAATAGGCAAAGACAACAAAGCAGGAGGCATTACTCCATTTGACTTCAACATTTAGATAACAAAGCTATAGTCATCCGAAGAGCCTGGTATGGAACTAAGACAGAAACACACATAATTGGAACAGAACGGGAAATCAGAAGTAAACCTACTCACATACATCCACCTAGCTTTCTGCAAAGACAGCAAGGGCACATGTTGAAGAAAGAACAGCCTTTTTGTTTAAGTGGTATGAGAGAATTATTTACTCATACAAAGAATGAAACTGGACACCTACCTCTCAGGGGTGAAACTTAAGACTTAATGCTACTTGGAGGAAATAGAGGAACAGCAACAGAGCGTTGGAATGGGTGAAGGTTTTCTGGGCAAGATCTCTGAAGCACTAGACCCGGAAACGAAAATGGGAGGATGGGATAACATCCAGCTTAAAGTTCCCACACTGCCAGCAGTCACCAGCGTGCAGAGGCAACTTCAGAATGAAGACTTGCAAACCATTGACCTGTCAGACAGTCAAGACCCAGAATATCTAAGGACTCCGATAATTCAGAAAAATGCAAAATAACCCACTTAAAAGTGTAACTTTCTAAACATATGCCAATGGCCAACAAGTCTATAGAAAAGCTCAATATTACTACTCATTCTGGAAATACAAATCAAACCACAGTAAAAAAAAAAATAGCTATTAGATAAGTGGCTCTTTAAAAACATGCATTGGTGTTTTGCCTGCATGTATGCCTATGTGAGGGTCCCGTAAAACTGGAATTACAGACAGTTGCGAGCTGCCATATGGGTGTTGGGAATTGAACCTGGGTCCTCTGGAATAGCAGCCAATGGTCTTAACCACTGAGCCATCTCTCCAATCCACTATTACTTAAAAACAAAAACTAATAAGTGTTAGTAAAGACGTGGAGAAAGAATATTTGCATACTTAGGGAGAATGCAAATTATAATAATTATGGTTAATAGCATGGACTCCCCACCCCCCAAAAAGAATGAGTATACGATCTGTTAGTTCTACTCCTGACTAATGGTCCAAGGAAATGAAATCAGGATGTGAGCAAGACAACATCATACCTATGTTGTTTGAAACATTATTAACTATAAACAAGAAATGGAGATAATACCCAATACAAATCTATATGGACTGATAAACAGATGAGGTGGTACACCATACAATGGTCTTAGAAAGAGTGAAATACTGTTATTTATAACATGGGTAAGGCTGAAGTGTGAAATAAAACTAGGAATAGAAAGCCAATTATTATCTAATTTCACTATGTAGAGAACATACAGAGACGTTGATCATATTCATGTTGAGAGGAGAATGGTACCTGCGGCTGGGATAGTAGGAGAGGATAAGAAAGAAAAAGAAAAAAAAAGAGAGAGAGAGAGGATGGGCAGTGGTGGCACACGTCTTTAATCCCAGCACTTGCGAGGCAGATTTCTGAGTTCGAGGCCAGCCTGGTCTCCAGGACAGACAGGGCTACACAGAGAAACCCTGTCTCAAAAAACAAAAAGAAAAAAAGAAGAAAGAAAGAAAAAAGAAAAAATGGAAAATGGTTGACTAATTGGTACTAAGTCACATTTAGATGAGTGTAAGTTCTTGTGTGCTACTGCACAGTAGGGTGACTAGGAGAAATAATTTTGAATTATCATGATGAAATAACAAATGTATGTATGTTTCAAGCATGCATGGCTTCTCATTAGCATTGCTACATTATATATGATTTTTAAAGTAAACATTTAAAAATATGATTTTCAAAGCTCTGTGTCTTTGTGCATTGTTATATACAAAGATAATCTCTTCCTTGAACTCATTTGGAAACTACTTGAGCCTAAGGCTTATGAGTTGGGGAGGTTGGAAACTTCTTCATCCACAGCAAATCATCTAACATCTGCACGTTGAGGTTGTGGAGGGAGAGGAAGAAGAAAGAAGGGCTAAAAGGTGAAGAAACATGGCTGAAAAGGCTCATATTTAGCAAATTACACAAACCTGCGACTCAATAAGTTGCATGGACGCCAAACAAAATAAATACAAAGCACTCTTGTCAAGACATATCGTAATCAATCATCTGAAATCTAAACACAAAGAAAAGTCTGGGGACTAGAGAGAGACTGCGCATTACTAGCAAGAGAAAAACCAATTTAAACAACAGCAAATTTCTCCTACAAAGTCCTGGAAGCCACAAGGAAACCCAAGCCACTTTCAGTGCTCAGAGAGAAGAACTGGCATTCAGGAACCCCAGTAAAATGCCCTGCAGGGATAAAGAGAAAAGACCTCCTTAGGTGAATGAAAGCAAGGGGAATCTCTGGTCAGTACCATCACTGAGAGACCAGCTGATGAAGTGCTTATAGGAGGGGAGGGACATTTCAGAATCTGGAATGATGGAGGGCACCCTGGGTTGTAACAGACAAGTGTCAGACTGTCCTATATAAAAACAAGATAAGAACAAAGTTACCAATGTACTAGTTAGGCTGTCTGTATTGTAAGAGGGAGATGGGAATGGAAGCTGAGGAGGATTTAGGCAATCACAATTTGAGGCAGACTCTTCTTGAAATAGGAAAATGCTGACAGCGATTAATTGAGGGAAAGCCAACAGCGGATGCCTATCGTAATCCCTAGAGTAGACATCACAAGCTATGAAAAACGTGTATAAAAATAAATCGAAACTCATTTCCAAAATTAGTTTGAATACTTTACATGAAAATGGGGAAATGGAAGAACGGACAGGAACGCATAGGGCACAAACGACAATAACATTAAACAAAAAAGCCAAAAGATTCAATCTTAACAGACGTGCAAATTTAGAAGTAAATCTTATGGGTCTGGGGATGTTGCTCAGTGGTAGAGCACTTGCCTAGCAACTCCAAGGACTTGACTTCCATCCCCAGCACCAAAAACATGTAGATTTATACAGGTACCAATCAAAAGCTAAAACAGCAAAATAGGTTAGAGTAAGGAAGAAAGAAAACATCCTCAATCCAAGGACATGCTCGTCACCACAAAAACCAAAACCAGCAACAACAAAACAAAAAAGCAAAAAAAAAAAAAAAAAAAAAAAAAAAAAAAAATAAAATGTATTCTTGACCCAACACCTAAAACCAAAGCCAAAACCAACAACAACAAAGACAAAAATAAACAACAACAACAAAAACCCAACACCTTTAAACATAATTATATT
>NC_034599.1:36922645-36924668 GCF_900095145.1 Mus pahari
AGCCATGGCTACACAAAGAAACAGTGTCTCGAAAAACTAACTAACTAACTAACTAACTAAAATAAAATAAAATAATTAAATGGCCTGGGAAGTGACACTTGAGCAAGCATGAGGACCAGAGCCTGAATCCCCAAGTCCCAGTGCTGGGAAAACATTGAAACCCTACCATCATAATTCCTGCCTCCTCAAAAGACAATCCAGAGCAAGCTGACTAACAAGACGAACCAGGCAAGCTAATCTGGGTTAGGGTGAGAGACATCTTACTGATTAAGGTAGAAGACCAATGGAAGACTATCTCCATACAATCCCAGACCTCCATACACATCCACATGCATATACACCCACCACCCCAAACATAGTCATACACACATGTAAACATGCCATTCACATACACTCACCATACACACACACACACACACACACACACACATGAACACATGCACAGGCACGCGTGCATGAAAAAAGAAAAGAAAATTAAGTAAAATATCAAGCAAACACTAACCAAAAGAAGGCTAAATTGGCTTTTAGTAGTATCAGTCAAAATAGAATTCAAATCAAAGAAAATTGCTAGATTCAATGAAGGACATTATACATTCATAAAACGACCAATTCCTAATGGTGATATAGCAAGCTTAAATGTGGCTGCATCGCAAAAACAGACCTGGCTGCAGATTACAGTGGCTAATTAGTCAGGAAGCAATAGCTAAGCTCACTTAACTCAGGCTAGGGATGTGACTCAGTGGTAGCATACTTGCCTAGCGTGTATAAAGTCCTCAGTGTCCACAATGCTACAAAAACAAAAACTAATTCAAAATGAATCATACATAAGTTTGAAAACTTAGAGGACTGTTTTCAAACGCTGGAAGTTGGGCATGGTACCTGAGAGGCTGAGGAGGATTGCCTTACATCTCAGGCCAGCCTGAGCTAATCAGTGAGATAGCCTGGGCTACAGCAGGAGACTTTGTCCCAGAAAACAAACAAATGCACACAGATCATTCTTTGTGTTAGATGTCATCAAGTTATGATATTACAATAATTACGTAGGATGAATATAATCTTATTTTAAGATAAGAAAAACTGAAGTTCAAATAACTGATTTTCCTGAGTCCTAGAGCTGGTGAATATTACAAATGAGATTCAGTTGAGGACTTCCTGGGTCAGACACAATGGCTTCTTCTTTCTTAGGACGATGACTCCTTCTATAGACTTCATTTCCCAGCTTCCTTTGTAACTGCACCTGGCCACGTGACAGGTTGTTATCCAATGAAGCGTTAGCATTTTACTGCAGACTTGATCTTACTGGGATGCATTGTGTCTCCCTCCTGCTTGCTGTTGGGTAGGTGAGTCTTAGGCCACTAGAACAAAAGCATGAGTCTCAGATCATTAAGCAAAAGCCGGAAGTTCCAGAAAGACATTAAAATAACGCCGACTTGTATTGACTTATGAGGCTATCACTTCAGTTTTCAACTATCTTCGGAGAAAACCTCCGAACTTTATATTTTGTTTAAGTCGCTTTTTTTTTTTTTTGAATGAGTCATTTTGAGTCACTCGCTGACTCGCCCTCCTAACGCATGTGTATTTCAAAGCTTCATTTTATTATTATTATTATTATTATTATTATTATTATTATTATTATTATTTGTGTGATCTCTTAAGCACCGTAATGTTGCACTGTGGTACACGCCACAGCATACAGAATACGTTTTCACTGTGTTGAAGCAATTCAGATTCATTACTCTCCCCAAGCCATGCACAGTGTCTACTACACAGTGGAAATCCACCAGAATTATAAATGCATTAACTCACAAATGTGAGAATCAATATTTCAAATAATCTAGGAGACCAATGTGCACTCCACGCTGGCCTCCAGGTGCTACCCCATCACTCCTGTCAGCACACTGGTGTCAGCTCTGAAGAATTGCATATTGACTTAATATTGACCCCGGAAAAACAGAACAGAGAGCAGAAGTTGCCTCAAAAAAAAAAAAAAAAAAAAAAAAAAAAAAAAAAAAAAAAAAAAAAA
>NC_034599.1:36924688-36940380 GCF_900095145.1 Mus pahari
AACAACAACAACAACAACAACAACAACAAAAACCCTGCCAGGTTTGCTTCTATTAGTCCAGCTCTGACTCTCCTTCCAGCATTTACACACAAAACAGAAGGGGTTTCTGCCACCTTATCACTCACAGAGAAGCAAATTCCCCTCACTGGCTATGTGCCTGTGTAGAAAACGGGGTTTGAGGGGTGGCGTTAAATAATCCTGTCCTAGTCCATCCAGCAAGGAGGCTACTGAGAAAAGCAAGCCTTGGCTTTGCAGCCCCCAGTGAGGCCGTTTGGGAAATGGCTCTGGGCGTAGGAGGAAGAGGAGACTTAGGTCTGGGATGCAGGGTTGAAGGTCACTGCAGTCCTTTTGAAATTCTTATGGCAAGTGAGCTCTTCAAAACATCAGCTAATAGAATTTTTTTTTCCTTCAAAAAAAAAAAAAAAAAAAAAAAAAAGGCAGATGTGGATATGCACCCACATCTGGAAAGAAAAGGCACAAGGCTCTGCCAGGCACAGAATTAAGCTGGTATTTGTGTTTGTATCATGGCAATTGGCTTTGGCTTCTCGTTTTGCATAATCTCCTCTATGGAGAGGAGAGTAATTTCCCTTCCGTTCATAGACTGATGCCTGCCGAGGACAGAGGAAGTCTCTGCATTTTGTGAAAGAGAAAATCGCCAGCATTCCTTTTGTTCCCTTAGGCGGGATTCGGATGGATTACTTATACTTAAAAGGGAAGGCGGCTTTTAACCTTAAAAAAAAAAGTGAGAGAAAGAAAAGAAAAAGGTTGGGGGGGGGGGAGGGAGAAAGAAAACTCGCGCATTAACACAGTGCATTGACATGTTACTAAATCTAAGGAATTTTGAAGGATAAATTCTCAGACTTTATCCAAAACATGAAACAAATTCTTCAAGCATAAACTGCCAAGCTCATCGACTTGTTCAGATCCTCATAATGTGGGTCTCGCCGAACTGCGCGCTTAGCTCCGTGATTGGCTGTTTAACACTTCCAGGCTGGTGGAGGTGGTGGGCAGGGATGTGCAGAGGGAACTGCTCAAGGAGCCTGGTGGGTTGGGCTCTCTCAGAAGATCAGACTTCTGGAATCGATTTGGGCCCAGAATTGCATTACCGAAGGAATGCGGACTATGTGCAAGCCTTGACGGCTTGTGAACCACACTTCCTGAAGCTGGCCACAAGCCAGCACCGAGACCATCAGCATCTTAAAAATGAATTCTTTATGAGACAAAGAACAAGCCACCCAATTTCTGAAATCACTGAAGTGGAAAGCTTGTCTGTAAGTAACCTAAAACTGGTCAACACTTAGACTCCTTTGTATTTTGAGTATATGGGAGGGATCAAATGTCACTCCCAAAATGCCTTTTCCTTTCCACAGGCAGGCATTGTGAGGCCCCGAGTAGCCTGGGATTATTATCTGGCTGAAAGTAAATTGCTCTGGATAGACATCTGTTATTCTGTCAAAAATATTGCCAAATGACTGCACCAAAATCAGGCAAATAGGACGCTAAGTGTGTTAAGGAGGGGTAACGGTCCTGTCTCTCCAAGTCTGGACATTATGAGGTGACTCTCCAGGAAGGATTCCCGAAACTCCACAAAATGTGATTGCTGGGAGGGGTGTCTTACAGGCTCCTATAGGGACGGTAAGCTGTGTAGCCATGATTAGAAACAAAAGAACATTCCAGCCACAGACAAGAGAGAGGACTCTGCTCAGGAGGCAAAGTCAGTGATGTTAGCTGTAGGTATCCATGACACCACTACAGAAATGCCAGCTCGAGAGGATGCTGAGATGAGGCAGGACAGAAGAAAAGCCATGAGGGGTTTAAGGCTGCACTCCTCTTGTGGTTATGTATAGTTGATGCTCTGTGAGGCAACCAGCCGTTTCCACCTGATATCCTTCAGGCTACATCATGTTTTTTGTCTCTAGTCCTTTCCTTCAAAGTCAAAGTTACAACATCCTAGAACTAACACGTGCTTTTGGCTCACAAAGGTCACTTCTGGCTCTCAAATTCTACCACCTCATAGAGTTCACCAGGCTAAATTGCTTGCCTTTCTTTGCAAAGAGAGAACTAAGTCTTCTGAAGCAAGAGATGCATGGAGACTTGTGGGTCCAGTTCTGTCCTAAATAACTCAAACATGGATTGTCCAGCACTCTGCAGACAAGACCAAGACATTCATCCTTCCTCCCTCATACCACGGGGACTTATAGCAGGGTTTCTTCAACACTTCCTACTCAATAGCCTCATCCACTGGATGAAACATTTACATGACACGGAGTATGTAAGTATATAAGATAGATCTACAGATCAAATATATTTACTAATAAATCATAAAGAAATTTGTTTTAAAACAATTCTTTGTTATCCACATAATTGTAGCATTATTAAAGATGGAAGAAAACTGATGATATAAATGTGCCTCTTTATTTTTATATAAACAATTAAATCATGCTCGAATAGTTGATACTGTGGGATGTTCAGCATCTTCAATGTTTATCGGAGTTGATCTATATTTCGACTTTGTGATTATCAATGTTGAAAATCTGCTTCACAAAAATCATATAGACTAAAGCAGAAATAAATTTAGGAGTCTTTCAGAAACTGCTGGCAAATATCCAAATCCCAAGCCAAAATTCATTGGACAACTTTTTATGAGACTGAAGGCAGCAACTCAAAAGCCAAACATTCAAACAGCACAATCCAGAGATACACAAACTTGACCCATCATGGTGAGAAACGATGCTCAAGAAATATTAAAAATCTTTACTTGCATGAATTAATTCATCATGTTTCCATAAGATCAGAAAATGTTGCTTGAGCATCAAAAACTGCAGTGTATAGCATGCAATAGTCTCAAATATGGGCGAGGTATGGCAGGCAGTCTTTGCTGATGCTCTGTGGTATGACATCCTGTGCAAGTATGACACTGTGTGCAAAGTGAATACGTTGTGTGTTGAGGACCACGTCTGCAATGAAGTCATGTGATACAGCACAGGCAAACTCCGCAGGAAACACCTTAGATTCATCATGGGATTGGTTTTAAATTAATTTTGACGGTTACGTGCTTGGGAGCCTTTCATCACTGCTAAAAATCTCAGAACCCCACATTTAGCTACACCCTTGTTTTAAGAAGCTAAAGCCCTGATGTGGTAGTTTGAAGATCATATATTTGAACGTGTAGGTATGAAGGAGTGGCACTGTTTGAAAGGATCGGGAGGTGTGGCCTAATTGGAGGAAGTGTGTCACTGGAGGTGGGCCTAGTTGCTCTCTCTTCCTGCTGCCTACGGATCCACATGTGAAGTGCGCAGCTTCCAGCACCATGAATACCTGTGTGCTGTCATGCTTCTACCATGATAATGGGTGAAACCTCTGAACTGTAATTTCAATTAAGTGTGTGTGTGTGTGTGTGTGTGTGTGTGTGTGTGTGTGTGTGTGCATGTGAATATATGAATGCCCATGGCCATCCTGTCTTTTCATAGCAATAGAGCACTAAGGCCGAAGACCATAATATTGAGGTTTTACCTTCAATGTAAATTTTCATGCCTATTTCCCACTGAATCATTATGAAGAAGCCAAAGAAAAATCTACCTGAACAGCTCATGCCTTACTTTCCTCACTGTGAGAATCGCACACCTACTTAACCCATCTGTCATTATAACAATGCTAAAAAGTGACATTCTTAAGGTGTAACCATGAAGATTTAAGTGAGGCCCATGTTTCCAAGTGAAGCCCTAATGTTTGATTCAGATTCAGTGATTTGAATCAAAATATTTCCGTGGGAATCTGCAGCCAGCCTGAGATACTTATTCCCAAATTGAATAATATTTTTTTTATAAGTTCTGGGTTTTGTTTGTTTATTTTTTACTTGCTCTCTAAAACAATACAATGAACTGAAAGACAGTTTTAAAAACAATACTGACAGATCCAGATAAAAGCTGTCCTTTCTCAGCAGTAAACAATAAAATTAAATTTCTTTGAGCATCAATTCCCTGAGCTGTAGACAGTGTCTAGTACAATGGAGAACAAATGAATGAGTGAATGAATAATAAAAATAATAAAAAAAAAAAACTTTGTTTAAATGAAAGATTTATAAGATCTGAAGAGAAAGCAGACTATGAAAGACTTTCAAAGCTTGTGTTCAATGGCCAGGAATGAGCTGATCAATAAGAAAGGGCCAGAAATGGTAACACATGAAGCTGGGAAACACACGAAGTCTATCCTAAGGTGGCATTAAGAAGAATGCTGAAGGAATGCCTATTGGGTCAGAAGATCAGGGTCACCAGAATTGTTATCACAGACTACCACAAACCGATTCAACTAATTTTCCGCTGAGCAATGCATTCCAGGGCTTTTGAAAGTCCCCACACTTCACAGCGTGCTTCCCCAGCAGGAAGGGCCCCTTAAACGTAATTTGATTCAGTTCCATGTGTTTAGAAGAAAAAAAGCAAAGACCCAAAGCAGTGGTGTAGCATGCCCGAGGTCACACAGTTATATAGCCACCCACTCAATGTTCCTTCCAGGGCACCATGGTACCGTGCTAAGAGTTCATGGAATGGATGGAAAGCCAGGCTAGTGAAAAGCAGGATGCTAGACACAGAAGAGCTACTTAAGAAAGGATAAGCTCTAAGTATTCAGGATGAGTGGGGAAAAACACTAAGGAATGTAAAATGTTGGTGTAAAGGAGCCTCAAGACCCCCTGCAGAGCGAGGAGGACACAAGACTCAGTTGATAAGTGTATGGAGAAGGAACATGGCTATAAATCCAGCTGGGACACTTCCTTCTCAAAGGATCTGTCCCAAACACAGCAATGTCACAGGAATGCAGGCTGCTTTTGCTGTTGGCAGGGAGAAAGAGAAAGTGGCTTGAGCCACGCCTCATAGCATGCATTTCCGCGAGTGAGACTCAGTCATCCCCGGTGATGCCAGAACCGTCAAACCACCAAGGACCATGGCGAAATGACTGGCTGCTCTGATCCAAGCAGAGCCAAAGGACTGGGATGTTCCAGGAGCTGCTTTTAAAGAAAGTTGTTCCCTGCCCTGCTGAGGAGTGAAAACCCAAGAAGAAGAGAGAACTGGGGTTGTGCTACAATTCACCAGTACATGTAAAGCAGGAGAAGAGGAAAGGCAGGAACAAGGCGGGTAGTATACTTTCCCTAGCATGAAAACCTGTGGGCCTGGAATGGAATGCAATGGAAACTTTCGACATGGACGGCCAAGATGATTCGGCTGCTGGACTGTTGGAATAGCTGCAGACACAGAGAGGCGTGAAACATGCAGCCTCGCAAGGGCTGGCATAAAAACACAGCCCAACCAAGAAGACATGCAGCCAAAAGCCTAAGTGCCTTAAAGTTCAGGTCGCGCCTGGAGACACAGTGCTAGAACTTTGCCCAAATGAGGGAAATGGGGCTTCTGCCTAATGAACTCAATCAAGCAGATGGACCCTCTCACTTTCTACAACGGTGTTCAGACTGGCAAAGAGCAAAACAAACCACAGTCACTCCGAACCGCTCCGAACCGGTCCTTTCTCCTTTGTTCTGCCTGTCAATGGCCTCATAATGCTTCAGACCTTTTTGAATGTTCTGTAGAAGCAAGCCAATGATGATTAGACAACCAGTTTTAAGGAAAAAAAATGCATGTAGTAACTTCTTGAGGATTCTAATTAGGAGATGATAAACATGTAGGACCTTAGAACAAGTGTGTAAAGCATCAAGCCACCCTCCATCACCACACTCTGCATGCACACAAAGCAATAGCTAGGGTGTTGAAAGAGACAATTCGTGTCACACTGGCATGACATTTGTGTACATGAGCTGACTACACCCTCAATTTCACCTTTATACGGAAGGGGAAACTTAGAGATTAGAAGATTTAAATTCTTCCTTGGGTTATATAGTCATGCCAATCCAGTTTATCCACGTTGAACCACTTTACTGTTTGCCATGTCTCCCTCAGGCTTTTAAGGCAATTAGTGCATATATATATATATATATATATATATATATATATATATATATGCACTAATTATATATGCACTACATATATATTACATTATATACATCTACATTATAGTTACATTATATATTGATGAAGTGGAAATTTAACAAATACCGTGGATGAAGTAACAGTCTGGAAAACCAGGTTCCCACCAGAACTGAGTCACTTA
The DNA here is from genome assembly GCF_900095145.1 of Mus pahari. Lineage (NCBI taxonomy): Eukaryota > Metazoa > Chordata > Mammalia > Rodentia > Muridae > Mus > Mus pahari. The sequence goes on from NC_034599.1 coordinate 36,930,842, forward strand.
ATGCTGGGGATGGACAGTATTTAAAATCTCTCACCATGCTTGTCCACTTCCACATAAAGCCACAATGCTTCACCTCAGAGATGCATTCCATCTCCCACAGGTTGATTCAGACAGAGCCAGTGTCATTAATTAATTAAGAGAACACATTTTTCTGACCACCCCCCTCTGTTGAAAGGATAATTCTTTCGTCTTCACGTGGAGGGACCAGTCAGACAGCAAGCACTTCTGAGTCTAAGTCTCAGGGTCCCACACCTGCTACCTTTGCCTCTACGATGTCACTTTCCAGCATTCAGGACCTCAGTGTCTCTTCTTCCAACTCTTCCATAACATTACCCAGAATCACTTTGTAACCAGAGCACAATTAAAGAAGCCGATTGTGTGGCAACGTTGATCAGTTCTGTATGCCCACACCTAAAAGTTCTCTTTAAGGTGCAAAACATTGGTTGAGTGCCTTCTAGTGCAACTCTGTGATCTCCCTAATAAATCATATAGTTCCATTAATGTTGACTGAGCCTTTGGATAGTAGTAAGAAGAAAGTGGGGTACTTTATACAACTGGTTATGAGAGACATAGAGCAAGGATGTCTCCTTGATGAGTGACGTTGCTCTTGATGGTCTGTGTTTATTAAAATTCTCCTTTCTACTTTACCTGTCTTCAGCAAGTATAAGCGTCTAACCCTTGGGATGAAACAGGACAGACAGAGACGTTAGCCTGCCAGCATTACTTTCATTCTCTCTGGTACTATCAGGTAGTGCCTTGGCAGATAAAAAGAAAAAAAGTAATCAATTTCAAATTCCTTCATCATAAAATACCTGCGTGGTAGTTTTCATTAACTACCAACTTGACAGAATCTAGAATTATCTGGGAGATGAGCTTTTGGATATGACTGTGTGGAATGGCCTTGATTGTATTCATGGAGGTGGGGAGATTTGCCTACTGAGGGCAGCACCATTCCCTCGGCTGGAATACTGAACTGAATAGGAGAAAGTGAACTGAGTTCTGCATGCATGGACCTCTACTTTGCCATTGTAGATGCGATGTGACCAGATGCTTCAAGCTCTTTCTGCCTTAAAGTCTCTACCATAATGGACTATATCTTATGAGCCAAAATAAATTCCTCCTCCTGTAAGTCACATTTCTCAGGGTGCAACAGGAAAAGAAACTGTGGCTTTTTATTGTGCATCATGGTTCACAGGTTAGATGGCCTGACCTTGTTGTTGGCTTAAGACTGATAAGAGCATCCTGTTTGATGTAAACAGTAGCATTGTCTTCATACAGAAACAAAAAGCTTTCCGAACCAGGTAAAATAATTACAGAGAAGGTCAAAAATGTCAAAACTTGCTCCAGACTTTGAAGATACCAGGTAGTGTCCCCAACAGGTATTGAGTATGGGGGAAAAAGGGAAATTAGAGATGTTAGAAATAGCATATAAAATTACATCTGAGCCTTAATATTCAACTGCTGACACCTAAGAAGGGTTTATTCACTTTAATAAATGGCTCCTGTTAATACTTACTTTATATTTTATAATGTTTCCTACTTTGTGATGTACAGCTGAAAATGTTATGTGCTCAAGGTCATGTGTGCTGTAAGTGGTGAAAAACCACACAATTCTATCTCAGAGCTGCTGAGTTCTGCCTCACAACCAACACCCCGACCCCCAACAGAGCTGGACAGACTTCAGCCAGAAACCAGCTTGCACCAAATGGTGACACAGTTGGGATCCATAACTAGAAACAGTTAAGAAGTGTAGAGAAATTCTGCCAGCCATGTGTGTAACAGATACCCCAGCCATCAGAGGAAGGCAGGTACTCCATTGGTCATAGCATCTCCATGACTGCCATCCATCCGCACGCAGACACTCCTCAACCTCCACGCCGCACCTTGCCAGCCTCAGCAACCCCTCGGAACCAGCTCACTGCGAGAATCTTTGTGCTAGTCAGTCAGGGTCTGAAGTCTCCTTTCCCTTTTACATCAGCTGATCTGCTGGCTCCTACCACATCACCCAGCAGTGAGGAATACAAGGCATGTAAACAAAGAGAAGAGAAGGGGCCCCCACATGTCACTAATCCTCAAGAGATTAGTCATTAGTAGCAAAGTATTAGTGTTCCGTGCATCCTCATCACATTCCCCCATGCTTGCATCCCCTCTGCTCACGTGTTCCTAGCTATACTAGCACATGGGTTTGAGCTCTTGTCCTAAAGCAGAGAGGCTGCCTTTGCTCCTCTTTACAAAGACACTTCAGCCTGCATTTGAAAGGACAAAGAATATACTTGAGACAATAGGACATTATGGGGAGAAAGGCTTCCTATTTTCACATAAGTGAGAAATATTATAGCTAAAGCCTTAGTGATAACCTTTCCCAATCCTTTAGCCTTGCAAGCTGGGGCCTGAGACAGGGAGTTGACACAACTTGCTAAAGAGCAGGTCTCACAACGTTTGCAAATGTCCAAGAAAAGGTGCGTGCTCCCAGTGACCTATACAGTGACCGTTTCCCAAGGGCCCCATCACTTATTTGTGAACAGTGACTTCGGCTTCCCTAGGATTTCTCAGATTCTGACATGGTGACTCTGGTCACTGTGCAGTGCTCTGCTATGCTAGGAAAGCACCCACGTGTAAATGAGTCTTTGAAAACACAGGAGCTCACACCTACGCTTGTCTATTCTCCATTGGGGTTAGTGGCATTCGTTTAAAGTAAGCACAGGCCAGATCCTCCAGACTCTCTGGATAATCTGAAACCCCCAAATTATGTGTAACTAAAAAAAAATTTTTTTTTTTTTACTCACCAATGCTAATGGTGGAGGGGGCAAAATCAATCCAAAATCACGGTTAACATAAATCAAAACTGGTTTTGTTTGCTAGCTAAGACTTGAGACTAAATACAAACAAAAGAAGCAACCAGAGAATTATGAGAGAATTATTTAGTAACCCCAAAAGTTATGTCTCAAAGGACTAGCTAAATTCAAATGTGTGCCCCATTCAGCCTCGTCAATACGCGGGAAAAAAGGAATGAGTAAAAGAATTTGTTTGCTGGTGTTTCTAGAGAGAGCTATTTCTGGCCTCATCTTAAGAAACATCCTTGTTCAGTACCTGAGAATTATTTTGTCTGGTTTGAGGATGTCAGCACAGTGGGGAAGCTGATCTCATTCCACAACAAACACATGTTGAGTCTAAGAGCTACCATCTCCCTGGTATTGACACAGCAGGACCAGACAGACATACAGAGAAAGCAAATATGATGCTTCCTCCTAAGAACCAGAGAAAGATACAGCCAAATCCCAGAAGATAGCATCTAGGAACTAAAAAAGCTACTCGTGGCAGAGATCTTTATTGGCCAGGCATGTTCAAGAGACTGTCTCTGAACAGAACAAGAATCATCACTAAAGACAAGACTACAATGCTGTTATTCATGGGAGAAAGCGTCTCTTTCTTTCTCCCTTCCTACAGTCAGAATATCTGAAAGAATCCAGAAGGTATCTGAGAGCCAAGCCATAGTCCAGCCACCTTCACTCCCAATGGTGAAGCACAATACTGGTGGAGAGAAAGGAGGCGTTTGCAGGATAACATGGGGTAGATGTTTTCATAGGAAAGCCTTGGATCTCAGGTCATCTTGGGCCAATTAAGCAATAAGTGAGCTAAGCAGACCTTCTAGAACCAAGTCAGACTATCAGAGGGAGTCATCATCAGGGATGAAAGTGGCCCAGAAGATAGCATTCTTCTGATAGGTGATAGGGAAAATGTCAATCTGTTCAACTTAGTGTCTCCAAAAAATGTAGTTCACTATTGACTGAGCTTGGTAAGTAACACACACACACACACACACACACACACACACACCACCACCACCACCACCACCAACAACAACAACAACAACAACAGACAGACAGACAGACAGACAGACAGACAGACAGACAGACAGACAGAAACAGAGAAAGAAGGAGAAGGAAAGGGGAGAAAAAGAAAGGAGAGAGATTAAACTTCCCATGGTTTCTCTCTAACCTATCTAATTTATAAACCAAAACCTCCCAAAGAAAAAACTGGGTCTATAAAACCCCTGCCCTGATCTGATCATAACCTTAACTCTGACAAACCTCCTGAAACTTCTCCTGCTTCCAGTCATGTGGATTTGTACCTTTAGCTCATCTTTCCAGTTACAACCCTATGCAGTCATTAGAACCAGCACTTGGTGCAAACGTCCCTGGATACGACCTTTTGATTCCCTCTTCAGATGTGATTCATAGAGTCCCTCCAGTACCAGAGCCTTCCATCATTCTGGGTCAACATCTCACTGATTGGTCTTGACACCTGGGCTCATAGGAATCTGCACCTCCCAGGCTGACAAAGGTCCTATTAATTGTGATCCAGACTTTGTCCGAGGTCAGCATCAGAACGTAAAGAGGAACGTTTTACCAGGGAGGCAGTTGATGCTTTTGCCCTTAGATCTTAAGTTACTGAGCTTGATGTTCTGTCCAGCCAGTGTCTAAATATTCCTAGACCTAAAGAGTCATGGGCCAGGAGTTAATCAGACGGTGCTGACCTCATTAGCAGCAATTATTATGGAAGACCAGTAGCTAAACAGGGATATGTTGTCATAGAAACTCTCCGTTTTATTGTTCATCAATGGTCACTAAGGGTGAAGAAGGTCTGTCAATGAAGACTTTCAAAAAGCAATATTAATTTTAATTTTAACTGAACACAAATAGAGAGGAACTTTATTTACCAACCTTATAATAACAAGTTCAAATTTCCTTCTTTTAGTTTGAATCTTCCAACCCAAGTCTTGCCTGGGCTTCACTTCCTAAATAATATAGTTCTCAGCATTGTGCACGGTCTCCAGTCTTTGTTCCTCAAAGTGAATCCAAACCTTAACATCATTTATTAGGAAAGAGAAGTTCAGCCTTGCAGAGCTTTAGAACCTTTTAATAAAAACTTGTAGACTCTATTATGAAATCAATAGCAGCTTCTGAAGACAAACTTGGAAAACCCTGCTCTCTTTGGTAGTTCCTTCCAAAGGGCTTCAGCTTGCTTCCAAAGGAACAGAAAAATACATATGCACAGTCCACTGCTTTATGTGAAGTCAATTTAAAATGTACATTTTTGGATCCAGATACAGTGGGGACCCAGTAGTTTGGGAATCAACTCAAATGATTTTTTGATAAGCAAACAGTTCCATCTTTAGAAGCAGTCTGGCATAGGCTGGCCAGAAAGGGCTTTAATAGTTTGAGTCCTAGCTGTGCTGAGGACATTAGTCAGCATGTGTCACGGGGAAATTAAGAGTTTCCATTCATCCGTCACATCAGCTAAGGATGCTTAGCCCACACATCTCCCCCGCTCTGCACAATGATGGCCCTACTAGAGTCTGAATGTCAAATGTCCCGCATAGACTCGTGCTTGGACACTTGGTCTCTGACTCTTGGCACTATTTGGGAAGGTTGTAGACACTTGAGGAGGCGAACCCTCGTTGAGGGAGCTGAGTCACTAAGGGCTAAGTGCACTTCCTGCTCACTGTCTACTCACAACGCAACACTACCGACCGATTGGCAGGTTCACTTCCTGTCCCCATGCTTTCCCTGGTGCCATGGTGGACTGTGGCTCCTCAGACTGTGAGCCAAAACAGACGGTTCTTCCCACAAGTTGCTTCTTGTCAGGTATTTTGTCACAGGAGTGTGGAAAGTAGGGAGTACAAGAGCCAGTGAGAATTCCTTAACATGTTACACAATTTGCAGCTTGCTCTTGCATGCTACCAGCACACACACACACACACACACACACACACACACACACACACACACACGGCTCTCTGTGGATGCTTTCTTTAAAATGGTTTTGTTCATTTCCTTCTTTGCTGCTCTTATTGGTCTTTTTTTTTTTAAAGTTTTTATTGGGGTGTCATTGACATGGACTGCATATATGTAAAGCTTATAATCAATGACTTTCGGTATGCGCGTAGAACCCTGAAATCACTAACATAACCAAAACAATGAACACATTGATCACCACCGAAGTGACCTTCCTACCTTGCTTTCTCAAGCTTGCCCTACCTTGACAGGAAACCACTGATATGCTAGTCATGGTATCAGAACTGTATAGACTTTTATACAGATGGAATTACACAGAGTCATCGACAATATTTTTCTTTTTTCTTTTATTCATTCACGCCGTTTGCTAATCTGTATACACTGTACATATGTACCAGGAAGGGTCTTCTTTTCATGGGCCCTTGCTTTCCTGTTTTTTCAAGCAATTGTTTCTCTAAGTGAAGTTTCTTAGAATATTTCTACAGGTGTCTGTATAGAGAAATGCGTCATTTCTAAAATGTGCATGTCCTAATTAGCTTTAACTGTCAACTTGACACAGCCCAGTCACCTGAGAAGGGAGTCGAAATTAAGTGATTGCTTAAACCAGAGTGCTGTGGGCAGGGCTGTGGGGGATAATCATGACTGTTAATTAATGTTTGAGGACCCAGCCCTTGGGAAACCACATCATCCCCTGGGCAAGTGGTCTTGGGCTACACAAGAAAATTATCTAAGCATGATCCTCCCAGGATCCAGGAAGCTGCATTCATCCATGGTTTCTGCTTCATGGTCTTGTTTGATTTCCCTAAGCGCCCTCAATGATGGATCATAAGCTGGACGCTGAGACAAACCCTTTCTTCCCCCGAGTTTCACTGGGCATGATGTTTGTCCCAGATCAGAAGGGAAACTAGAACTCAGAATTAAACCACAAGCCACTGGACTGGAGTCAGGAACTGTTGTCTTTTTTTATAGTTAACTGCTCGTTTTTTCTTTCATTTTGTGCGTCTTTATTACTTTAACCTTTCTCCAAACAATTTCCTTGAAATCTTCAGTTTAGTGTTTCTAATAAATTATAAGAAGATAAGAATATCTAAAAGAGGAAGCCTAATTATTAATTATCGGTGATAATTAAGGATATTGTATGGGATCATGTATTCCTGAAATCAGGGAAGGCTTTGTGAAAGATGGGCTTTTTGCACTGAGCTTTGAAATAATGTTCTTTTGAGTCAGACTTTTATTAAACTGGATGTTGTTCAGATAATCAGGGGAGCATGAGAGCCTTTCCCACACAGTGAGTGCCATGAAGGGCATGAGCAAGCCAGGAAAGTGTGGAGTATTTTTAAGTAGAGGGTATTGCAAGAGCAGGAGAGGAGAGGAGGCAGGGAGTGATGGTTCAGAATCACTAAACGCAGTGAAATGCATCGCTCAGAGAGGGAGGGAGAACCTGGAAGCCTGTTCCTGAGAGACAGATGAACCGTGCTCTCCAGAAACCACCAACGTGGATTTTATTGGGTTTAGATTCTCTGAAGCAAACTGAGAGAGATTTATCTTTTCTGGGTCTGGTGGTTTTAAGTTTTGAAACCATAGCCTCAAAGACAGGAAAAGAAAATCGTCAGTTGGATGAGGCCACCCATGCAAAAGCTTGAAGCCTCCAGCCAGGGTATTTATTCTTGGTCATGTCTTTGGGCACAAGGCAACTGTTTAGGATAAGAACTTGGGATTGTACGGCAAGTGTAATCGAATGCAGACAGGACAGAGAGGGGGAGTTTGTTTTTACAGTCTTCAAGCACGCTTGTCGAAAGGTTACCATGACCAAGAGGTATTGTTTTGGATTGCTTTTGGCACAGTCTGTCAGTGGACGATTGATCTGAAAAGTCTTTCTCTTCATAGAATATTTCAGAATTTAGCTTACTATAAAATATGAAGTCTATAGTTAATACACAGGGTGGCATTTGGTGCCAAAGATTAAATATTTACTGGTAAAATATACAGTGACGAAAAGGATTTTCAAACAGGCAATAAATCATAGGATCTGAACTCTGTATTAATATTATTTTTACTGGGGAAAAAAAAAACTTAGCCCAAAGGAAAAAATTAACCCATTGCTGTAGTTCCCCAGGCAGAATTCATGGAAAGAATAATCACATCCCCCTTGGTTGAAGGGTGGAGCAGGCAAACAGGAGGGGGAAACTTCTCCTTCCCTGGCTTCCCTTTCCTCCCATCCAGGTAGGCAGAGTCCGAGTATGCGATGACTAAGAGCACCTACCCAATACCTATCGGCCATGGTTCAAATTTTAACTGGTACCAGCTATATTTCCACTTATCCTTGCTCTTCTAAAAGGTATTTATCTATAGAATAGTGTATTAGTGGGCTTTGTCATAGGTTTCTATGAGGATTAGAAGAGTTAATATACCTACACAGCTCTCAAGAACCATGGAGAAAATAGCTAACCCTCCATAGTATCCTTCATCTTCCCCTCTAATTTGGACCTAATATGACCTATTTGTAGAGCCCAGATTAGTTCTTTAATGAACTTTCTTTGCTCTGTGCAGTCATTGCCTAACCATGCACAGCCTTTTATGTAAGCGTCTTTTTTGACATCTAATTGTGTACTGTGAACACTTCCAAATGGGTTCCTGATTTTCCTAATAGATAGGTCAAACTCCTAAAAAGGAATACAAAACAACTTTTAAATATTTCCTCAAAATGGACATGCTACTGGAAATGAGTAAAAGCCACAGTATTCATAACCTGTCTTGCTCTCTCACTCTGTGTGTGTGTGTGTGTGTGTGTGTGTGTGTGTGTGTGTGTGTGTTGTGCAAAATGGAGGTCAGAAGAACAGCTTGTAGACATCAATTTTTTCTTTCCACCATGTGACTTCAGGCTTCAGAGAATTGAACTCATGTCGTCAGGCTTAGTGGCAAATGTCCTTACCCGCTGACTCATCCTATCAGCTCTCACACTTTTTAAAAGTGTGGAAAATTTATATCCTGTTTAAAATTAAGCATCTCTTTCCAGATCCCAGTATGAACATAAAGGGTAAGTTACACTCTACCCACTGATCAACATTTTATGTGTATATCTGCTCTTGACAAGCCATTATTATGAGTGGGTATATGGATGGATCAATGGGTGGATAGATGGGTGGCTAGGTAGATGGATTAATGGGTAGGTAGATGGATGGATGGGTAGATGGGTTGATGTGTTGTGGGTGGATGGATGAGAGAATACGTGTATGTATAGATTGATAACTAGAGCAGGCAGACGGGTAGGTAGTTGATGGACAGATCAACGTAAATCTGCAGGGGAAGGGGGATTCTTCCAGAACAAAGGAAAGGAGTTAACTTCTGGAAATAATTTACTATACAAACTAGAAGTAAATTTCAGAAAATATCTGTTTCACATTATCTGTAAGACAGGAAAAATATGTAAGAAGAATGACTTGAGAGAAAAACCTGGCAGGCAAGTTGTCAGTTAGGGATACTGAAATACCGAGTCAGAAGAATTAGTGTGGTCAGAACATGCAAAATAATGAGAAGGGAGGGGAAAACTGAAATAGGGAAGAAGGGAAGGAATGGAGGAAGGGAGGAAGGGGAAGATGGAGGGAGAGGGAAAGAGGGGGAGGGGAGGGGAGGGGAGGGAAGAGAGAGAGAGAGAGAGAGAGAGAGAGAGAATGACCCTGTTCTGTGTTGCTCCATTTCTTCTAAATTTAGTGTTCATGGAGAGCAGTAAATGGTTTTCTT
>NC_034599.1:36941145-36995407 GCF_900095145.1 Mus pahari
AGGGAGAGGGAGAGGGAGAGGGAGAGGGAGAGGGAGAGGGAGAGGGAGAGAGACTGCCTTATCTTCTAAGACAAAATTAGGAGCACAGAGCTTTTACCAGGGCTTTCTAAGGTGTGACCAAGGACTTCTAACATACATTCTTACTTCTCAGAATGATACACTTAAGTGATAAATGCTTAAAGCAAAGTTTTACAATCAACTGTGGAAATTGAAATGAGCATATAAATGATGCAAATAGGTTCTTCTGCGTCCCCATTCAGTGCCATGTCCCACGGCCCCATCCAATACTTCCTGCAAATTAACCTTTTCTAAATGTCCAACCTTCAGTACTGATTTCAATGTTGCCTGGTTTCTCTTACACAACCCGCATAGAAATTAATCTATGTCTGTTTGACTATCTCAGGACACATCCCAACTGGATTTTCCCCAGAGAGCACAACTTCATGCCCCTTCATGACAGCTGACATCCTCTGAGCTCAAGGTTGAAGGTGATGACTAAGGAAAGGAAGGATGCTTAACACTCCATTGAAAATAGTCACACAAAGCGACTGAGTTCTGTGGAGAACCTGATGGGATGCAACTTCCAAGCTGCCTTTGTGACCCGAGTCTCCAAATCTTCCATGAGGTTCCACTTTAAACATACAACAGATGCATACAAAGCCTCGGCAATTGGGGAAGTATATTATTGTAACCGGCAAACCAAATCTCAAAGCCTTAGGCAAGGGTTTTCACAAAGCACACTGGGGGAAATGCCAGCTTAGATGTTGATAGAGGTTTTGATTAGGGCTTTGCCCACATCTTAAGTAAATAAATCCTGAACCCTCGTTACCACCCAGAATGTTTTTTCTTGAATGGAATTATTACTCAGTAAAAAGGTAAACATGAAAATTCAAAACAGAAGTTTTCTATGCATTTATATTAAACTACGAGAAATTAACTCAGAAACAGGGGAGGGAGAGGCAACCCTACTGTGGTCCTTACTTCTTCTGAACACTCACACCCATAACTGTTTCCCAGCATTGTCTCTGTATATCCTTCAGCCTGGGATGAACTTCCTATTGTCATGGTGCCTCCTGATACATTTCTCATTAGCATCCAAACATCTACTTCTCTGGATTCAACATCTAACCCATATATTTGTCTCCACTAAAACTCATCTCAAAAGCAAGGCCATTTTGCCTCAAAGTCATGACCCTGAACTTCCTCTCTAAGTTAATCATTAATTGGGCATAAAAATCAACCCCTGGGCTTCCTCTGTCAAGTGACCATAATGATAACTGTGTCCTCATAATGCAAGAAAAACTAAAGGGACAGTCAAGTATAGGACTCCACGCCTACTTAATATTCTTTCTTCATACTTAAAGACAGGTTTTATGGTTCATCTTTGCATTTTTGGCATCCAACATGGTACCTAATGCAGTATAAGCACTTTGAAAAGGGTTTTGCTCATGTAGTAAATGTGTTATATGAAGTACTTCATATGCAATACTTCAGCCAATTCTTTAAGGACTTTCTGAATGTTAGTTATTTTTACTGCTGTGATAAAACACCAAGACAGACAACTTCTAAAAGAAATGGTTTAATTTGAAACTCAATAGAGGGCTAGATTCCATGACCTGATTTCACAGCTGGAAGCATGGGAGCAGACAGGGAGAAGCTGGAAATGTAGCTAAGAGCTTACATCTGATGCATAAGCAGGGGGGATAGGGTGGGGAATAACTAGGAGTAGTGTGGACTTCTGAAACCTCGAAGCCTATGCCCAATGACACACCTCCTCCAACAAAGCCATACCTCCCAAGTCTTCTCAAACAGTTCACCCAACTGGAGGCTAAATATTCAAATATATGAGCCTATGGGGGCCAATCTTATTCAAACCACCACAGTGGCCCAGGCTTGGACATGAGGCCCTAAGTCACCACACCAAGCTATGGTTTATTTATTTGTTTTCATTGAAATGAAAGATACCAAAAACCAAAAGAAATGATCTTTAAAATGAATTTTTTTTTATTTTATTTTTTTTGGTGTTTTGGTGGTTTTTCAAGACAGGGTTTCTTTGTATAGCCCTGGCTGTCCTGGAACTCACTTTGTAGACCAGGCTGGCCTCGAACTCAGAAATCCGCCTGCCTCTGCCTCCCGAGTGCTGGGATTAAAGGTGGGCGCCATCACGCCCGGCTTTAAAATGATTTTTAAAAACAGTCTGCTTGGCAGATCAGAGCTGGAATATAATCTCAGAACTCTTTCCACTGGCATCATGATTTGTTGTAGCTGTGAGCGGCAGCTTGCACAAACTATGCATCTGGCAAATGGACCTTTTAAACTGACTTCAGAACAAAAGTTGATGGTAATTAATAGCTCACCCATTGCATTATAGTGGCTTAAAGGGGGTTTCTATTTTGTAGGAACAGTTAGAGGTTTGGCAGAGGGTGAGGAGAGATATTCAGAGTCATCTGAATCGGCAACAGGCAAAGTTTCCATCACCCCAAAGCTGGTTGTTGGGCACCTTCATGTCCACCATGCCTACAGCTGTTCTAATGATCCCTGTGGACTCAACCCTGCCCATTCCTGCAGTCAAGAGCATTTAGCCGGCCTGTGTCCCAGCAGTTCCCTCCTTTCTCTGATATCCAAGTGCCTAAACACGAACAGGGATTCAAACAGTAGGAAGATGAGCCATTCCTCTGTGGCACAGTATCTTCCTGGCATTGTCTGGTCAAGACAGAAACCCAGGCTCAGAATGACCATCACAATGAGAGTTCTCCTAAGCCCCTAGCACACTCTTCCCAAATCCTTCCTGACCTTAGGTCTTCTAAGGGAACTCCTGGAATTCAGATTTCCAAAGCTAGAATTCTCGCCTGATAGAAAAGCCACAGTCCAGGATCCTTGGACATACATTGATCAGTCGATCAGATATATAGATGAGCTCATTGTGCACTATGCATGAATTCTGCCTCACTCCTCCTGGATTGTGACCTCAGGCCTGCCTGGTTGCCCACTGCTTGAAGGCACCCTTTCTGTTCCCGTCTCTCTTCCCTCCTCTCTTCTGTCACATTTCTCAGTTTTCATCCACCTTGCTTTCATTGAGAAATGCTGGGTCCCTGGTAAACATTGACCAATGTCTCAGAATGCTATCAGTGCTCTTACAAAATTCAGATTTACATTATTTAACCAATATCCTAATCGCCCACTCAAGCAATGTTCTGAAAATAATATTCACAGATGTATCCAGTGCTCCTAGGGAAACAAGGTTTATTCCCAATACCACAAGCCTCTCTTCAGATTGGTTGAAAGTTGTGTTTTTAATGATATGCAAATGTCCTGAGTAAGCCCCTTCACGTGTGTTGCCAATACATGAACCTGCAGAGGAAACATTCAAACTGTGGCATCCCCCAGCCCCTGGCTTTCCCTCCCAACCATCAGGGTAACAATGAAATACTCCTGTAGAAAACAAAAGCTCATCTTAAAATCAAATAAATGTGGATCCATCAGAGGCCATGGCATTTCTCAACAGGTTAGTTACCTTCCTACAGTACATAGGTGCTTTTTCAAGATGTCCATCTTTCCCTTTTATAAGAACTTGAAAGATGGTGACAGTGGTACAACTTAGGAGACCCAAATGCACTGCTCAGAACTATGAGTGTTGTTCTTACTCAACATATTGAATATATAGACATTGCCACTCATTATGACTTTGACCACATTTATGCCATGCCTTCTCTTTCTCCTCACTCTCCCCCTCCCCCTAGTCCTTTATCCAAAGAGTCCCCATTGTACTTTCAAGGTGCGTGTGTGTGTGTGTGTGTGTGTGTGTGTGTGTGTGTGTGTGTTTGTGTGTGTGTGTTTTCTAGGATCCACACCTGAGAGAAAATGTGACTTTTGTCTTTCTTAATCCTGCTTATTTTACTTAATATAGTGATTTCCAATTCTATTTTCCTAACGACATTCTTTATGGCTGAATAAAATGCCACTGTATACACATGTTGCACTTCCTTTCTGCCTTCAGCTGATGACAGACACCCAGGTTGATTCTGTAACTTGGCTGTTGTGAACACTGACACAAGAAACGTGTGTGGGCTGGCTCTCTCTGCATTATGTGAACTTCTACTCCTTTGGGCATATTCCCAGGAATGTTTCCTGAGACGGGATCTCCCGTATAGCCCAAGTTAGCTTCGAACATGAGGTCCATCTGCCTTAGCTTCCTCCATGCTGGTATTACAGGTGCATGTCCCCATACCTGGCAACTCACGGAACTATTTTGCATAAAAATGACAGCATCCTCCTCCTGAATGACCATCCAAACAAATATTTATTTGGCCCATCATTACAGGCATTGCCCGCATGCCTTTCAATAAGTTCCACATGATTGGGGATGACCTCTTCTATGAGAAAACTCATAATGGGATCCAATTAGAAGATCAGAACAAATAAAATCATCAGGACTGGATCATCAAAAATAGGAAAGGCAGGCCAGCAAGGTGACTCAGCAGGTTAAGGAGCTGGTTGCCTGACCTGAGTTCAATCGTTCAATCAGAGCTGATTCCTGCAAGTTATCCTGTTATCCTGTGACCTCCATATTCTTTCCCTCCCTCCCTCTCTCCCTCCCTCCCTCTCTTCCTCCCTCCCTTCACCCCCCCCCACTTCTCTCTCTCACACACACCAAACAAACAAATGTAATGGGAACATTTTACATCTTCATTCAGGTGGGGCTCATAGAAATTGATCACTATTGGCCAGCCTTCAAAGGTTGTACCTGCCTTTGGTTCCAGCCTGGCCTGGGCTACTTCCTGATCCACACCATTTGGACAGCATTGTGTTTTCCTACTGCTACAGACTGCAAATGTCCCCACCATGATGGTCTACACCCTCTGAAACTTGGAGCCTTGATGATGTACCTTGTCACCGCAACACGATGAATGACTGGCACATTTTGTAACATTCAAATGCAGTGGTTTATGCAGCCAGGTCACAAAAGCTGCATGCTGCATTACACCAATGGGCAGCACTAGCATTTCCTGCCTCCTGGGTGGCATGCCTTTCCTCTCGCCCTAAGAGCGCTTCCACATGGCCAGCTATGAAGAAGAAATGCTCTCAGTCTTCTTCTCCCTTTTACTGTCAGAACCCTTCCTAGGGTTTCTCTTACAGCCTTCCTTTTTACCCTCCGTCACTCCCCCAAGCTTTCCAAATACATTTCTGGTTGGTAGCCTGAGTCCTCTGTCCCTGCACCTGACATTGTTTGTCAACTCCAGCATAGCCACATTGACCTGATGCGCTTAAGTATCATGGCTTCTCTGGACACATCTTAAATGACAAGAGTTGGCCGTGTACCCAAGGCACTGGTGGGGTAGATTGGTAAGTAAGGAACTCTCTTTTGGTGGCAATAGAAGTCGAAAGCAAAGGCTGGGGCATCCCACTGAGAAGCACGGTTTGTGTCATGCTATCCTTCAGAGTTATGATGGGGGGGGGTCCCATAAGGGAAAATCATGTTTGCAAAGGAGACATGTCTTCTCTAGTGAACTTGTGTGTGCAACTTAGGGGAGCGAGGGGCAAAGAGTTAACTAGCAGTTGGAACAAGGCTTCCTTTAGCTCTGTCAAATGCTCTCTTGCAAAATGCTTTGACCTTAATGCATTTTAATCTTTTTTCTGCTGGAGTTCTTAAGTGGCATCTTTTAGGTTGGGAAAGAGTTTACTCTGCAAGTCAGAGGGAGTTAAGGGTGTGTGTGTGTGTGTGTGTGTGTGTGTGTGTGGTGTGCATCTGTGTCTGTATGTGAGGCTGACTATAACTGTGTCTGTGTGAATGTCTACAAGTGTTAGTATATCTGTCTCTTTCTCTGTCTCTCTCTCTGTGTGTCTATGTACCTGCATGTGTGTGTGTGTGTGTGTGTGTGTGTGTATCTTTGTATCTGTATGTGTCTGTGTGTATCTGTATGTCTTTATGTGTCTGTGTTTGTGTACCTGTATGTGTGTGCCTGTGTCTGTGTTTGTTTACCTGTGTGTGTGTGTGTGTGTGTGTGTGTGTGTGTGCCTGTGTGTGTCTGAATGTAAATTATAAGAAGAGGCCATCCTGTTTTGGTCCTTTAGTGTTCTGGGATCTCTGGGTTTAGTGCTATCCAGTAACTGAGAGGAAGGAAGCCTTGGTTGGCCAAGCAAGCACAGAAACCTAGCCTCTGTGCTGACAAGTCTCCCAGACAGCCTCAGGGGCCGGCAAACCCAAGTCCACTTCTCCTGGGATCCTGTTTCAGTACCAGCCACACACACACACACACACACACACACACCACACCACACCACACCACACCCAGCTGTCTGCAGCTGTGTGCCTTCCAGCTCCTCACAGCTGGCTTTTCAAATAGAAATGGTCTCTCTCTAAGACACTTTACCAGAAGGGATTGTCTCCATTGCACAGTATGTTGAAATACTATTCTAAAAGCGGGGATTAAAAGAAACGAATTGTCAGATTAAATATAAAAGGGTTTCTGGCCCACTCCTCCGTCCCACATGTTAGGTGCTCGCTGCATGGCTGGGTGATTTTCCCCCCACACTCCTTCCTCTGTCCTCAGTCTTCATGCAGTATTGTTGGGTAGTTAGAATACTGCAGAGGCATTTTCCTTGGGGCGGTCTGGTCATTTTTATCTGGTGAATTATCTGGTGAACTCATTTGTGCTTGATGGTGTAACCATCTGTGGGCTGAAGAAATTGACAGAGAAATTTACCCAGGGGCACAAATGCACCTGTAATCATATGTGTGCATACATAAAGCACCCCTCAGGGTACTTCCCACCATCAGCCACATGTGTCCTAAATGTAGTTCCAGACTGTGTAAGAGAGGGGAAAAGGGAGTTTAAAGGACTTTTCCTCATGAGAACAGTGTGGAAGTTAACTTTTTAGGTTTGTAGTCAGTAGGCTGGCTAGCTTGCAATATAATAACCGAGTTCAAAGTCAAGGTGCAAACCACGCTCCACCCTGCAGCTTTCTGATACGTCAGGGACTGTTGCTCTCATTGACACGTCCACAATGTATGGTCAGTCTTTCCATTTCTCTTTCCTTTCTCTCCTTGTTACTCCCCTTTTGAACTCCAACCCTTACTTCCTCATCTCCCCCTTGTATTGTTCTGTTGAGATAGGGTTTCATGTAGACCAGACTGGCAGAACTTACTATATGTTATAGGATGATACTGAACTCCTGAACTTCCAATCTTCCTGCTTCTACTTCTGGGACTATAGGGATATAGAAATACTCTTATTTCGCCCTCTCTCCCTCTCCCTCTCCCTCTCCCTCTCCCTCTCCCCCTCCCCCTCCCTCTCCCTCTCTCCCTCCCTCCCACCCCTCCTCTGTGTGTGTGTGTCTGTGTGTGTCCGTACATGTGTGCCTGCATGCACACAGGTATATAAACTATACATGCCCGTTTGTTTGTGTGTTCCCCGTTTTGTGAGGTAGGGTCTCTCGGTGAACACTGTTTAACACTGACTTGGCTAGGGTGGGAGGCCAGCAATTTCAAGGTGCCCTCCTATCTCTGCCTCCTCGGAGTATAAGCACGCACCAGTGTACCTCGGTGGCTTTTCCACATGGGTGCTGAGGAGTCGAACTCAGGTCCTTGACCTTAATTGGCAGTCATTTCACTAGTTAAGCCATCTCCCCAGCCATGACTAACTACAATCTTATAATACGACCTTTTTTTTATTGGATAATGTAAGAATAAGTCCATTTCTCTAATTCTTTCTAAAAACACCTTTGAAACTGTTCCCCCTCAAGCTTGCCTCTTTAAAAGGAAAATCTAAGCCCAAGGCCAGAGAGGGAGGAAAGACCTTCTCTGGCAAAGTCATGGGGCCTCCATGATGGATCTCACAAAGCCATTTTGGAATCTGGAATGATTTGCCTGCCTCCAAGGGAGGTGGAATCCTGAGATATATACTCCTTAGACTTGGGTTTCTCTTTCCCTGACTATCTACCCGTACCCACTCTGTGGGGAAACATATCAGAACATACCAAATGAAAAGGAGGGAGCTGCCTGGACAGAAAGGAAATGGACTCTGAGGAAAGACAAAGCTATTTTCAGTTTCTAGAGTCAGGGTCAGCTTCCAGAACCACAGTGGGTAATGTTCCCTTTCCTTGCTGACCCCATGTCTTCCCAAGCGTCTCTCCGGCCCTTTTCTGCACAGCTCTAAGTTCTGTTCCCCCTGGAAGAGCTCCAGCCTTAGCAGATTCCACTTCCATTCCTTCCCTGCCCTGCTTGGGGAAGGAAGAGTCAGGTGGGACCCAGGGGAATGGGAGGAGAGCTGTCTGACACAGCGCTCATCTGCCCACAGCTAGTTTGCACTGATTTATTTGAGATCACCTGGAGCTGCAGATTGAAATGCCTGAATTCAACAATGCCTCCCCCAGCAGACAACAAGCCAACTGACCTTGGCTTCACAATCATTCGAACCTCTTGGCAATATTGGTTTGTACTCTCTTCTTAAACTGTGAACCTTCAACTTCTTCCCGGGTTTGTGTTCCATGTCACTCAAATTCCTTATTACCTGGGTTCAGATCCCTGCCTCTCCACTTCCCATCCATCATTTTTGTTCTCTTGCCTGCCTTTCTGTCTTCTTTTTTTTCTGTTTCTTTCTTTTTTTTTTTCTTTCTTTGTTTGGTTTTGGTTTTTTCAGTGTTGGGAACTGGACCCAGGGCTGCACACACATTAGGCAAGCACTCTGCCATTGAGGTACAAGGTGAGCCTCTGTCTTTCTTTTCTCTTAATTTCTCAGGAGGTTGTGGGAAATTCAACTGGGAGTCACTGGGTCTTGTTCAGGGACGTGCCATCACCAAGATGGAGCCAACAAGAGATGACAAGATGTGGAGATGAGTCAAGCTTCAGCTGACTCTACCCAGAGAACAGAATTCTCTCCCTAGTTCCTCTTGACACTATCTGTTGAACTATCTTCAGAAAGTTAAAAGAGACTCCCCATTCCTGGTATTACCCCAGCCTTTGAAATCGAACTGTCTTCAAGTATGACTCTTCAATATCAAGTGGTGCTGACTGGCCAATCACCCCCTGGTGCCTTTAGGAACGTCTTTCTGAAGACCTTCTTTTCCTGGCTATGCGCACCACAGCTAAGTTGTTTAGTTGCCTGCCAGCTAGTTTTGCTGTTGGATTTTTTTTCTAGTTTGGATGCTTTGTTTAGCCTTGTCACTTCTTTTTAACCACTCTCAAATTCACCTCCTAGGGAGCCCAGCAGGCTTGCCAGGAGTCCCGGTTACAGTGATGACTGTCACCATAGAAGACACACCTTAGCTCTCTAAGTCTTGTGGGCTGACTGCCTCTCAAGACACAGCAATTATTACAAGTGTTGTAACTAGTGCAACTTTTACACATTTAAATATTTTTCACCAATCCAACTCATTGGGAAATCATAGAATCATTTGCTCATTGTCTAGATCCTTCTGCTGTCTTGACTGACCGACTCCATATTGATCTTGTGGATTTCCAGAGGTTTCCAACAAAGAAGGATTTTGTGGAGTTTGTCTGTGACTAGCTTGTCGCATCTGTCCTTCGTATGCACTCTTGTCAGGATATGGTTGCAGTTGCTGAAAACGCTCTGTGTATCAGGCACTCAACTAACATGCATAGCCTCTACCGTCCCCCCTGACAATCCCACAAGGTGTGTGCTGCTTGATTTAAGCTCACAGCAGAGTGTCTGTGTTCGCTAGGACCTTGAAAGAAAAACAACAGTGTTTTTTCTACCCTTCTGTCTACAGCGTAGCATACATCCCCATCTCTGCAGACTGTGGACACTCAATTAACATCGAGGAATGTACTTTCAAGTCTAGAGAACCACAAGACAGTCCCAGTTTAGACTGTGATGACAATTCTGCAAGAAGCCAATGGTGAAGTAAGTCTGTAGCATTCCATTGCAGATCTTGGTGCTATGACTGGACCCACACCATTATTATTACCACTATTATTATGAAAGAGACACCTAATACTCAGCATCCTCTGTCTGGGACCCAGATCACGTGCCTCTCTCTGAGTATGAGAAAGGAGGTGTGTGCATGAGTCTGGTACCTACTCAGAAGCCACAAAGCTGAGCAAATGCTGGGAGTTCATTTTTTTTCTATGCCATAGTCCAGTGGTTTCACATTAGTAGTTATGCCTGTGTTAGTTTGCTTTCTATTACTGTGATAAAACACCCACCAAAAGTTACTTGTAGAAGAACTTTGTTTCCTCTCACAATGCCCAGGCCACAATCCATCTCAAAGGGAAGTCAGAGGATAAACTCAAAGCTGGAACTGAAGCAGAGGCCATGGAGGAACACTGCTTACTTACTGGTTTGTTCCCCAAGGCTTGCTCATCTTGATTTCTTATATAACCCAGGACCACCTACCCAGGGCTCACACCACCCACACAACGACCTTGTTCTCTTCCACACCAATCATGAATCAAGAAAATGCCCCACAGTAGACCTGCCTACAGGCCAATCCAATGGAGGTAATTCCTCAATTCAGGCTCCCCCTTCCCAGGTGATTCTAGTTGTGTTAAAAACTAGCCAACTCGCCGGGCGTGGTGGCACACGCCTTTAATCCCAGCACTCGGGAGGCAGAGGCAGGCAGATTTCTGAGTTCGAGGCCAGCCTGGTCTACAAAGTGAGTTCCAGGACAGCCAGGGCTACACAGAGAAACCCTGTTTCGAAAAAAAAAAACCAAAAAAAACAAAAAACAAAAAACTAGCCAACACAAGAACCAAAACGAAGAAAACTAAAAAAAGAAAACAAAGCCTGACAGGGTCAGCTCTAAGGCGGGATGGTACTGCTGTTGTGGACTGTATGTGGCACACATTCACTGGTAGCTGTTGAGGTATTTCTGAAGGGTGGCTCAGATTTCTGTGTATTTCTATCTATGCTTCAGAAATAGAACTACACCTAACTTTTAAGTAAATGAGGATTCTTCCTGAAATCCACTGTGGTTAATTGCTTTGCTCTTACAGAGCTTTCTAGTCCCAAACTGACAAAGTCTGCTTTCATACATTGATAGACTACTGACTTCAAAATCTGATGTCAAGACCAGAAGAGCAACGGGCAAGCAATGGGCATCTCTGAGAATACTCAGAGATCATACCAAAGAAGGATTGTCTGGGGGGAAATGATCTGTGTACATAGTGCCTGCTTCTGTGTTTTATAGCATATTGCTTACTTTTCTTATTGCTGTGTCAAAATACCTGACACAAAGTAACGTGATGGGAAAATAGTTTATTCTGTCTCAAAGTCAGAAGGCATACAGTCCACCATGTCATGAAAGGCATAGTAGTAAGAACATATGACAGTTGGATGCACTATGCCCACAGTCAGGAAGCAAAGAGTATTACATTCAGGTGCGCAGCTCACTTTTTTTCTTCTTGTGCAGTTCAGGAACCCAGCTCATGAAATCTACATCTACAGTGGCTCTTCCCCTCTTTCGTTAAACAATTCTGGAAACACTCTCACAAACAAACCCAGAGCTGCATTTTCTTGGTGTTTCTAAATCCAGTCAAGTTGGCAATAAAGACAAAACATAACGTGCTGCGAGAACCAGAAGAGACGGAACACAGGAGACAAGTCTTAACACATCAGAAGCTTCAAACACAGAGGTGGGCATAGCAGAGAGACAATGCGGTACCCAAACACAAAGCAGATGGGATTCAAAAGGAGTAAATTGCATACACAGAGTGTGAGCCATCTCTGTCTACCTAAGATGAAACCAGACTATGAAGCAACACAAAGAGCCAGAGAGGTGGAGTGGACAAAAGAGATGACTTCATCGTTTTGGCAGGACTTCTGGAACTTTTCTGGAAAAGAACCCATGTTAATTCTCCAAAGGAAAGAAAATAAGATAGTGTCTGCAAAGACTTAAGAGTGTCACTTCACTATTCCCCCTCAGAGCACCCTGGCAATGAGGTCGCCATGTTAAAATGTTGTATGTGCCGCCCTCCCTGACCTACCCTCTGTTCCTACACATCCCACATGGATTTGCTTTGCCATACTTCCTTTGAGTTATTTTTCTTTCTGGACCTCTGTGATCCAGAGAAGCAACATTCTGGGAAGTAAAGTGATTTAGACCTACCTGATTGGCGTTGTTCCCTTCCCCCCCCCCCCCGATTAGGAGTCCAGGGCCTGAGCCCAACCTTCTCACTGGTCAGTTTCCTGCTTTGCCCAATCAACGAACAGAGGAAGATGGCCAAAGTAATTCTCAAAGTGGAAAACTCAAGGAAAAGATGTGATGGCTTTGAAGAGAAGACCATGTGAATAGAGAATGAAACTGGACCAGGAACTCCAATGCTAACCTAACAAATGGAGACTAGAAGATGAGGTTAGAAGGCTGGCCAAAGGGAAGCCGAACTACTACATCAATAACCGTGATTGATTTTACTTCACTGAAGCACAATGAATACTTTTTATTGGTTTCTTTATGTTTTTAGAGTCTTGTTTTTTTTTTTAATTTTATATATGTATATGTGTGACTACCTGTATGTGTATGCACACATGCATGTAGGTGCCATCAGACACCAGAAGAGGGCACCAGAGCCCCCTGAAGTTAGAGTTACAGATGGTTGTGAGCCACTCAGCATGAATGCTGGAAACCAAACTCTAATCATTTGAAAGAGAAGCAAGTGCTCTTTGACTCTCTCTCTAGCCCCCAAAGAAGGCTTTTAAAAAGAACAGTGTTGGAACATGAAAACTGTGATTAGGAGCTCAGGCTTTGTAGGAGGAAGAACGGATAAAGATGCATGTCTCTATGTCTCACTAGCAAGGTGACCTCAAACCCATTGCTATGCTGTGGGCCCTGATCTGTGAAATGACAATAACCACATCTACAGCACAGAAGTGTATTCATGAGTTAGTGGTCATTAATACTACTCCTACTATGTGCTAGATATTGATAACTAATTACTATGCCCAAGATCACACCATTTGACATGGCAACCTACCGATCAAAACCCATTATGGTTTGGCACTCTGGGCTCTTAGCATGCTCCTCATAACGTCAGGACCATAAACCACTCAGTCCCTGGATCTGGAAAATGACTACAGATTAATGTAAAGGTCAAAAATCTTTTGTCTAATTTTATTTTACATTTTTTTCCTCACATAGGGTAAAAGAGAGAAAAAAAAAATCTTAACACTGATTAGGAGGTAAAAAAAAAAAAGTTCTAGAAACCAGAAAAAAAATTTTTTTTTTCTCTGAAGATGTGAATGCCTGTCACAAACTTTCTTGGCTTGGCACATCATGAGACATGGTCACCTTCTTTGGTTCTCTGAAACTGACCAGAACTTTAATCTAAATTTTGGTGTCAAGTCATAGCTTACCCTTGCCCTTCTCCTATTGTAAACAAGTCCACTGAAGACCCAGGTTAAAGTATTTTCTCTTTTCAGCTTTATGAATTACCAACTAGAACAACACATGAAATGAAGTCCCTTGGTATCTGGATAATGCACTGTCTCCTAAACCTACAACAAAAACACTGGATTCTCTCCTTGTCAAGATGTTCCCTCTACCGTCCGCTTAAGTGCAGCTCCACTGGCCAAACTAGTGATTTATTTATTGATTTGGAAAATATGGTTAGCAAGATGATTCATCACGTGGATGACAGCTACTGGCTTCTCTCTGTGTGCTTCTAATGGCCTTGGGGTGGGGGGATAGCTTAAATCAAAACCTTCCTAATTACCTACCACAATCCTCTTGGTTGTAGTGGTCCTGAGGTTTGAGGAACTGTTTGCTAATGCTGTGATCCCAACGCTCACACTGAACTTGGGTTGTTAAAATGCTCCAGAGGGGACCTGAACCGTGGCAATCGGAGACCTCCCTCCACTCATGCCAAAATACCCTTCGCCTTTAAGGGCTCTTTTTAAAGCCAGAGAGTTCTCTCTGATCCTCCTCAATAAAGCGCCCAGGCAGCGGTAGTAACAACGCTCCCCTTCCTTATTTGAGATCTGCGCAGTCTCATTAAATTTGATGTGTCGCAGAGGGCTTGAGTATGTGAAAGGCAGGCGGCGGGAGCTGGACTGGAGGTTCCCAGCTTTGCTAAGGAAACGTAATTCATTACGCCTTTTCAAAATGGACGCCCCTCTGGCTTCCTGCTCCATTGATTCCCCCCCCTCCCCTTCGCAAGTAATGAGTGAAGGGCCTGCTCAGCCTGCAGATTTAACCCTTATTAACAGCTGTTTAAATTAGAGATGCAGTTTGATGGAGAGATGGGAGCCCCTCAAAGGAAACCAAGATTAAAGCGCGCATAAGACAGAAGCTGGGCTGTTGAGACAGCATCCCCGCCACCCCCACTAAGGAGGGGCTAGTGTTGCTATTAAGCAGTTTATCTAAATAATATGCTCCTGCTCTGCCATGATTAAATATTCATGGCCTACTCTCCCACCTCTGTTGCCCCCCACTCCTTTGCAATAGTCATAGAAGAAGGAAAATTTGCTGGACTATGCAAAACAAAGAATCCTGTGACAACAACCAGTTGGTTTGCCTGCTTCCTCCTTTTTGAGATTGATCTGAAACTACTCTGAACCCTACCTGACTCCAAGCACCTTTGAGACCTGGGAGTGAACTACTGGGTTCTCTTGAAGCAGCGTCTGCAAGACAGAAGACAAGGTTCACCCTCCAAGTGCAACCGTGGCTTCTGTGGGATGATATCATTCGCCAGGCCCATAAACTAACCTGGAAGCAAAAAGACAAAGGTGGGGACAGGATCAGGGTCAAGGAGGATCCACATATCAGACAGGCACGTAAAACTCACAGTCCGGCATCATCATACATCCCTGGATAGTTATGAATCCTGCCCAATAGAAACTAATAAACCGAGAAATATCTGAAAAAAAAAATTCCAATGATATTTACTTACTCATTTGCTCTGGTCTCTACTGTAAGCTTTGTACCTGACAATGTTATGGTGTTGGCAATTTCAAAGGTCAACAAACCCCCTGACCAAAACAATATAAGAGAGGGATGGTCTACTTAGGCTCACGCCTTGAGCCTATGGTCGATCATGGCAGGAAAGAAGCATACAAGAGCTGCCCACATTACATCTGTGTTCTGGAAGCAGAGAGCCATGGGTGCTAGCTGATGCTCAGGTCACTCTCTTCTGGATCCAGCCAAGCAGTTATATGTCTCACCTTGTTGATACTAGT
This sequence comes from Mus pahari, assembly GCF_900095145.1. NCBI lineage: Eukaryota > Metazoa > Chordata > Mammalia > Rodentia > Muridae > Mus > Mus pahari. The sequence goes on from NC_034599.1 coordinate 36,956,277, forward strand.
CTAAAAGAAAACCCTTCCTGGACATCCTCAGAGGTTTGTCTCTGAGGCAGCTTTAGATGCTACTAAGTTGGCATTGAGTAAGTATTAGCACTTGGACTGTCTTTGGGCTTTGTAAGCTGTAGGAGTAGAGATGGGTAGTCCTCTGAATTCTTTCCTCAAAAGAAGAACATGGGACACACCACGAGGGATTTATCACTAGAGAAAATATGTACTTTCTCTTGCTGGGAAATTATAGCAGGCTAAAGAGGGTGGAGGTAGAAATGATTGATCTACTTCAAATTCTAAAGTAAGTCTACGTTGATAAAATGTCGACTCCTCCAGCTTCCTCTAGAGAGCCCCATCTTCCATCCAAACAGACAGAGAGCACCAGATTCAAGGTGACAGACAGCCTTTGAAAACTGTCCACTGGAATGCAGGTCGAGGAAGGTTATTCCTTCATGCCCATAACTCTACTCTCCTGGCCTGATAACTCAAGGATCTAAAAATAAGATGGTCCAGGGTTTAAAGCAGGTTGTGTGCTAGCTTCTTCTCTATTTATATGTTAAAGGAGAGGTGATAACTAACTGGCTTCTTATTTTATCTTCACCTTAAACATGTAAAGAGGTATTTTCCCTCTAGAGTCTACAGTCTATTGTAGTCCCCAAACCTCAATATGCATTTTACAGGATTTGGTGGAGATTTTTTATGGTTATTTTAATTATTTTTAGTGATGTGTAGGCATGTGTGTAATTTTGTGCATGTGAGTGCAGGTGCCCTCGAAAGCCAGAAGAGGGCATCATATCCCCTGGAGCTAAAGATAAAGGCCATTGTAAGCCATCTTACATGGATGCAGAGAACTGAACTCTGATCCTCTAGAAGAGCAGTAAGTACCCTTAACCTCTGAGCCATCTTTCCATGCCCCTCATAAGCAGTTTTTGCCCTAGAACAGTAAGTGGACTCTCTGTGGTCCCAAAGTAGGAAATAAAAACAGAAGAAAGCGCGACTCCATCCGTCTCCACCGCCCCAGTTCATTTTAATGGGTACCACCTGAGTTTTTCTGAGAGGCTCAAAGCGTATGCAGTATATTATCTGCTTTCCTCGTTTTGTGATCAAATACCTGACAAAGGAGATTTACAAACGGAAGGGGTGTTTTAGCTTAAGGTTGGGAAGATTCAGTTCATCATCGGAGAGGAGAGGCAGGCAGGATCCTGAAGTGGCTGTCATTTCACATCTACAGAAACAGACCAGAGCGAGAGGCATTCTGAGCTCAGCTGGTTTCCTCTCCCCGTCGCCCTTTTATTTAGCCAGGGACCCCAGCTTGTGGGACAGTGTTGTCTGTATTAGGTTGGGTTTTACTTCCTCAAGTAAAGCCCTCTGGAGCAGCCTTTGCAGACCTGACCAGAGGTCTTCCAAGTGAACTTCAGCCCAGTCAAGTTGAAGACAAAGTTTAGCTACCGTAGACAAGGGGTGCTACAAATGGTGTCTTCTTCACAGTTTTGAACAATTTACAATGTCACAAGAGATACTCCTGGCTTACCTTCACCAAGAAGTGACAAATGTTACAGATATATAGGCCTTCTACTTTCTCATAAGGAGCTGCACAAAGGAGAAGGGCCAGGAAAATAAACTGTAAGTTTTTGATATACCACACATCTGGGGCCGATGGGGAGAGGTGTATACAGCAGGAGCGGCCAGAATGCTCTGGTTCAAAACAACTGTCCAGGCAGAAGAGAGACTTGTCAAGACTCTCCTCATTATGATCTCACCCTTCAACACGTGCACGTGTGGAGAAACACAACCTTGATTTTTCTGAGCCGCCTAGAACATTCAAGTCTTACTTTGCAAACACGTACAGCATGAAAAAGGACACACAGCGTGAAAAATGTCACACAGCATGAAAAAGGACGCCCAGCGTGGAAAAGGACACGCAGCATTGAAAAGGGAGCTGGTTAAGTCGAGGCAGCTTTCCTACCAAACAAGCAACCCTCTCCTCCAACAGCTGGAAGGTGTCGCTGCTAAGTGGACGTATCTCTCATCTACACCCCCTGGGCCACACGCTGGAATAGTCCTGTGACCTCTCAAAAACAATCTGTAGAGGGATACAAATCAAAGTAGAGCATGGGGAAGAACAAATTCATTCCTGGGGCCTGTGCATCGCCCCGAGACCTTCGTGTATGCTGCGCATCCAATCGTAGGTACAACCCTACAAGGTTAATTAGCTTTTTTCCCTCTTCCCCCTTTATTATTATTGTTTCTTTTTTCATTTGCAGATGAGTCGATGACCCTCTTCAAATCTAACGGAACTGAGAATATATATATATATATATATATATATATATATATATATATATAGTGTGTGTGTGTGTGTGTGTGTGTATAATTTTGAAGCCACTTTCTTTCTGCTCTATGAGACCAACTCCAATTGCACGCTGGAAGCTTAGAAGCCACAAAGCCATACACTACCAAATTGCAAATAGGGTGACGAAAACAACCTTGATTCCTAGTTCTGTGACCTTTCAATCAAAGGAGAGGGACAAATGTGTCCACATCAAAGAGCTTTCTCTATCCTAATGACTTTGACTTTTTAAAACAATGAATATCTTCTCTCTTTTTAAAAGATTTATTTTCTCTTTCTTCTCTCTCTCTCTCTCTCTCTCTCTCTCTCTCTCTCTCTCTCTCTCCCCCCTCTCTCTGTGTATGTGTGTGTACGTGTGGTTGTGAATGCTAGGAATTGACTTTAGTCCTTGGCAGGAGCAGCAAGTGCTAGCTGCTGAGCCATCTCTCCAGTCCCCCTGCTGATGTTTAAGTCTCACATGCTCTTTTTATAGCTCTTAAGGTAGTGCCATGTGCTCAGACACATACTATGCAGCAATGCTGAAATAGAAGATATCAACTGTGCAGACCACTCATTTCAACGTATTACATATATATGTATACACACACACATACACATACACACACACAGGGCGGGGGGGGCACATGCACTGTCTACACAACAAAATCCTCTGACTAAAAACAAACTCCTCTAGATACAGTCATCCCATCCTCTTGTCCATGCTCACAGCTTCTCCTGTCTACCTTATATCACCCTTTGGTATAACCCCATCTACCAATCACCATTACGATTGTAAAACACTAAGAAACTATTACCAAAGCAAAACCAGGCATGGCCAGACATCTTTATGACTCAGCAGATAAGTCCTTCAACTTTCTTCAGTGAAAGCAGAATGTATAGATCCTAGTCTACTTTCCTGAACTAGCACAACCTGGATCCCACAAACCTTCCCCTCAATCCTCCTACTTACAGCTCTAGCCTAGGCACTACCCCACCTACCTGGCTTCTGTCCCTTCTGTCCCCATTCAGTCAATCCCACTCGCACCCTCCTGTCTCTCAGGCCATCAGCTAGCCTCTTCTTCAGTGTGCTGCACAATTCTGCCCTGTTGGATGAATAAAGTCCCATGAAGCCACAAGCCCTTACCCAGGCATTCTTTCCACCCACCACCTAAACACAAACACAGCTTTCCCTTAATTAGACAATGAATCTCAAACTACTTCCCCCACATCCACCTCAAAGAAGTTGCTTTTTCTTCTCTGGTCCCAATCCATGAACAATTACTCTTGCTTTCAACCACCCTTGCAGGGCATTTGTCCTGTTGCTGTGGCATAATGGGCCTTCATCTTCACTTCTCTTATTCACTCTTTGATGAGTCCTCCGGCCCTTGATACACTGAACTCCTAGTCCTAGTCCATCAGTACATTGAGCTTGTGTTGACTGATAGTTAAGGATCTTAGCCTCTCAGGGTCTCAGTCAACTCCACATCAGTGACATTTCTGCTTCTAATTGCAAAGCAAATGGATTCCAAAACTGAACCTTGGGACCAATGGCATCAAGAAGCATCTGGAAACATGTTAGAAATCCTGGTTTTCAAGTTCTTCCCTAGACCCATTCAGAGTCCCAATGAGGAGGGGGTACTAATTTATGACTTAACAGGCTCTGGGTGATCCTGAGGATTTGGGTGATATGAGGGTTGATAGTTCCAAGGATAAATACATCATGGCCCGTGTCATCAGTTCAAATATTTCTACTCTATGATCCCTCTGCTTTGATTATTTGTTATGGATATTTTGATTGGTTCATATCTGTTCCTCTGATATTTATCATGCATGGCCTGGCAGTGTAAAACTTTCTCAGGCCTCTTTTAGTTTCTTTCCCCCTTGCTGTGATAAAATACCCTGACAAAAGCAACGTAAGATAGGAAAGTTCATTCTGCCTCACAGTCCTAGGCTATCATCAGTTCTGGTGGGGAAGTTACAGCAGCAGCAGGAGCCTGGGACATCTGGTCACATAGCATTGGTCTAAGAGTAGAGAGGAGTGGATACATGCTGCTACTCAACTCCCTTTCTCTACTTTTGTAATCCATATAGGGAATGGTGCTACCCACAGTAGGCAGAACTTCCAACTTCACCTATTGGAATCAAGACATAAAGCCTTGGCATGCCCAGAGGCCTGTAACCAAGGCTATTCTAGATTCTGTCAAGTTGAGTGTTAATAGTAACCATCACAAGGCCTCAGCTTTATCACATATGGATCAACCATTTCCACAATCCCTGTAAGCCTGAAACTGCTTTGATAAATATGATAGAATCTAAGAATATGTGATAGAATCTAAACTGTTTACTCTTCTGTGATCTTATGTCATACCTTTGGCATAAGCATGGAGACTGCGATCTCATATCAGTTGCTCTCTACCTATCCTCTATCCTCTTCTACCAGAAAAAGCATGTGTTAGACGATTCTACAGGATATTGCAGGGCCTGTATCTTCCAGATTCTTCTCTCAGAAAAAAAAGGGGGATACTTTTCCCTAGCTCCAGTTCAATGAAATAGAGACTCTGATTTGCTCAGTCTATTTTGTATCTGGCCCTAAAGTTGTGAAAAGAAAGAGAAGACAGATATTATTGATAGTCCACATTAGAAACGAACAGATGGTCATAGCAGATCCTCTTCAGTCCCCTGTCACTAGTGGTGGTGCTTTGACCAACAGTCTAAGGAGAAATGGTACTTAGGGGCAGACGTAGCCATCAGCAAATGGAAGGAGCCAGCTCTGGAAAGGGACAGAGGCTTCTCTCTAACACTGGAATGGGTGTATGTTTTGTATATGTACATGTGTGTACATGCATGTTTTAATGTAAACAAACACATGTATAAGCACACATGTGCATGTGGTCACATGCATGTATGTATATACAAACACATCCATAGCTACCAATTCTCTGCTAAAAGCTGCAAAAGTCTATCACAGCCTGGATACTCTGGAAGCAAGTGCTGAGACAGTTTGGAGTGCAAGATGTTCATGGGGGATCAGCCCATGTGAGAGGAAGAAAGACGTCCCACTTAGCAGCTGAAGAAAGAAAACTGCAGTGCAGGCTGCCTTCACCACCCACTAGAGAACAACAGCATGTTACTGGCTTGTATCGTTTTACAGCAGATAGAAATGCTTGGAGCAAAGTGCCCACGCCTTGAGATGCCTGTTATACTCCATCCCTGACTGTGGCTGCCCAGGTAAGATCTGGTGCTAGCAGACAAGCCCTAGAGTGGAGACAGACCCAGTCACTTTTGACAGGTTGACTTTGGTCTGCATTCCCCATCACTAGGAGGCAAGCCTCCTTTAAAGAGAGGTACAAAAAGGGTATTCCATGTCTACCACAGCAAAGTAGATCAAAGTGCTACATTTCATATCATAACTCGGGACATGATGCAATGTGGCTCTTTCAGTATAGCAGTGCTGTTATGGGACGAGTGAAGCACAGCATAGCATAGCACAGGATATTGGGAGTCATTTTAGCTTCCAAAGGAGTAGGAAGACAGCCCTGCTCTATTTATAGGCATAACTTTTACAAGCATTTGGTGAAAGAGAGAGAGAGAGAGAGAGAGAGAGAGAGAGAGAGAGAGAGAGAGAGAGAATATCTCCAGTAGTAGAGTTCTTGCTTTACAAGCATGAAGCCTTGAGTTCAATCCCCGTGTGTGGTAGCGCACACTTATAATCCCAACAATTTGAAGGTAACAATAACAATGGGGCTCTGGGTAATAACAGATCTCAGGGCTCGGTGGGAAGTGCATGTGGCAGGCTAAGGACCACCTGAATAGCAGTGGATTGTGACCAACTGATAGCCTAACGGGTAAGCATGAAGTCTGAGAATATGTCAAAGACGGTCAATGGCATTTCTGAGGCTGACACCCAAGCTTGTCCTTCATGTACACACATATACAATATGCACACACAGATACATACACATGCACAAAATTTAAGCTAAACATAGAACTTTTTCTTTGGGAACACTTTGGGGGGGGGGTCCAAAAAAAACAAAAGCTCAGCTACCCTACGGGAGAGATCATACAGGGAAGTCCTGAGAATACATGAAGATGAAAAAGAAGCCACCTGGACCCACTCTTACAGCCATCTCTCTCACACAGCACCACACATGTGAACAAAGATTAGGTGTGACCTGAAGAGCAGTGGGTTACAGCCAACTGAACACTGTTGGAGCCTTGTGTAACTGTGCCAATGGGTGGATGGCAGTGTTTAAAGCTCACAGTTTTGCCATGCTTAGTACATGGCAATGGATAACTGAAACTGAGCAAAGATGGTATAGCAGGGACATGGCAAGTCCTTGAGCCATCAATATAAGATCAAAAGGGTCACAGTGCAAGGGCAACCCAAGGGCTGGTCAAGGATGGCCAGAGACTAAAAAGTCAAGTGTTGGTGGCCAGAGTGGAAAGGACATTGGAAGGTCTGAGGTGACTCATACTGGGATGGACTCCACTGGCCTCCAGGCTCCTAGTGAAACAGAAAATGAGATGTAAGCTGACAGTCTGGATAAAATAAGATTGTAGCTTCAAAACTGTGAGAAGTGCTGTGGATAAACGGTAGAACCTCGGCAGTAGGGAAAATGGGGCCATCAGTAAGGACTATCAGAGTCAGGTGGGTAGGATGTATGGTGACCAAGTCATCAGCATTGTGATACCTGCTCCAACAGGGCTTTTTATAAGCCTACCCCTTACAGTATGCTTCTACCATTATGAACTGATAAGCCTTTTATTGTTAACGACAGTGGAAATAACCCAGTCACAAAGATGATGGAGAAGGGTTGGTTGGCCATTCCTTTTAACTGGTCTTAAATTAATTTGATTTTATTGTCTTTTTATTCTTGTCCACTCTTAAGTAGAGAAATTGTGTTGCCTTGAATTATACCTGGTATGTGCTAGATGATAAATACTTGGTGAATGAGTGAAGGACTCATGAATAAATGAGTGAATGCTTCTCTTGTAGCCACTCCCTGCGATTTTGACTTATCTCTCATCAAGACCTCAACACCTCCTCTTCTCCATGTTTTACACCCCAGGCTCCTGGCATGGGTTAACCCATGAAAATATCCACACGGTGCCTCCTTGGCCTCCTGTGAGTTGGCATGCTGTCCATTACAAATCAACCTGATTCTGCTTTTTCTACTCTCCCTGGCTGCATAGCCAGTGCTAATTCCTATCTGCTGAATGAATGAACTTGGCTATTAGACACTCAGACAAAGCAGAGGCTTCCCTATGCTGTCTCTTCTGCACAAGAGACCAAGTAGTTGTATCCACCGTGCATTTGGTGCTGTGTTCCAGAAGTGTGAAGTCTCTCTCTCTCTCTCTCTCTCTCTCTCTCTCTCTCTCTCTCTCTCTCTCTCTCACANATATATATATATATATATATATATATATATATATATATATATGCACTAAGGATAGATTAGGATGAGATGTTATCACATTTTCCTGTCTGCAGGAGCTGGAGAGAAAGCTTGGCAGGGTGTATTCTCTCTTCCAAGAATCCAAATATCAAAGAAGCCAGCTTCCCCCTGCTGGGCAGAAGACATTGTGCCTCTCCTTCCTCTCCACCTCTGGATTTTGACAGTGCCTTGGAAGCGGGATGAACTATTGGCTCAGTCCTTCTAGTACTGGAAGAGGGGAGAGAAGAAGCACCGAAGCTAGAATTTACTTCTCAGCAGGACAGAAGAGATGCATCCAGCTCTGGCTTTCCCTGGTCACTGCAGACAATTCACAGTCAAATGCTCTCACTTAGAAGAAGGCCGTTCACCATCTCATTCAGGCTCTTGTTTTAGATAATTGCCTCGCGAGCATCCCTAGACCGAAGCTCAATGCTCTGATAGCCTCCCCTGCCATGGAACCTTACCTTTATGAGAATATTCTCTATATTGGCCACTAATCTCCTTCCCCAGCTCTCTGCGTCTCTAATTACTTGGAGCAACATCCAAAGATTGTGATATTTAGATATTGGCCCTATGTGACTGGGCTATTAATAGACTTTAATGTAGCACCTTTGGAATGAAAATTAACTATCGGCTATGGAGCTCATAGACAAAGCCACAATAGTAGAAATGCTTTATATGACTTACCAGTCCATGCCTTCCCATCACTATGCTGTGTGGCTATGTGTAAGAAGTAAGTCAGACATTTTCTTCCCCCAGACTATAGCTGATGAGATCTCCTAAGACTCCATGAAGACCAATAATGTCTTACAATCACACAGCAAAAGATGAGCCCACAAAACTAGAGCCTGGGACTTTGGGCTCCTAAAAAACTTCTTTTCTTGTCTCCAACACCCCAGAAGATTAGAGATGATGCTGTGGATCCCACATCTTCCCTTTGAATTAGGACGGCTGACCGCAGTATAAATCAGCAGATACAGATAGCCCACATCAGGAAAGGTAAAGGCCTATGGAGGCGGCTGTGATACAAGCAAACAGGGGACCCCGTGCAACCAGAAACCCAATGCAGTCCTCCGGCCCCACCCTGTACTAAATAGAAGGGAACATAAGTGCTGGCAAGGCTCTGGGGCGGCCTGATCTGGTCAAGCTGTTGCTCTGAAACCCGGATGACTATTTGTCCTTTCCCTTCTCCTTAAACTTCTTGTTTTGCAGTGAGAAGACTAAACATTATGATTGTTCCCTGAGATCACTCACATAGGTACACTCATTTGCTCACCATTTCCTCTCCTCATCTTTTAAATTCACAGCCTTCCTTGGCACGTTAGTCTCTGGTGGCAGTATTAAACATTACTGAAAAGTTGCATCTAAAACCAATGTTAATGTATGGGTTGGGGAGATAGTTCAGTTAGCGAAGTTCTTGCCTTGTAAGCACAGGGACCTGAGTTTGATCACTAAAACCTTTGTAAATAAAACCAGGCATAGTGACATGCACTGGTAATACCAGCACTTGGGAGGCAACAACAGGCAGGATCCTTGGGGACTAATTGGCTAACTGATGTGACTTGACAGTGACAAACCTTGTCTAAGGTAAGAAAAAGAGAGGAAGTTGGGAGGGAAGTCGGGAGGGAGGGAGGGAGGGAGGGAGGGAGGGAGGGAGGGAGGGAGAAGTGAAAAGGTGGATGGTTCCAGAGGAGTGACAACTGATGTTTTCTTTCACACAAGTGCACCTGCACACACACACACACACACACACACACATACACTCACACACTCACGTACGCATGCTTGCACATATGCACACAACAGTAGCAATTTATCGTCATACAGTACCTGGGACTAGAAGGCAGCTGCTAACCACTGAGTTACTTACTACCCAGAGGGTGCCCACAGTTCTGTGTCCTGGACCCCAGTGGAAGTTCCCACATGTGTGTGCATAACTCCTAGACAGCCGGATTGTGTCCGCCTGACTCCTTCTACAAACAGCTGGGAATCATTCCTTCAAAGAGTTCTCAAAGATAAGTTAGTCCTCTCAGGAGGGTCTCCTGTCTTAAGATCAACTGTGCCACACCTTTTATGGAACCAAATCACTGGGACGAAATCATTTAGGTTCCCAGAATCCTGGCTTCTGCAGGATGTGCATACAACAGGCATGGGAAGTTCTGAGGCCATCTTTGAATTCTGTCTACCACACTCAGCAACAGAACATGTTATTTACATGGGACAAAGTATAAACAAAAATGGTCTTTCTTCCTCCTGAGATGTGACCCTACCTTCCCTCTTGAAATGCCTCCCCTCAGAATTCCAGAATTCCAGTAGAGATATTCTTCCTCAATATCTCTACTAGGGTCTAATTAGAATGCCAAACTCAATGCTTCTAAGCGCTGATTATGACACTTTCCCAACCCATTCATCTCTAAGTCTTCTCATCAACAAGGGTGGTTCCTCCAGTCTATATTTCAGATGAAGTACCTTGGAGTCATCTGCAATTCTTTCCCATACACACCCCAGAGCCTACTCATCTAAATACTGCTTTTCCTTCAAAATACGTGCAAAGGACTGTGCATATAAGTCACTGGTGGGATGCTTGTCTAGCATGAGTTTGGTCCTCAGCCCCACAGGGCAAGAAATGTGCCCCATCTGACAGCTGTTTGCTTCTACTGCTGCCAGGTCCCCACTGGTCTTTGTCAACAGATTCAACTACACTACTTTATTTCCACCTTGTGATGACTATTCCCAGTTATCAGTTTGACTATATCTGGAATGAACTACAACCCAGAAATGAAGGGCACACCTGTAATCCAGACATTGAGGCTGGAAGACCAAGGCTTTGATTCATATCTTAATGTGGGATGACACACACTTTTGGTCTGGACCTTGAGGGATAGTGGCCATGAAAACTTGGGCCCAGGCAAAGTGGTACATGTCTTTAATCCTAGGAAACAGAGGCAAGATCTATGAGTTCAAGGCCAGCCTGAGACAGAGCAAGTTCCAAATAAAGAACAGCTTAGGTCCAGGTATGATGGTGCACACCTTTAATCTGAGCCACACCTTCTCCTTGGAGACCTACATAAGGACAATGGAAGAAGGGAGGTGGCAGCTGCTTCTTCTTCTTCTTTGTCTTCATCTTTGTCTCTGTCTCCTTCTCCTCTTCCTCCTCCTTCTTCACCTGCTTATACTTACTTGCCAGCACAACTGTTGGAACCTACTTCTTCAGCATTCGAGCCTCATGGGATTGAGCAACACAGCTGCACATTGTTGGTTAATTGGACTGTCGACTGAAAGTCATTCTAGTATTTTCCCTTAACTCATAGAGGCATTCCATAAGCTCTGTGACTCTAGAGAACCCTGACTAACTCACACCTGTGTCCCCACCTCCCTCTCCTCTGCACAACAGGTACAACAGTGATTCTTAACCTTCCCAATGCTGTGACTCTTTAATACAGTTCCTCATGTAGTGGTAACCCCCAACCATAAAATTATTTTCGTTACTACTTCATAACTATAATTTTGCTGCTGCTATGAATTGCTACACAGTATCTGCGTTTTCAGGTAGTCTTTGGTGACCCCTGGGAAATTGCCATTCAACTCCCAAAGGGGTCATGACCCACAGGTTAAGAACCCCTGAGCTAGAGCAAACTTTTCAATGCACAAATATATAAAGACACTCCTCTGCAAAAATGTACCAATGGTTTCCAATCACACTTCTTAGAGAAAAGTCATGTCTCTACTCCCTGATCTCCCCTCTGGCTGCCTGTCTCCTCCTGCTATACTCCTGCCCCAACATGACTCTTCTCCCACCACTTGGTATGACATCCTTCTTAATGACTTTGTACTTCTAATAGGGTCTCTCACACCTCCTTTCCTCCTCTGTCCTCATCTTAATGTCACATGGACTGGATTTGCTCATGTTCTAGTGAGAATTACAAGGTCATCTTAGCCTTCTCCTCTGCTTTATGGCATGGGCTATTTGATTGGGAAAAGAGTTACTCAGCTAACAGAGAACTTCATGGCATTTTCAAGCTTAAAGAGGCAGAAACAGTTGCCAGAGTCTCTGGAAGTCCACACAAAAATTCCAACTACAGTCACCTGTGCTCCTTGCTCATGGGGAGCTTTCCACCAGCCAAAGGTTCTAGGATATTATCAAATATAAGAGGCAGTTAAGAACAACTAGGAGCCAAAAAGCCACTTATTGTTTTCCGTCTAAAGGACACTAGCTGTGTTTCCAAAAAAGAAAATGTACTTGCAAAATCTCGATGAAAAACAATTTTTTCTATGCCCAAGTATGTTGCTCATTCCTCCGCTAATTCTTCCACGGGGATATAGCAAAGGGCTATTTTTCCTTTACAGCCTTGATTTGTTCTGTCTACATCCTGTAATTTCCTTACACAGTGGAGAGCCAAGTGCTGTGTGGGTCTAATTAAACACTGTAATTATCCATGAGCTATGGCCCAGAAGCACAGAGAAAAAAAATCTAACACATGTCTGATTGTAATATCAGGTAAATACTCAAGATGTGTGACTGGCGAAATGCAAAATATTCTATTCATTTAATATTCCTGATGAATAGTGAATTAGTCTAATCACATTAGCTATTCTATTCATTTATTAGGTGAGAGTGATTAGAAATGAATAGCTACAGAAAAACCCTCTCAAGTTGCAAAAATTAGACTTCTATAGTTTTATTATGTTTATTTTCAACTGGGGGTAATTGTCTGCAGCTTTCACCAAGACAGGTCTGGGCCCCTCCCCTATCTTTGCCTCTTGAAAGACAGAGTGCTGGGAGCAGATGTAGAGAAGGCAAATGAGACAATGTTGATCTTGTTTGCACACGATCATATAGATTGTATACACACGTAAGACGATTACACACAAACACTGCCCCTCTTCTAAGGATAGAACCCTACTATTTTTCTTCTCTATCCAGAGGTGTAATTCATGTACAATAAAATACCTTAGCCTTAAGTGTGTGGCTCAATGGAGTCTGAACAAAACAGATGCTCACATAAATGCAACAAGAGTTCAAGATGCAGAGTCCTTCCTGGCAGGGTCCCATTGTTGCTTCATAGACCACAGATGACCCTTTCCAGAAGTTACCACCATCCTGTCTTCTACCACCGTGCACTAATTTAGTGTGTTCTAAACTTCATATAAATGAAATCCTACAGTCTCAAATCAGTTCTAAAGAACAGTGTGGGGCTTTGTAATAAACAAAATGAAACAAACAAACAAAAAAAAAAATTGCAAAGGCTACAAGCCCAGAACCACACCAAGAAAAGCTCTCGAGACTAAGATAATAACAAGAGCAGCCTATGCCAGGCCTGGAGAGAAGGCTCAGTGGTCATCCACTGCTCTTGCCAGAGGACTGGAACTTAGGTCCCAGCAAACATGTTGAGAAACTCACCAGTACCTGTAACTTTAACAACAGAGAAGCCAACACGTCCTCCAGTTGTTTCCACAGGCCCCAACAAGTACATATGCCCACATATAGACACATATGTATATATCATTAAAAATAAAATAGATGTATCTTTAACCAAATAAAAGTGATTTGTGCCTATCGTGAGGGATGTCAGCATTACAAAAACGTTTTCAGAAAGCCCTCATGGTCACCCACATTACCAAGCAAACCCACCTGGATTTTCCCATTTGGATCCTAAAACTTCTTCCTCCATTTCTCCATCCTGCCCTGGGACTGTGGAGCCTGACCTCTGTGGGATCAGCAATGATTCTCTTCCTGGATCTGTCCAAGGAAAGGCAGAGGCTGGAAACAGAAAGGCAAATGCTAATCAGGGAGTGGGTATCTGTTCCCCAGGCACGAGTGTGTGTGTGCGCGCGCGTGTTGGGTTACCTGAATCATAGCTGCATCTCACACAATCCTTGCCTAAAAATTAATTACTCTTCCTCAGGCCTGGGTGGTCACAGCTCCAAGTTTTTTTTTTTNTTTTTTTTTTTTTTTTTTTTTTTTATTATTTTCTTTATTTACATTTCAAATGCTATCCCGAAAGTTTCCTATACCCCTCCCCCCCACCTCTGCTCCCCTACCCACCCACTCCCACTACTTGGCCCAGGCCTTGCCTTGTGCTGGGTCATATAAAGTTTGCAAGACCAAGGGGCCTCTCTTCCCAATGATGGCCGATTAGGCCATCTTCTGCTACATATGCAGCTAGAGACACAAACTCAGGGGGTACTGGTTAGTTCATATTGTTCCACCTACAGGGTTACAGCCCCCTTCAGTTCCTTGGGTACTTTCTCTAGCTCCTCCATTGGGGACCCTGTGTTCCATCCCAATAGCTGGCTGTGAGCATCCACTTCTGTGTTTGCCAGGCACTGGCATAGCCTCACAAGAGTCCACAATATCAGGGTCCCTTCAGCAGAATCTTGCTGACATGAGCATTAGTATCTAGGTTTGGTGGCTGATGATGGGATGGATTCCCGAATGGGGTAGTCTCTGGATAGTCCATCCTTTCATCTTAGCTCTAAATTTTGACTCTGTACCTATATCCTTTCATGCAGCTCCAAGTTTTTGCTTGCCTACTCTGCTAGATCAACATTTCTAGTTGTTCTGTATGATGGTTTGAATGATATAGTCCCATAGGCTCATATACTTTGAATGTCTGGTCCCTAGTTGATAGAACTACTTGGGAAGGATGGAGAGGAATGGCTTTGTTGGAGGAGTTGTATTACTGGGAACAAGTTTCAAGGTTTTAGAAGTTCATGTCAGTCCCAGTCATCATCATCCTCCTCCTCCCCCTTCTTCCCGCCCTCATCCATCTTTCCACCTCCTGCTTATAGATCAGATATAAAGCTCTCAATTACTTCTCTAGAGCCATGCCTGCCTGCCTGTTGTCATACCTCCTGCCATGATGGTTATGGACTTTAACCCTCTGGAACTGGGAGCTCCAAATTAAATGCTTTCTTTTATAAATTGTCTGATCCTGTATTTTGTCATGGTAATAGAAAGTTAAATGAGACAACTTACCTTAGTCCTCCCAACACCCCTTTTTTTTTTTAAAAAAAAAAAAAAAAAACCTTCATTAAATTTCCTCCAGCATCTTATTTGAATGTGCTATCTGGCTTTGTCCCTGCCTGCCATCCACATTAACATGAACAGGATCTATAGGAGGAGAAGTGGGTATGAACACTTCAGATTGCTTTGTGGGCCACCTTTTCCTAATCAGAGCACACTGGAATCCTACCTCTTTCTAAAGAAGGGATTCTAAACTCATCTGTACGTATAATTCATCCTGGTCTTTTAAAAGAATGACAAGCAACCCAAAGCATGTAAAATACACTGTCTTGAAACCTGTAAGTTATTTTCACCATTTGAACTTACTTTAGGTCTCCTGCCAACTCTCTCTTATTGCAATTTCAGACATTGTATACACAGGTGCTGGAGGAAAGTCATTTGTGTTCCCTCAGCAAGCCTCCCCTGGGCAAGGGAGAGATATGAAGGGCCTTGCCAAAACTTCACATTATACAAGATGAAACCCAAGAGAGGAGACTCACCATTGCTCAAAAGAAAGGGGGGGGGGGAGCTGACACAAGACAGAAAGTCAAGGGAACTTAGGTATTCATTAGTCTGGTGGCTGCCAGATGTGGTGTTAAATATTGGCTGGACATCCTTTCTCATATCAGCCACACAAAGCTAGAGTTTTGGCACAATTCATCCACAGAGGAGGAAACTGACAGCTCCAAGATAGAAATCCATCCCCTGAGTTCAAAGTCCCACATTTCTGCCTGTCAGTCAGGGAGATGACTGAAGCCAGAATGAGTGTATAGAGTTCAAGTCCAGGGAACAGGAGCCAACAGTCAGAGAGCAGCTGGATTGCTTTAAGTGTCCAAATAATTCTTTGTGTTAGTTTGAATGAGAGGGTCCTCCACGGGCTCAGAACACTTGGTCCCCTGTTAGTCGTACTATGGGGGGAGGTTGTGGGACCTTGTTGATGGATGGGACCTTGGTGGAGGACATTAATGTCACTGGGGATGGGCTTTGTCTCTTTATATAGTCTTGCCTTGCTTCCTGTTTGCTCTCTCTGTTTCATTCTTTCATGCGAAGGTGTGTGAGTCTTAGGTTCCAGCTCCTACAGCCACGACTCTTCGCAGCCATGACAGACTCAGATCCTTCTGAAACGTAAGACAAGATAAGCAGAAAACTAACTAACACATCCCTCAATTCAAAGAGTTCACATCATGGAGTATAAAAAAAAAAACCAAAAAACTCAGATCTGTCCACTGAGCCGGTTTTGTTTAAAGAACTGGCGGGGGAGTAGAGAACCAAGGTGTTCATCAGGAACACCTAAGAGGAAGGCAGGACTAGTCACTTGGGAAGGAATGATCTCTGGTACTTCAGTGTTGGAGGATACAATGACTGGGGATCCTGAGCTGACATTCATCAAACAATTATTGAGTCAAGAACTATAATTGGTCAAGAGACAAAGTCCCTGAGTTGACACAGAACTGACATTTTGAAAGTAGACATAGACAAGGGGTAAGTAAAGACAAAGTAAAGACCTGCGGTGTGTCAGGTGTGGAGCTGTTGTGCTGAGAGTGTAGAGGAAAGGGCAAGGAGGCTACACGGCACTGTGAGGGTTCTCGCTTGTACGTGGAGTGTGTGGAATCAGAGGTCCAAAGAAAGCAACAGCCTTGTGGGTATCAGAAGTGCTCCTGTGGACCTCCCAGGTTGAGGGGACTAGATCTACAAAGCCCTGACATGGGTATATACTTCACTGTTTGAGGAATGGTAAGAAGCAGGTCCTGACTCAGTCTGATCTGAATAGTTCAGCTCAGAACAAATGGATGAATTGTATGGAGCCTTTGGACAATCAAAATGCTTTCCTCTTCAGGTGAAGTAGGGTGTTATGAGAAGGTTCTGAGCAGAGGAGAGAAAGGGCACTGTTGGTGTTTTAAGAGATTACTTCAGAATATTGAATGTAAGCTACAGTTGAGCGGGGAATGAAGTTGCAAGTCTGTTTCTTTGTTTGTTTCTTAAGAGTCCATGTGAAGACTAAGAGATGACTTGGAAGGTAAGAGCTTTGGATGCACAGGCATGAGGACCTGAGCCCAGATTCCTGGCACCAATGTTGAAAAAGAAAAAGAAAAAAGAAAGGAAAACAAGAAAAGAAAGAAAAGAAAAAGCTGGACATGGCCACACATTCTTGTAGCGAAAGCACTAGGGACATGGAAACAGAATCACTTGCATTTGCTGACTGGGCAGCCAGCAGCCCAGAGAGCCTGAGTTCAGTGATCTTGTCTTCAAGTTATAAGCAGAGAGTCTTAGAACAAAAATACCTCGTATTTCCCTCTGGTGCCCACACATGGGCACATGGCAATACACCTGTATATTATACATACACACATGTCTATAACACATCTCTCTCTCTCTCTCTCTCTCTCTCTCTCTCTCTCTCTCTCTCTCTCTCTCTCTCCACACACACACACACACACACACACACACACACACACACACACACTCTCCATATGAAAGGACAGTGAATCACACTAGACTCTCTGAGGCAGTAGAAGTGGTGAGAGCAGTTGGACTCTGGACGTATCTTGAAGAAAGAGCCTCTAGCCTCTGCCCTTGGACTGGCTGAAGAGTAACATGATGATGCTAAAGTTTAGGGCTAACTAAAATGCTCACCCATTAAAACAAGGACACCTTCAGAAAAAGCCTTTAGAAACAAGTCAGGGCTTTCTTCTGAACACAGTAACCTCGGGTGTTTGTTAGACATCCGAATGTGAGTCAAGACAGGTGGACAGATCTGTATTTGGCAGTTATTGTAAAGACTGCATTAAAAACATGGATTCAGACAAACCCTCCCTGGCCCAGTGATTGGAAATGGAGGACTATTTGGAAGTGGGAAGGCAGGGAGGTGAGTAGGTGGGAGTGTGGGGGTGTGGGGAGGTGGGAGGGTGGGGAGGTGGGGAGGTGGGGAAGAAGGCAAGGGGGAAGACTAAAGATGAAGTGAGCTGAGGTTTCAGAACCAAGACAGAGGGGAGCCCCAGGAACTAGGAGAGAAGAGGCCAGGGAGGAAGGCCAGCAAAACAAGTCATGTCTGAAAGTGCTAGAATGACATCTAACACTTTGTATGCTAATTTTAAAAATTAAAACATTAGTGGCTGGGGTGATAGCCCAGCTTGCCCTGTAAGCACAAGCTCCTGAGTTAGATTCCCAGAGCCCACATTAAATAAAGCTGGGTGTGCTGATGTGCACTTATAATCAATCCCAGGAAAGGAAAGCTGGAAACAGAAGGCTCCTACACATATATACACTCACGCATACCTGAACACACTTAGACACACATGTGTGTGCATGTACACATACATGCACACACATACACATTTTCAAACAAGGAGAAAGGAAGAAAGAAAAGAAGGAAGGAAGGAAGGAAGGAAGGAAGGAAGGAAGGAAGGAAGGGAGGGAGGAAGGAAGGAAGGAAGAAGGAAGAAGGGAGGGAGGGAAGAACGTCAAAATGAAATCAACTCCTGAGAGATGGAAACAGGGAAGTGACTGAGACTTATGCAACCTGAGCAGTCTCCTGTGCAATTTGCTAGAGCCACAGTGAATAGTGGGGACAACGACCCTCCTGGAATGGGCCTTGGGCTCAGGAAAGAAGAAAGAGCATGGTTTGAGGAAGAGAGCAAGCACAAGCCAAATGTACAGACAATTGCATCTGTGAGCTTTGCTGTAAAAGGATGTTGGCAACTCCATCACACCCACTGGCTGACAAGGATCAATAGAGCAGGGTTCATCCTTGCTATAAGATACAGAAGGGTCTTCACAAACAGGGAAGGGGTGAAAGATCTGGTGCAGAAAGTTTCCTCATGTCTAATCAGAATGGATAGTGGAGCTTTAAGCTTCACAGTTCATCAGAGAATTTTAACAGGAGAAGCACAAGCATTTTGTTACTAATTGTCCTAAAGTAACAGCAGTTTATTCTTTATTTCTAAGTGTTCCTGTAAATCATTTTACAAGTAAAGACACCAGAACTCAAAATTTTGCCAAGTTGTCAAAGCTTATGTGAAAAAAACAAGACCTAAATTAGATCTGGCTGATTCTAAAGGCCTCAGGTGTTCTATAATATTGGAGCTTGAACTCCCTCAGTGAGTCCGCCAGCTAATGAGAAAGGGAGATCAGACCAAATATGCCTAGTCCTAGGTTCATTTCCACCATCAAAAGACAGATAGGAAAGTAGGTAGATGGATGGATGGATGGACGGACGGATGGATGGATGGATGCGTGATAGAGTCATCTTTAGCTTCAGCTGTCACCTTACCTGGGATGAAAAAACTTTAATTGAAGAATTATATCCTTCATATTGGCCTTTGGGTATGTCCATGGAACATTTCTTAGTTGCTTATTAACATAGGTGAGCCGAGTCCACTGTAGATGGTGCCATCCCTAGGCTGATGGAACATGTAAGAAAGGCAACTGAGCAAGTCGGTAAGTGGTTTTCCTCAGTGGTCTCTACTTCAGCTCCTGCCTCCAGGTTCTTGTGTTGAGCTCCTGCTCTGACATAACCTGTGAGCTATGTCAACCCTCTCCTTCCCGTGCTGAATTTGGTCATATTGTTCATTCACAGCAACACAAAGCAAACCAAAATAGAGATAGAGGTTGAGAGATGAATATAACGTGTTGGAATTGAGCCATACAGATGTGGGTCAATGTCAGTTTTGCAGGTAGACCAGTAGGTCAGAAACTGAGGCAGATTTCCTTTTCTTCTTATAGTAACCTTAGTTTTTCCTCTTGAGATGGTACTGCCAAGGTCTCATTAGGCAGCCCAGGCTGGTCTCAAGCTCTTGTTGCTTCAATATCAAACCCTGCCCCTAGTAACATACTTCCTCAAGCAAGGCCACGTTCCCTAAGTCTCCCCAACCTACACCACCAACTGGGGACCAAATATTTAAAAGCCCAGGACTATAGTGGACATTTATCATTCAAATTATCATGATCAATGATGATATATTGCAAATCAAAATATATTGCAAATGTAGCTGATGACCATATTTACACACTATGATCAAGAACAATACCTGGATTGGTGCTTAACTAACGGTACAAATGGCTAGCCACAATGGATTATAGAGCTAAACAACACAGCGTTCGATTGATTACTGCCTTAATGCCACGGAAGCCCAAATGAGGTACTTTATTTTCAAGATATTTGTCTTCTAGAATTATTATTTCTTAATTGGGTTTTCAGCACTATAGCAGCAAGAGGCCAGAGGAGAAGCTCTTCCCAGACTGCTGTAGCCTTGAGAGTGGTTTAAAAGATTTGTTGTCATTGATTTTTTATTGTAGAGAAGCAGGAAGCAGGTAAAGTGAAAGGTGGTAATTTCTCAAGGCAAAATAACAAATAAGCAAACACAAATATCCCGTGCCTCTTGAGAGCAGAATATTGCCACAGGGGTTAGGAAAGCATCGACTCTAACCCTGCTTCCCCCCTCAGTTCTGGCTCTTGGTTCCCCTTTCTAGGAAGCTGGTCTGATTTCAAGGGACCCCCAACCTCAGTGACCCTTCTTTAATCCCTACATGGAGAGCTGAAGGTCCCTTGTCAGTCAGACAGAAGGGGCTTGGGAAGTTTACGCATCACTCCCTGCACCCGAGGGGTCTACGCAGGCCTCTGTGATCATTGCCTGATTGGGAGCACGAGCTCCGTTCTTTGTTGTACAGTGGGAACTTGTGTGCTAGGTGTTAAGTCTCACTCCGAGTCACCACGGCAAAGAAGACTGAACCCGCTAGCTACTGTCTGGGATGTTCCTGTCTCATCGAAAACCCCGATAGAAAGGAGAACGTGCAGAGATGAAAACGTTAACTTCCTGTTTTGAGGATGGGGACATGTTCTTCTCTAGAAAGTGAAGAGTAAGGAGGGATTTTGACTTTCTAGGCCCCCAGTTGGGGTTTCAGCGGAGAGTAATGAGCAGTGTAGGTTTCCCGCCAAGGACTCATTTATCTGGGTGCCAGTGAGTAAGCCCAGCTTCCCAAGCTTGAAAATTTAGATTTATTGGGTGCCAGAAATCACACTGGACCCCATTTAATAGGCCCGTGTACCATGAAGGTGAGGATGAAAAAAGAGAAGAGTGAAGAAGGCAGAGTGGGTGGTGGAGGGACACAGTGTGCAGACAGACAGAAAAAACCTGATTAGCACATTAAATTCTGGTCGCAGCAGGCCAGGAACACACGGGTCTGGAGGGAGTGCTGGTTTATGAAGAGCAGAGACCAGATAAATCTGTGGGAAGAGACAGAGGTAGAGAAGAAGAAGCGGGACCTCTGAACTGAGAGACAGAGAGAGAGAGAGAGAGAGAGAGAGAGAGAGAGAGAGAGAGAGAGAGAGAGAGAGAGAGAGAGAGAGAGAGAGAGAGAGAGAGAGAGAGAGAGAGAGAGAGAGAGAGAGAGAGGGAGACAGTCTGGAGTGTCCATGAAGAGAAATAAACCTGCTGTTAAAAAGGTGGATCAATAAAAAAGCCATTTGCTGGTTTAAAAAAAAAAAAGAAAAAAAGAAAAAGCATATATCTTGTTCAGAAGAAAGGGCTTTGAGATTTGTGGAATGTGGATTTACATGGAGAGGCTCTGGAATATACGAATACCCAGCCACTTCTGATGTGAAGAGAAAGGCCAGGCTGAGAGGAAGAGAAGGTAGGGCTGACATCCGAGCTCCGGGCTCCATGGTGACTGCTCTGGTGAACACCCAGAGTTTGTACTGCCTTCCTGGGGTGCCACAAGGTTTTTCATATTTTATCCATTTTCTTCTTGGGGCAGGTAGAAACAGTATAAAGATGAGTTTGCAGGCTTTGAGATATTTAAGTGACCATCAGCCGTGAGAAGGCAACCCCGCTGACATGTGCCTCTATTTTCGTAAGATGTCACTCAAGAGTTACTGAGTTTTTCCTTTGTCCAAGGAACCGTACTAGATTCGTATGTATGAGAGCTACTTCACTCATTCACCTACTCGTTCAAAAGAAATCTGGAGATGGAAAGATGAGTAAGGACCCATCCCATCACTGCCCATAAATGTTCCTGTCCCTCTGAGGTTCGAGGAGACAGTAAATTCCCATGACTAGGTGGGAAGGTGGAGAGCAGGGAGAGGTGACTTTGTTCTTTATGTGACAACTCACTCTTTTGGGAACTCATCCCTTTGACGAGTCAGCATTAGTCACCTTCCATTAAGCCCTACCTTATGAAGTCCCCACCACCTTTCCCTTCTGCCAAGGTAATTTAAGGGATGTGTTAAGGCCAACGAAATACCTATAGCATTTAAAGATACAAGTGCATGTGTCTACCTTATAAACCATGCAAACACATATCATAGAATGATTATTCTATAATCTACTCTTCTTCTACCAGAACATGATCAACACAGTCCCTTGCTTTTTATCCAGCTTCTTGGTAATATGGATACATTTATATCTTTTGCACATGGACAAGATGGTAGATGTTTAATAAAACTTGAAGCTCACAGCTGTCAAGTTACAGAAAGCATCCTGTGCTTGCAAGAGTGAGACAAACACGGTTATGGAATTGTTGAGAGAAGAGCATGTGATGGGTTTAAAGACTATAGAGGGGTGTGTGTGTGTGTGTGTGTGTGTGTATGTGTGTACACGTGCACACTTGTGTGCACCCATGTATATGCAAGTATATGGGTGTGCATACATCTATATGCACGTATATGCTGGCATAAGTATATGCATGGCATGTTTATTGTGATGTAGGAGTATATTCAAAGAAGGGAAACAAGCTTTGCAAACAAGCATCTTTTTAACATTCACGGTCACCTGTTCTTTCTTCTTTTCTCTCTCCCTGATCACCTTCTTCTTCCACACAAACCCCGAGAGAGCTTGGCGTCTTCATCCATTTCATCTAAATACATTCATTCCGTCTCCTCATGGATACTCACCTACTACCCCTAGCTTCCGCACACATCTTTCCCACACCATATTTTAACTTAAGCATATTTTAACATAGCCTACAGTTGAAGATAAAGACCTAAGGGTTGCAGAGCTTCAGGAATGAGTCAGCACCAGGCTGCTGAGCATGGAAGTGGGAGACTGAGACACGGGAGAGAGAGACGTTTCCCCCTTTCCTGGTGTGTGGGGGGATGGGTAAAGAAAGGAGGCTGTTGGCATGCTGTTTCTTTCCCCATGGGGCAAAGCCCTCTGCAGAGTTATCACTTTAAGTCAGTCTGTCTCTTTGCTGGCTTCTGTGGACCTTGCAATTGCCTCAGAGTTTATGTCTGATGGCAAAAGCCCCCTCAGTTACTAGTTTCTAACCATCTCACCCCCTGCACGAGAGGTGCCTTAAGAGGGTGGAAGGAGGGCAGTGTCTTCTTCCCAAACTAGACTGTGATGGAAAGTAAAGTGAAGACACTTACTAGGGTATCCAGTGCTTGTTGCACCTGACTGCTGTTTTTGGGGGGATGGGCATCGAATGGTAGAGAGCAAGCTTGAACTCAGAGCCTTGGACGTACAAGAGGTAAACTTAATTATTCTGAATCAGCTCCCTCCTCTGTGAGATGAAGTGCTAAAGGAAACAAACTGATCCATACTCTAGCCACTAAAATGACATTCCCTTCCTACTTCCCGGGATCATAAAGCAGAAACACAGATCTGATGCTACAAATGAGCTTTGAATTGTGTGTGTACAACTGGAGGCAAGGGAGGACTTTTGCACGAGCTTATTACCTGTGCCCTGTGGATACTGTGTGCTTTGCTGGACCTGCAAGGGTTATTTTTGCAGAGGACTCCCGCCCTCCCCTCCCGCCCCCCACCCAGTTTCCGTCTGTGTAGCTCCCAGCAGATGTATTAAGTATAGTCTTGGAGCCTTTCCAGGCTCTCTCTTTAAGACACAGAATGTTGAATATTTCCTGCACACAGCAGGCAGCTCTGGCCTGGCACAGTGCCAGGAAATCTGCTGGGTGCCGTCCTGTCCCCACCCCTTCTTCAGGATCTGGGCCCCAGCCCCAACTTGTCCAGGTTCCCTGGGGCTTCCTTGGGGGGGGGGGAACAGGGTAAAGCTAGAGCAGAGATTGCCACTGCCACAGCATGGCTTACAGCCACAATTACCTGCTCCCCTGCTCCCCGCTCCTCCCAGGGCGCTATGGAGGATGGGAAGGGAGGCTTCCTGCTTGCTGTGACTTTGCTTGCTGAAGCAGTCAAACCCCTTGGGAGGCAGAGGGGCATCTGAGCTGTCTTGAGGTGGGGCCCTGCCTTGGATGAGAAATGTTCACAAGAAAATGAAAAGGCAGAGGTGAACTAAGCGTTGTGTTTATGTCAAGGGCCGTCCCCACCTGCAGGGAGTGGGAGATAGGACCTCGTCTGTCTGCTTCTGCCATGTGAGCTGTTTCCCTATAAGGTCTCCAGGCTAATGCCTCCTTCCTCCTCCGGCAGCTGCACAAACTGAATCCATATTCCCCGGCAAACCGTGACAGCAAGGAAGGGATGGTAGTAGTCTCTGGGAGGACTCCCCTTTGGATCTGTGTCCTCTCCCTCTTTTCAGTCAGTTGGTGAATTCATTTGCATAGGTCTAACATGAGCGCCTCACTCTGGACACATTTTACCTTGAAGCAGCAACTTGGACTCTGCCTTTCTCTGCCCTCTTTTCTTGAGATCTCCGCTCCTTCTGTCTGCCCATTCGCTCCTCAACCTCTCCTCATATTTGTTTTCATCCTCTAGCAGGTCACATGGTCACTTGTGACATCCCTCCGTCAAATGCATATCCTCATTCCTAGCAGCATTGATTAAACTGCTAGAGCCGAGTCTGCAGTAGAGGAGAGAGGAAACTAGACTCCTCGAGGTGCCAGGACTGGTCCAATCATCCTGAAAACACACAGACACCACTTTCTACCTACAGAGCTCCCTGGAGCCTGATCCCTCCCTAGTGAACAGGCCTACTATAGCAAGAAAGCCCTGTAATCAGAGTTGCACGCAGGACTGGCAGAGGCTCTAAAAGAACAGGAGAATCAAGGCCTCTCCAGTAAGCAAATGGTCAAGCAGAAGGACTTAAGAGACAAGATCGCCTTCCCCTGTGGAAAGAGTTGCAGTCCTAAGTCCAAGTTCAAGCTCTGCCCTTAACCGACTTGTGTGGAGCTGCAACATCTTCTGACCTCAGACCCTTCGCTTATAAACCAAGACAACTGAAACAAATAACCACTAGTACCTCCCATCTCTCAGATCCTTTGATTCTGTGACTCCTTAAGTGACCTTGGCTTTGGGCCCTACCCTGATATAAAACTGTATCAAAACGGGCTGTGAATTGAGGGAAATGTCATGGAGAAGACCAGTCCCTGAATTCACGGAGTCTGACACAGTTCCCATGTGCCCACGCTCTGTGCAAGGACGGGGCTGCTGGGTTCCTCTAAGGTTGCAGTGGCCATGCCGTCTAGATGGATGGTGTGTCGCCATACTTCCTGGAATCCGCTCAGACAGCTTCAGCTGCTGCAGCTAATGAGAGAGGGCTTTTATCAAATACTGGAGGTCAGAGGATGGGCTTTATGGGAAGGGGAAAGGATGGAGGATGCTCCATCATGACCGTGAAAAGGCTTTTTACAGTAAACCCTGCTTGCTATCCATCAGGAAAAGACCAATACGTTGTACTGGAAGATGGCTAATAGGAAGTCTTATAGATGGCGCCTGGGTTATCCATTTTCAAAGATTGAAGGAAACATGGAAACACACCAAAAAGCAACTCTATTTCTACGGATAAATTCTCCGTGAGGATTTCCAGTCCACTCGCACCGGTTTTGCCTGGGAGTACTAAGCTTGGGTGATTATGTTATCTGTTGCAGAAACAAAAGGCTCTTGTTTGTCAGCCCTGCTGAATAGCAAATGAGGATGATAACAGTGTAGCAGACATGGTTCAGATCCCCTCACCGTCTCTTTCTATCCCCCTACTTCTGCCGCATGCCTACCCAGAAATGAGATACGGTCCATTTCTGGGAAGAGCCTTGGAACCTTCCTCCCACCTGTGTCTACGCACACTCCCTCTAGTCTGGAAACTCAACCCCACCTGCCAAGCTCAGCTGGCATCTCCTTCATGGTCCAATAATCCCCCCCCCCACACTACAAAGACCCAATACTCCCATTTCCGAATCCCTGGTGCTCCTTACCTTCATCCCCTCTGCCATCACTGCTGTGCTCTGTGGACTGCACAGACAGATCTAGTTCTTGCATGTTCCCTTGCATGCAAGGTGACAGACACCATCCCCGATAATGTTAATATGCTCACTTAGCCTAAAACATTTTCCTACTCACTGACACATTTATGTCTTGAAAGCCTAGATCATGGCCTGTCCTCATCCATAAAAGTCTGTAAAAATCTAAGAGAAGGGTCCAATTTCAGCGATTCGTATTTCTCTCCCCTAGCATGAGACCTGTGATAGTAAGCAATCAATACTTACTGAATCAAAATGAATATAATGAAAAGACACCTTGGCACATAACACATCAGCAGAATGCTGTAGTTGAAAATGTTACCCAAACCTCCTGAAACCACCCCCCTCCGTGTGTATATGTGTGTATGTGTATTGTATTTATGTGCGTGTGCAATGTGTATGTGTGTGTGCACATATCTGTGCATATATGTGTGTGTATGTGCATATGTATGTGTGTATATGCATGTGTATGTGTGTATATGTGTATGTGCATGTATAGAGGCCAGAGGTTTCTTCTTGTAATGTTTTCTATGTAGTTTGTTTCTTTGTTTGTTTGCTTACTTTTTGAGACAGAATATCTTCATTAAACCTGAAACTTGCCATGTCAGCCATGCTGACTGGCCAGCAAGCCTCAGGTATCTTTCTCCATCCCCTAGCTCTGGAATGACACACACACACACACACACACACACACAATTTATATGGCTGTTAGGAACCATATAATAAACTTAGGCCATCATGCTTGTGCAGAAAGTGTTTCGCTCACTGAATCTTCTCCAGCCCCAGATCCTTCACTTAGAAGTTCAGACTGTTTACGCCAAGCAAGAAGGGCCACTGTCATAACTACCCTGTAAGGTTTCTGGAGTTTGTGAATAGAGCACCACTTATGCAGGGAGCTAAAGACTTAGGAGTATAGAGGGAGAAGGATAAGTTTCCTAACATCATGGGGATTTATGCTGTAGAGGAGGAAATAGTAAGCTGGGAAACAGGGCTTTACTATTATAAAAGAGTCAAGGTGAAGATAGAAAATGTGATGAGGGAATCAGAACTTCAGAGAGACTCACAGGGAATTTATGTTTGGAGAAGGCAAATGCTGGGCTCATGATCTTTGAATGGGTTAAATAGGCAATCCAGAAAAGAAGCCATTCCAACAAGAGAGTGTCTTGGTGGAGGGAGAGAATGGTAACCAAGATGATAGATCAGGGGAGGACTGAGCAGGCCTGGCAGAACCAATGAGAAAAGAGGAGGTCAGTCTACAGACAGTGCCCCAGATGTGGGCACATCAGACTGCAGTTATTGTAAGGGAGATTCCTTTAGGAAATGGGAAGCTCAACTGTATTATAATCTGCCCTGTATGTGAAGAGCATCACACTGGCTGCCATGTTGGAAATAGTGTAGGAGGTGGATGATGTAATATGCAGGCCTGCAGGATGGAAGCCACTTAAGAGACTCCTGGGCGATCCAGATGCTTGTGTTAAGACTGCCGGTGGTAAGTAATAAAGCAGATAAGAAGTAAATGGACCATGGGAAATCCATGTGCTTTGCTGAAGAATTGGTTATAGAGTCTGGAAGAAGAGATGCCAAGGTGCTCAGCTTTGGCAGCAGAGAAAAAAAGAGGCCATTGGCTGAGATGGAATAGAATTCTGGAGCGAGGTTGGGGAGAGGGAGATCTGGAGCTATGTTTTGGAAACATTAAGTCTGGGATCTTTTTAGTCCCACATATACAGTTGTCGAAAAGGCAATCAGACCTAGGAGACTGACGCTCAGGAAAGATGTTCAGACTAGATAATGGACATAGGAGTTGCCTAAAAGACATGTAAAGGCGAGAAACCGGTTCTTAGGTGAGAAGAGATGGGGAGAACAGTGGGAGAGGTACGGTGAGTTTTGGAGGATGGAGCCTTGGAGTGATGGGAGAAGATGCAGCAGGGCTAGTGACAGTCACCAAGAAGAAATGGCCTTGGGATGGAGGAAGGTGAACCTTGTTGTATTCACAATGTCCTGAGAGCCAAAGGCAGAAAGCATTTTAAAGAAGACAGATGATCACCTGAGCTAAATGGAGACAGATGGAGATGGACATGCAAATTGACCATGCCTTGAACAACGGGTGGGTCACGGTAACCTTGACAAGACCAATTTGCTGCCAACTGAAGGGGATAAGATTCAGACTATGGTGGATTCAAGGAAAAATGAGACCAGGGGAATTGGAACAACTAATATTAATGACCCTTTCAAGGCATCTCACTGCAAAGGAACGTAGCGCAAGCAGCGAGAGCTTGTCAAGGTGGTTTTGTGCTTTAGTTGAAGAATCATATATATGGAAAGCTGCCTACTAGGAACACAGCTTTACTTACAGCGTGAAAAGGAGCTCCAAAGACCAGCTGTCCATGCTGAACTGATGTGCCCCTGGTCTAGAACCGGTGGGAAAGTGATATGTCACCTACCTCCTCGCATCCCAGAAGATCTGGCTTCCTTGGAAGGCCCCAGATCAGAGTTTCATCACCTACCAGCATGACCAAACACCACCAACACTTTCTCTGTCTTCTTGCCTGGGACTGCAGGCATGATGCACCAACACCATGACAACTCCCAGAAATTGGAAAACCTACAAGAAGGGCCCAGGAGACAACTTGATGAGGAAAGTGCTTGCTGGAGAAGACTTACGTTCAGAACCAGCACCCACATACAAAGCAGGGCATGGTGATACATACTTGTCCTATCATTGGGAAGGTGGAGATGGGAGAATTCCTGGAAACTACTGGTCAACCCGCCTAGCCTAACCAGTAACCCCCAAGTTTCAGGAAGAGACTCCTGACTCAAAAGGCTAAGTGAATGAATCCCAAAGGAAACCATCTGCAAGTTTCCTCTGACCGCCACGTGACATACACACCTATACACCAGTATGTATCAAGATAGATGTATGGACACACATGCATATTCATATAACATGTTCACACACTCCTATGCACAAAGAAAATATATAGGAAGCCTGAGATATGAAAAAGTCAAGAACCCAAAGTTAAGGGAGAATTATGGATGATGTGAACAGGTCTTCAGCTAAGGGTGGAGATAAAGGAAAGGGACCTAAGAAGGCACAGAAAGAGATGCAAACACTTGCATCTCTCCCTCTGCCTCATAATCTTTAGGCTCTATGGCAATCTGGAAGTGCTTGGATTAGCCCTTTAAAATCAGCACTGGCACCAGATGACACTGTCATAATATAGTCTCCATCAACACGTATTCCCCCCTTGAGGCCGAGCCTGCTTCCCAGCTATGACACACTTCGTCTACTTTGCCATCAGGTCTCTTTAACTGGGGCATGATGGTGAGCAGGAGGCGGCTCTCAGACTGGAGTGAAACTTTGCTGTTTTAGCTCAGCTTCACCCTGATGCTTTTTCTTGTGCGTCCCTGAGAGCTGGATGTGAAGGTAAATTGTCACGGTGTTACAACTCTAAGTACAATAGAGTCTGTTCTCCCAGAGTTTACGTTCTAAGGAAGTGACTTTCAACCAGGCATCATCCGCCCCTCCTCCATAGGGACATTTAGCAAAAATGTCAAAATGGAGTTTGTTTGTTTGTTTGTTTGTTTGTTTGTTCACTACCATTACAGAGGGAAGATGCTAGCAATGTGTACCGGGGAGTGGTCAGGCATGGTGGGAACCCTCTCAGAATACAAAAACAACGATCCATTGACAATGGATTCTCCCAGCTAACATGCCGTCATGGAGGAGCTGCGTGGCAAGAAACAGTCCAGTCCCTGTAGAGAAGATTCAAGGGAGGCTATGAGAAGCTGCAATTTATATTCCATTTTGGAAGATCCTTTGGTGTTTGTAGAGAAAGCATCTTGGACTCATTAGCTAGACCTGAGTAGACGCAAGTTCAAGGCCATTCTCAGAACTATACCAAAGAAAATTTTGCTTCTGCGTGGGTATTTGTGTACATGTACTGGGCCTCTTGAAGCTACCAAAGCTCTTGCCTTTTCTTTTTTTAACCCAATTTAAGGCCCACCCTCTACTTGCATATTTAGGGGTGGAGCTCAGTCCCTCCTAAGCTTCCAAGGGCATTGAGTTCTACTGATAGGGAGGCAGGGACCTCAGGCTAGACAACTAAAAAAAGGTGAGTGGACCCTGGCAGTCAGTGGCTGACACCCAGACAGATGCACCTCCCTCCTTCACCGCTGGCTTGAACAAGCAGAACCAGGGTCCCTCTAGTTTAGATTTGAAATTGACACTCACTTCTGACTTGTATCACCTCTGCTAATCTCAGGCTTTCTGCTCCTAGTGGGAAATCCTTCCTGATATATATATATATATATATATATATATATATATATATATATATTCAACTCTCTGCAGAAATGAGAGATTCCAGCACCCTGACAGTACTTGACAGCTTGCAAGGAAACTGCACAATATGCATTATTCTTTTCTCCTGGAGAAAGGAGGAAGGTTATGTCTTAGATTTAGATAGAAAAACAGAGTTATCGCCTGTGCTGCTGTGACTCACATTCCATCTGCCTCAGATTGTGCATAAGTCACCTGAGGAAAGACAATGAAGAAAAGCCGTCTAGCATCAAAACATCGTCAGATCAAAGACAACACCCTCCCCCCCCCCCAAAGCCTCTGGGAAAATCATTCTAGTATTGTATGTCTTCGAGTGACCGAGTTAAAACTGAGTTGCATGCTGTCACTTAAATATAGATGGCCAGGTTTTGTTTATGCATGCATAGCCTGCTGCTGATACACAGTGGCACTCCATCCATATATACCAGCAAAGCCATTTAGAACCTAGAGCTTGAGTCTATATAAATGTAAATTACCAACCAAAGAGACCATAAACTCTATGTGAAAACAAGGCTGTGTGGTCTTTCCTCCCCCAGTTCCCACAACCCAGCGTATACTCACAAGGCAGCCTTCCATTTGAACAACCTCCCCCATGCAGGTTTAGCTTGGCTTCTGATTTCCACCTTTCAACTGGCTGAGACTAGGGACCTGCCTGTGTGCCTTTTTATGTTTGTCTCTGAGATATCTACCCTTCTGACCTGTCCCCCAATACTACTGCCTCTGTTTGGTGTACATGTGTATGTGACGTGTTCGAGCTAACACGTCAGCTTTGTCTGGGGCAAAGGGTGGGCTCTGGTTAGAAATGAGATGCTTCTGAAAGCTGCATTAACTCTTTAACATTCATAATGTATTTCATCAGGGATCTGCAGTAGCCATGCCCTAAGTGGATCTCTAAAGCATGGAAAAAGCTAAAGGAAGTCGTTGCAAGCTTGTCTTTCCCAAGGTGGGGGTGGGGGGGGTGGCGGGTGGCAGGGGCAGCTCACTGTGCAGGCAAAGAACAAGCTCAAGAAAAATGTCTGCTAACTGCTGGGAGCTACACACAGGAAGAAGCCAGTGAAGAACAATCTAGCTAAATGAAATTGTTTTCTTCCTTCTCAAGCCCAGTGTATTAATTGGGTACAAATCGGTCCACTTAATGCCAATTGACATTAAGCAATTTACCATTTGATGGCAATTGAAAAGCCATGCTTGACGCTCCAAACCCTCCTGATTGTTCCAAACAGATTTCCCACCCGAAAGTGGAAATGGATTTAATTTGATCTTCTCAGCCTGTTCTCCATTATGTGTGAACTGTGATGTTGGTAGCAAGCAGTTCAAATGGCTACCTGAGCAGTGAAGTGTTCAATACGGAGGTGTTGCAGCTGCTAGTGGGAATGCAAAGGAAGAGGACTGTTTGGATGATTTCATTTTTTACGTGTGTGTGTGTGTGTGTGTGTGTGTGTGTGTGTGTGTGTGTGTGTGTGTATGTGTGTGTGTACACTGTAGCTGTCTTCAGACACTCCAGAAGAGGGCGTCAGATCTCAGTACGGATGGTTGTGAGCCACCATGTGGTTGCTGAGATTTGAACTCTTAACCACTGTGCCATCTCTCCAGCCCCATTTGGGTGATCTCTTAAATCAGAGGAAAGTTCCAGAAAGCAATCAAGTTCTGTTCTGCTATTTCAACAAGGAAACAAGGGTCTAGGGAAGTTAAATGACCTGCCCCAATAGTTAAAAGCAGTTACCTGTCCTCTCTTCTCTGGGAAAGGAGAGGGCATGGACCGATGGTGCCATCATGTCCCAAAAGACTCAAGTTCAACAGCTACCCCTGGGTCATTTAACTTCTCAGGGCTTCGATTCCTTTATCTATGAAAGGGAACTCAGATCCTTAGATCCACGCTTCCCAGTTTCTACAAGGGCAGAACAAAGCCATCACAACCAAGACACTTTCAAGACTACAAAGAAGCATGAAACAGAAGACGATATTGTCTGACTGAAGCCCGCTCTACACAGATGATGAACTAGACAGGTCAAAGGATGAATGAAAGCCAGTCAAGACATAAGCTATAAGCAACTGACTGTTGGCATGCTGGCCCTCCCCACTCATACCTGAAATCAAAGAAAGGTTAGGGGTTAGAAGATTGGAAACATGGCATGGCTGCAGTCAGCATTTTGGGCCTTCGGAACATCCAATACCTAACCAATTTTGCTCTATTTGGGTGTTTTTCTTTTTAATTATATTTACAGCAGGTGATTTAAAAACTATTCTAAGTTCTAAAGCTCTATTCTTCAGTAATATATTTAACCACTTAGCTGAGCAGAGATATAAACATAGCCTGATGAGATTTGGGGAGGGGAGCTGTCCCTAAACTGTACATTGAAATGCAAAGACCATTACTCTATACTCTGCTAGTGGAATTTTGTGGAAGTGTTTACAGAGTACATGCCCTTGACACTCATGTGCGCAGGCATCAGCGGGACAAGGGTTACCCAGATGTAGGCCACATTAGAAACAGAAGGGACCGAGGCTGCTTCCTGCTAGCCAGGTCACTTGAAGACAATCACTTCATCTCTTTGAGCTCCTGGAAGACAAACAGGGATCTAAACTGGCAATGAAAATCTTGATCCCAAGACTAGATGAGATCACTTTATCCAGTCTCACATCTCATCTCCTATCGTGATCAGAGAAGCTGGAGTAATACCCTTGGAGGGTCTCTTTTTCAATATTGAAGTCTTGTTCTTTCATAGCTGGGCTACCATCATATTGCTCTCAGCCCAAGATTTCATACACACACACACACACACACACACACACACACGAGAGAGAGAGAGAGAGAGAGAGAGAGAGAGAGAGAGAGAGAGAGAGATTAGCCCATAGATTAATATGATATTGACAATAAGAGATTCTAACTAGACTTGGCCTCCAGCCCTATCCAAGGTTTTTCTGCAGGGTTCCCTGCTCTCTTTAGTTTTTGTGTGATTACATAATAACCTAGCATCTCCTTCTGCCTACTGGAATCTTTTATACTCACGAAACACCTTGATCCTGAAACATCTCTGCAAAGAACCTTGATCTGCTAATCACCACCTGAGTCAGATGCCCAGCGAAATTGTCCCGCTATAAGGGCTCTTCTCAACCTCACTGGAAAATAGAGAGCCATCCCCCCTCCTCTTCCTCCTCCTCCTCCTCCTCCTCCTCCTCCTCCTCCTCNCTCTCTTTCTCTCTCTCTCTCTCTCTCTCTCTCTCACACACACACACACACACACACACACACACACACACATTGCTTCTGTCTCTATCTGAAAGACACAACAATATTAATTTGTAGGTTTATTATCTGGAGCAAAGGTGCATGCTACAAAAGGTAAGAACGTCTCTTGCCCACTGTAATAGGTCCTGCAGCCTACATAGTGTGCACACAGCAACTCTCAGCTATATTTGTTGAATAGAAAGAAAATGTGATAAGAGCATCCAGTAAACACGATGAACTGCACTAACATTGGTATAAAGGTGTTTAAGAATGTAAATTGTGCTTCAGAGAAGAACCATCACAGATATTGGATACCCAGACTGCAAGACTCATCCAATGAGTCCTATCAACAAATTAATTGACACCGACTCCCTCGACACTTCTGTTTGCATGCTGATGAGTACCATGCGGATTTGACCATCCATTTATCAACCCTCAATACATCCAAAGGTATTTTTCAAAAAACAAAAAAGCCAACTTTAAAATGAATGAACATACCATCATAGTGTATTTCTAGGCACCTGTAACCACCATTGGGATACAGAAAGGGTTCCTAACAAAGAAAACAGCCACTGAGAAAATGAACATGTTAACAGTTCAATAACAACAAGTGTCTCAGGCAAGAGTGATGTAGGCTGATCTGTGCGAAGGCTCCAAGTCAGGAAGGCTCCAAGTCAGGACATCTGGTCCAATCTCCGCTTCTAATGGAACAGGCAACTTGGGTTGCGCCACTATGCCACTACACCTCTGTGGTCCTGAGCATTTCCTTCTGTGAACTGAGAGCACACTCTCCACCATCTCTCTTAGCTCTGGAGGGTAGTTCTCTACATTCATGATCGGTGCACAATGGATGCACTAACATCCAAGAATACAAGAGAGGCTGGACCACCGATTTTATACAGGATGAGGCTAAAATCCCTGACCTGCAGCGTACTTGTGAGAAGTAGACACACTCTCTTTTAGTTCTCCTTGGCTGAGTTCAAAGCCACACTTGAGTTGATTTTTCATAACAGAGAGCACAGACAGGCTTGAGGTCAGTAGCTGCATCGCAGAAGAGTCTGCCTGAGGAGGGGTTCCATCCTGGAGCACCCAAGAAAACCTGCAGGCAGCTTCACTTGAAGAGGGTCCCAGCCAGCAATTGCTTACAGCTTCTATAACCTTGGGGTCTTTGTGAGTTTTGACGTTCTTAAACTTCCTGATCTTATAAATTTGATTACTTCCAGGGTCTGCTCACCAAAAAGGAATGTTTCCATTTAAGGAAATAGCTATACAAAAGGGTAAAAGTCTTGAACAACCTTGGATAAATCCATGGCTGGCAGCTAAACCACGCAGACACAGGGGCCCTGCAGCTAGCTGGATTAAAACAGGAACTCTGGACAGATATATCAGTCACCAAACATCTTAGGTCTAAGTTTCTCCATACCCTTCCCAGAATTAGGTATTGTTCATCTTTTTTATTATAGTCATTTGATGGGTATTTATCATTACTGTACTATGGTTTTAATTTTTCTTATTGGCTTAAGGATACTGGGCATATTCTGAGGTTCTCACGAGTCATCTTATTCTCTGTTTTGAAGAACTATCTTTCAAATCATTTACCTTCTTAAAAATACACATATTCATAAAAATACATATATTATTTAAATTTTACAATAATTAAAAACAGTTTGATATGTTTCTCAAAAAGTATGCATAATCCTTTCATCTTTTCCTGTAGGGGGAGTTTTTATTTTGTGCTGTTTTGTTGCTGCTAATTGAAGTCTCTTGTGAATTAGTATCGTGATCAAATGGTAAAATCAGATTTCGTTCATTGGGTATTTGATATCAAATTTCATCTTTTGCATATACAGTAATGACCCTTTTTGTACACAATTTAAAAGATCAGTAATCCAATTTGTGAAGTCCTGTCGACTAAGAAACGTTTGACGCTATCACGCACATCCTAAAGCTGTCAGTAGACTGGCTGGACTCTCTACCTTCACTCTGTGAAACCTAAGCTGATAAAAGCTGGTGGGAACCTGTCTGTGTGTGCTAGTCACCCCTTATCAAAATGCTTACTGGAGTCAAATTTATATACAGACTTTTTCTGTGAAAAGAGTTAATTTTTAGAGGAACTGTTTACCAAACACAGTTCTAACCTCTTCTATTGTGTGGGTTTTATGCGGTAAAAACAGCTGGATAGCACTGAGTGATGTCGTTTTGCTGTTAAGGTCGCCTGTCATGCATGTGCCAGGCTGGGCTGTTTCACGCTTTCCCACGATGGCTTCTGTGTACTGAGGCTTTGCAATGCATAAATAAATGGCTGTCCAGCTTATTAAAACACCTGGCCATGGCTTCTGCAGTCTAGGCCTTGTGTGTAAATAACGGCACTTACCGTGAGCCTATCTATCTGTTGATAAATACACTTTTCCCCACCTCTTTCCTCAACCCTCATGGCAAGCCTGACTGTATTCAGGTTTGAACTTAAAACACAGAAAAGGGCAAAGCGGTGAAGAGTTTATATAACATTGCAGATGCCAGAAGCACAGAGCATACTTACACATATTCTCTGCCATCATTTCTGTCACTTAATTAAAATATTTATTCGGTGTTAAAACCACACGGTGATACAACCTGCTGGAGTATTGCTTCAATTTGAAGCTAAGTCTGATCTACAGAGTGAGTTCCAAGCCAGCCACGGCTGCACAGTAAAACCCTGCCTCAAAAGATGCAAGCATTAGAATTATACAAACTATTAATTCCACTCTATATATTGGTTCAAAGTACATTATAAAAAAAAATGTGTCCCTTTAAAAATATTTGCAAAAATAATGATCACTGAGAAATTCTTCATGGTAATGAAATCCGAAAACAACACAAATGCTCTTCAACTAGTAAGTGGATGCACAGTACATGCAACAGCTATACGGCAGCATAGAGGTCAACGGTCAGAGGATTAAACCACTGGCATGCTGTGCTGAGAGAAGACAGAGTGAAGGATGACATATTGTATGCCAGTCATATGACATCTCAATAAAAGACAAACACTAAAAAAAAAAAACCAAAACAAACAAAAATGAAACAACAATAACAAAATGGTGTTTAATGGACATAAAAGATGGTAGAAGTTGACTGAACTATGGTAGGCTAGATTGAGGAAATTATTCTAATCTGGGATTCTGACAATGACTGTTCAATCATACAATTTTACTGAGAAGTAACACCCTGTGCCATTTATTCTGAGTAAA
Organism: Mus pahari; assembly: GCF_900095145.1. Classification (NCBI taxonomy): domain Eukaryota; kingdom Metazoa; phylum Chordata; class Mammalia; order Rodentia; family Muridae; genus Mus; species Mus pahari. The sequence goes on from NC_034599.1 coordinate 36,992,967, forward strand.
TTTTGGTATGCAAGTCATTTACAAGTGAAGCTAGTTTTAAAGGTATCATTTTAAAAGTGAAAAGTCACATGGCATGTGGTAGGAAGATATTTGGAATTTCTATAGCTATAGAAAGATTAGAATCTCGAATGGGTTTTGTTGTGAGTGCATGTGCATACACTACACACCCAACTCAACTTGAAACAGAAAATGCACATTGGAAAGGATGAACTGACAAAGACAATGAGTGAGTACTTCACAAACAAACTCTGAACTATCAATAGTAAACTTTTAAAAGACAATCAACTCATTGGGGGGGGGGAGTGTACATCAAAACCATGACAAAGCATCTATTCTGCAACATCCAGGAGAAACCTGAAAATTTGATCACATCGAATGTTGGCAAGAACATGGAGCAATGGCATGTTTCACATCTCAGAGGAGGAACATAAGTATGTGCAGCCATTCTAGAAAGCGTGTATACATACATATCCTGCAGCACAGAAGATGTACACTGTTCAGGACCCAGCTATCCCATGCCTATACACACAAACATAGAGGTGTATTACTGTATGTACATACTGTACATACTATAAACTAATCACACATACCCCCACAAGAAAGATCATACTGGAGCATGCATAACTGTAGATGGCTTTTGAGTCCAATTTTGCATTTCATCTTGACTCAACCAGTTTGTTCTGAGTGGCTACTATTAAAGTGGGCATAACCAAACCTGTCCACCAGAGGCGCTGTGGCAATGAAAAGAGAGGTGCGGCTACACCTTCAAAAAAGATAATTTCCAATTTTCGTTCTAAGTGGGAATCCACAGCCTAGCTAATGGAAGGAATCCCTTCATTATAAGACTGGGGAGTCAACAGGGAAAGCGACTGAGTCTCCATCCCCTTCTGGAAGGCCATCCTCTCCTACTTTACTCCAAAGAATTTAAAGCCAGGAGCCAAGAGTGCTTCATGGAAAGAGTGAATAGTGAACACTGGCCACCTCCAGCTTAGGAGGCCATGGTCACACATTTGCTCCCATCTGGATCTCCGTAGGAGTTACAGACAGTCAGCCTCAACTTAATACAGCATCTGGATTATATTCAAATGGGAGTATGGTAGCCTAAAAGGCTAAATGTGCTTTTATATGTCCAGCGTGACACACTAATTCCTGGTCCTTAAAAACTTAAAAGATCATCTTAGTCTGTTTAGCTACAAAAGAAGCCCCATGTATTTCATGGGATCAGAAATAAACATTTTTGATCTCTTCGTATTTAATTTCACAGAGATGTTCGTGGCAAAGGAGGTTACAATGTGGTTGAACTTAAGAGTTTAGTAGAATATGTTCCTATTACAGATGTGTTTAAGGTTGGAAATCAGATTGGTCTGATGAGGCCTAATTAAAAAGAATTGTCTAAATAGGCACCCCAAACCAAGGTCAAATTTGGGGGGCACATAGAGCCAGCTAAACTTTGAGCAGAGGAAAATGTTCTGGATTGAAGGAGAAGATTCCCAAGCTGTGATCATAGCTAGGACGTGTGGCTTGAAGAAACTGATTCATATCTGTTCCTGTCACTGTGGGGTTGGGGAAATGTCTCCTCCGGGCTTGAGATTCATAAATGTATTTCCTCTTCCTCAAAGCCATGTTTCAGACAGGGCCTTGGTTATAGTTCACTTGGCCCAGTGTGTGTTAGCATGCGTGAAGCCTTGAGTTCAAGTTTCAATACTGCAAAGACCCATCTGCAATGTCCGCAAGTAGGAGTCAGAGGCAGTAGGATCAAGAGTTCAAGATCATTCTTGACTCTGTGGTGAGTTCAAGAACAACCTGGATTATATGAGATCCTATTAAAAAAAAAAAAAAAAACTACAAACATAGTATAGAAGTTATACTCTAGTGAGTCCATGACCATACCCTGAGGACAGACAGTGCTACACGTAGGTACAGGAGAGACAACAGGCGAAAAAGGAACAAGAGTCAGAGAATGAAATGAGAAACCGTGAGAGGGTCACATAAAAAGGCCATCTGATCAGGGTGGCTCAGAGTATATGCAATGGAAGTGAAGACCACCTCCACAGGCTCATGGAGGACTGAGGAAGGACACCCAGTGTACAGAGGGAAGCTGACACAGCCATTAGTCACTTTCCCCACCTTGCTGTGACAAAAATCCCTTCCCAGAAGAACCTTCAGCGTAGAGGGCTTATTCTGACTTACAGTTTAGGATGTGGTTTTTGTCGTGGTAGGAAAGCCTAGTAGTGGGCTTCTCCATGGAAGCAAGAGTATGAAGCGGGTGGGGTCATATTTCAGCTACAATCAGAAAGCTTCTCAAACACAAGATGGGGGTGGGGACAGGGGTGGGGGCGATCATCATTCAAACCACAATACTACCTGAGGTTAAATAAATCTTCTCTCTCTCTCTCTCTCTCTCTCTCTCTCTCTCTCTCTCTCTCTCTCTCTCTCTCTCT
>NC_034599.1:36995455-37002186 GCF_900095145.1 Mus pahari
ACACACACACACACACACACACACACACACACACACACACATCCGTTTTCTTTTCTAAAACAACAAAGAGATGTATAGGCATGAAAGCTTCCTGGCAAACTGCCTTGATTAATCTGACTTTAAAGACGAACAGCATATAACATACACATATATATATATATACACCAGGGAGGGATCGAGGCAGAAGCAGATGTGGGCCTTTCTGTTCTCCAGAGGGCGGGCCCCTCCCCGTTGAACTTCTTAGACTTTTCTGGTGTCGCCAAAGTGCTGCTGGGAATTTCTCTGCATAACCCTGCTCCTAAATCAACTCCCAGGAGACTGGGGTGTGGAGGAGGGTGCCAGTTTAAAGTAGGTCTGATACGATCCAGGACCTGATAGGGTTTCAGCTGCTGGCTTTCTGGCAAATTGCAGAGAAACTAAAGAGATTCTTGCAGAGGTGAAACGGCTCAAGTCCTAGGGAGTGGACGCTGCTGCTCAGAGAGAAATACAAAGACCAGATTCATCTGCTTCAAGAATTATAAATAGAACAGTCAGATTAGATTCGGCCGAGGAATGGGGGCACCATGAGGGAGCCAAGTCTTCTCTGAAGAAAGAGGCAAGGTTCCAGAGGCTCCAAAAGTCCGAAGCAAACATAATAGACTTTCCAAAGGGGAGAAAGAAAGGTAGGGACGAAGAAAACTTTAAGTGGTCCTTTTCTTTTAACTCATAACCTCATTCAAACAAACAGGCAAAATCATGGGTCCCTGAGAGAGAGGTTAAAAGGAAATTACCACCCCATAAGGAGTCATTCACTGTAGCCAGAATGAAAAGGTTTTTCAGCTCTGTGGAAAACACAAGCCACTTCCAACTTTAAGTTAAAAACTTGGCCAAGGGACGTTGGCCTCCCTGTATGTCTGTCTTGGAGATGTTTATCCAGCGGGTGGAGATATTGAGATGGGCCTGGTTTTCAGGTTGATTTTTTTTTTTTTTTCCTTGTTCCACATAAGGTTTCCATCAGATGCAGTCTGCCTAGTGGTACAAGCCAGGAGGCTGTCAAAGGAGAGGCCTTGATTTAACTTCAGCAGGCTGTAGCTAAAGCAGGCTTCAGTTTGGTAAGAACAAAGCCATGGTGCAGAGACCTAGCCCTAGGCAGTGCTGGGATCTAGGGGGAAGGACAGTGGCTTCTGACTCCCAAGGCCTACTGCCCAGGCCCTTCCAGCCTCAGATGCCATATGGGCTCAGGACAGTCTCTCTGACGGTCTGGGCTGCAGATTCCCCATCTGCTGTAATGAGTCTTGCTTCCACCTACACCTTGGGGTTGTTTGAAGGAAGTAATATAAAATACAAGCTCTGCAGAGATGTCATTAGGACACTAAGTACTAAGTAAAACATATTCCCTCCCAGGGCCCCTGAGCATGTTCTGCAAACCCAGAGACGGTGGAGGCTGTTCGGTCACAGAGTACAGTTTCCTGATCTCCACAGGGCATCCCTAAATACTTCCAGCCTCCCTTCTAAAACGAGCATCCTAAAGGCACTTTACACAAAGCTTGAGAAGACTGAACCTGTGTCTGTGTTACGTTTTCAATCCTTTCTATGGAATTCAATAGGTATAGCTTATAGCCTGGAGATTTTCTGTTTTCTTTTTCTTTCCTTTCTTCTCTTCTCTTTTCTCCTCCTCCTCCTCTTCTTCATTCTCTTTTAATCTCTCTCTGTCTCTGTGTCTGTCTCTGTGTCTCTTGTCAGCTCTCTGTGTCTGCCTCTCTGTGTCTCTGTGTCTCTCTGTGTGTCTCTGTGTGTCTGTCTGTCTGTTTGTCTGTCTCTCTCTCTCTCTGTCTCTGTCTCTCTCTCTGTCTCTCTCTGTCTCTCTCTCTCTCTCTCTCTCTCTCTCTCTCTCTCTCTCTCTCTCTCTNTCTCTCTCTCTCTCTCTCTCTCTCTCTCTCTCTCTCTCTCTCTCTCTCTCTGTCTCTCTCTCTCTCTCTCGTACATGTATGTATATATATATACAGATGTACTTGCCCACACTAAACCAGATCTTGATATCAGGTGTGTCGCCTACTACCTTTATTTATTTATTTGTTTATTTCCTTAGACAGGATTTCTCACTAAATCTAAAGTTAGCTGTTTCTGTTAGGGCAACTGGCCAAGATGTCCAGAGAATCCACTTGTACCCACCTGCCTCCACTCACCCCTCAATGCTAGGTTATAAAATGCACACCACAGTGCCCAGCTCACATGGCTGCCAGGAGTCCACACTCAGGTCCCCATGCTTGCAGAGCAAGCACTTTACCCACTGAGCTGTCTCCCCGATCCCCCCCCCACACACACACACACACTCCACACACACACTCTTTGACACAGTGTCTCTCTATAGCTCAGACTGGCCTCAAAGTCACTAATTAGCCTAGGTTTGAACTTCAACTTGCAATCCTGCTGCATCAGGCTCCTGAAGATAGGGGTGACAAGCATGTGCCATCACACACATTTGGGTCAATTTTTCTCACACTGTTTCTCAGGATTCCTCACTGAAAAATGGGTCTGAAGCTGATCTCCCAGGGGCAAGGGTGGATGCAAATTGAGGAGATTACAAATCTCACAGCATGTGCTCAATGCAGAACAGTTCCCACTTCTAACCATCACGTCTGTCATGGCTACCCATCTTACTGTCCTTGGATTAGATGAAACAGGTGCCTCTTTATTAACTCATATTCCTCTAATGTTATTAAAGATCAGTTTTGTTTTCTTCAAACAATGCATGGATATACTTCTGCCTCCAAAGATACAGAATAGGCATCGCCTTCCCTGCTCTTCCCACTGGGTGCAGCTAAAAGCTCTGGATGCTGAGCAGACACAGCTGGAGTGAACAAGGCCCACCAGCTGGAAAGACTCACAGAACAGCCCAGACTTAAGTTCACTGACTTCCCTCAGGTTCCTTTTGTGCTTCTTATATCCCAGATTGGGAGGTGGAGAAACCAGCAACCTGGAAATGCCAAAGAGCCTGGAATAAAAATAGATTCAACAGGAGCTGGTTCTCAAATACCCAAAAGACTAGAAGAGGGGTGGCCTGGCAGAGCTTTCGACTATTATACGGTAACCACTTTGTGCCACCAAATAAACAGACGATACTGTGGCACTATCTATCTGTGCTAGTGAAGCAGTGAAGGTTAGGGACAAACTAGAATCCGTGTGTGTGTGTGTGTGTGTGTGTGTGTGTGTGTGTGTGCATGTATGTGTATGTGCATGTGTGTGTGTGCGCATGTGTGCGTGTGCTAGGCAAATGCTCTCTCACTGACCTACATCCCCAGTTCCCTAGATTTCTGTTCATGCCAAGCTATAATGAGACACTCCTGTACCCTTACCAGGTGATCCCAGAAGAGTCAAGTATGAAGTTTGAACGTTTATCCATGCCTGCCATCCTGCCAAGGGAAGCTGTGGGAAACACACAGAACCACCCTTGAAGGAAACTGTAGGAAACTGTACCTCTTGTTTTATCCCTTCGGGCCATTAGGCAAGCAGTTTGTTCTGACACACACTGCCTGGTAATACCATCCATATGCCTAAAACAAATGGGTCCACACAATCTAGATTAGAGCTTATCAACCATGAACTGAACTAAGCCTCTACTCCTTATTCACTGATTCTACCAGATATTCATTTAAGGTGACAGTGTGTGGACTAATACATGCTACAATGTAGAAAAACATCAACAATACCCTAAGCAAAATGAACCACTAACCAATAAGCTAAGTCCTGTGAAATCTTGCTCGTACGAAATGCCTCCAGTAAGTTACTGGGATGGAGAATAGAATGGCGGTTGGAAGATGTAGGAGGAACCGGGAGAATGAATGGTTGTCATCTGAAGAACGCAAGGGTATAATTTCTAAGAGTCGGGAAGAAGGACAGTGATGATGGCGATGCGTCAATACACACATAACACGACTAACATGATTAGTGTGGTAAGGTTTATGTTATGTAGAGTTTGCCACAATAAACATTTATTATTAAAAATTAAGAACAATTAAAAAGAAAGACTTAGTGGGTAAGTTCAAGGAGAGAATAGAAAAGAACCAGTCACTGAATTAGAAAATAGGGACAATACAAATTATTCACTCGGAACCGAGAAGAAAATAGATCAAAAGAAACATAAGCCGAGCTTTTAGGACTTGCTAGCTCATAAAAAATAAAATTATGTAATATTTATGTCATCATAGCTGCAGAGAGAGAAGAGAGCTTGGGTGGGGTTTAATTTGTCCTCAAATAAATGGCTGAAATGTCCCAACTTAGAGAACAATAACACAGATTCAAGAAGCTGAAAGAGATCCAAGAAGATCCAGTCAAAGAAAGCCACCCTCAGGCACACACAGTCAAGCTTCCCCAAGCTGAAGATAGAACCAAACCTTGGACAGTAACAGGAGAATAGCACACAAGTCTGGGGACACAACTGTAATGGCAGCACCCTTGGTTCAGAAACTGGAGCAACTGGAGGGAGTGACCCAGCTTCCAAGGCCTAAAAGCAGATGACAGTCAAATATAAATGAGATGCCTAGCGAGACTACCATTCAAGGACCAAGAAGAATCAACATGTGAACACGAGGAAAAACTGGTAGATCCACCTTAAAATAACAGCTTTAAAAAATAGAAATAGAGTTTATAAAAGGGGAGGGTGAAAGTCACTTGGGCCACCAGAAAAACAAAAACAAAAACAAAACAACAACAATAGAAAACAAGCAAAAGCATGCTTGTCCAATGAGTAAAAGGGACTCTATCTTGTTTCCTAAATCATCTTTGATCATAAAGCAAGAACTGTGATCCTGTCTACGCAGCTTCAATTGTCTGTGCAAGAGTGTTTTAAGGCGATTTATGGACAGGGAAGGCTAAAGGGAGGTAAGATTTTTATACTTTGTGTGACATTGTGGTGTGATTACATCAGTAGTAGACCATGATACGTTCTTTAGGCATAAACATGTCATGGCTGCAACAATCACAAGTAAGATGATAAATGAAAAAAGATGTGACCGAAGGGTGGAGAGACGCTCAGTTGGTAGAAGAGGACCAGAGTGTGGTTCCCAGCAGCCCCCCACCCCCGGTGCCTCCCAGTAGTCTGTAGCTCCCATCAGGATGTCTCACACCCTCTTCAGGCTTCCTCAAGCACCTGTACACAGATGCATGGGCATGTGGACATACACATAAATAGAAATAAAGTAAATGTTTAAAATGTAATTATTAATGATTAGACTCTATAACAGTATTCAAAGAGCCCAATGTAACTCAGAGAAAACAAATGAGAAAGATAGACAACAGAACATGGAAAACAAGATAAAAAAAACTCCCAGCAGAATATCTTCCCAAAGTAGATGCTATCTCTCCCTAACATGTCAGAAATACTTCAAAGCCAAGTCCTCTCACTAGATCCACTTAAAGTCAGAACTTGACAGGGTGACTTCTAAACATAGGATGACCCAATTACATTCTTCCATAAGAAACTCGTCCCCCCCCCTCCCCAGAATTATCCTGTGGGTAACAAGTGATTCTAGCAAATTCCCAGGACACAAAACAACAACAAATAGTTTTTATTTTTAGTATTTATACATATAAATACATTTGAACATTGTTACACTCCAGGACACTAGAGTTGTGAGTTCACCAGCACTTACAATGACACTAAGAAACTAATGACACACACGTAGAAGATCTTGTATACTCGCCACTACAAGACAAGGATGAGAGAAAACAAGAAAATCTAAATAACTATGGTGCAAACTGTCTTTACAATAGGAGATACCCAACAAGGTAAGGGGTTCATTTATCCCCAAATATATTTGCAAAGTTGATGCAGCACACACCAAAGCCCTTAAATGGTCCTTAAATTTTAGAGCTATTCTATAATTTATTCTGATATGGAAATACATATATTTTGATAGATATAATTTTATATCGTTAAAAAAAAAAAAAAACATTTTCTGAATGGGAAGGTAAAGTGGGGGAAACACCCATGCCTCCTTTCGTGACATTTTGTACAGCTTCTGTGATGAGAACCTAGTGGTGCCGACAGCAAAATGCACACACTCATCAATGGGCTAGACGAGGAAATCCAGACAAACAAAAACAAAAACAAAAACAAAAAACATACATGTATGCACAATTGATTTCTTTAAGATTTTTCTTTTACGTTATGTGGTGAGTATTAGGCCCGCATGTATGTATATGCAGCACATGTATACCTGATGCCAAGATGGTTCTGAACCTTCATGTGGGTCCTGGGAATTGAACTCAGGACCTCTGCAAGGGCAACAAGTGTTCTCAAAGGCTGAGCCATCTCTCCAGCTCTTCTCTGTGTACTTAGGGCAAAGGCCTCACAACAGTGTACTGGGTGAAAGCAGATTTTGTCTTTTTCAGCAAATTGAAAATAAAAGGAAGAGGTAGACGATGAAGGAGGAGAGTGGAGGAAAAACAGGAGAAGGAAAAGGGAAAAGTTAAACAGGAGGAAGGGACAGAAGAAGGGTGAGATGAGGAAGAGGGAGCCAACCTGCTCCACCCTTTTAACCATGATTGTGTACGTTAAGTCAAGATGCATCACCAGCTTAAATATTAAAAGTGAAACTACAAGTTTGGAGGCGTGGTTTAGTGGTAGTTGGGGGCATGGTTTAGTGGTAGTTGGGGGCGTGGTTTAGTGGTAGTTGGGGGCATGGTTTAGTGGTAGTTGGGGCATGGTTTAGTGGTAGTTGGGGCGTGGTTTAGTGGTAGTTGGGGGCATG